>NC_081407.1:255313073-255675573 GCF_030272615.1 Cryptomeria japonica | reverse complement strand
ACACTTGTTACCCTCCCATTCATCCCCAAGGCACATCCTCCTACAAGTTCTTACACATGTGTGAGACATTGGGAGGAGCGCAGTGTAATTGTACACTCTTCCCATAAAATTCTTACAAAGGTAGCTCACACACGTGAGATACCTTGTGGAATTTATTGAGCACATAAATAAGCTTGGGAGATTAGGAGTGGGATGTGACAAATTGACTACCCCAAGCCCAAACCCCAAATTCATCACTCCTCTTAATGGGCCATTAAGAGGGATCACATCTTGGCCCGAGTCTAAGATAATGGGTCAAAAGGTACCTAACTAGTAGGTACCCACCCTAAAGTTCCAAAATGTATAAAAAATGTATAATAAGACCATTCAAAACACTTTAAAAACCCCAAAAAGGTTAAATTTGTAAATGCCAACCAGGATGCCATCACAACACAAAAATCAATCCTAATGTTCTTAGGACCCAAAATAATCTTAGGCAAAAATTTATCAAAACTGTAGTCCCTCCATATGAACTATTGTTTGGTATTACATGTATAGTCACATTAGGGTTACTCAAAGAATTCATTTCATTTCCCATGAAATATACTTGCACACTTGATTTCACGTATTAATATATTCATATTATATTATAGTCAAAGAAACATACTTTAGAAAAATACACAAATACACACATGATCATTAATCAATTTCATGCAAAAACTCAATGAAACCTTAGCATAGAATTTAATAATTTTCTTTGATTTGAATGAATATTATTCTCAAATAGAGGAGTTGTTTAGAGTCAATCACTAAGAAAATAATTGATAGATAATAATAATAATAAAATGAACCATCTTTTCATAGATAATCAAAATATTGAATTTAACAATTTCATGTTAATCACCTAGAAATTTAGATACCTAATTAACCTTTATTTGAACATCATCAACACACAATTAAGATTATTCTACATATGTAAATCATAATCAATGCATTGTGTAATACTACAACCAAGGTAAAATCATCATAAAATAAAAATAATGGGAAATTTTTAAATGAATGATAGTCATATAGTGATAATAACAGGCCACCTAGGTATGGGGCTTACATGTAAGAAATACATCATAGCCATCTCTTAGTAATATCATCATAAATTTCAACAATCTAAATCAATTTAATCCACACATTATTGTCCAATTTTATATATCTTTGCCCCAGGGTAATAACTCAAATGAATAAGGACACGGTGAATCAATTAATTATTAATCCAATAGCACACATAATCTTGGCACACTAGGGTAGGCCTCACAACTTATAAGAAAAAATTAAAGAAGTGGGACTTACTTTTAATCTCCAAGGTTTCCTTAAGGTAAACAAGATAGCTAAAAAAAGAGAGGCTCCATTTGGTATACACAAGTGCTTAGGTTCTTTTTTATGCCCAATATCACATAAAGTGTAAGAAGAGAGAATACACGACAATAATTATACAAACACATACAAAACAAAATAAAGATCAATTAATAAGATTGAGGTTTTAAATGATTAGATTTGATTAAAACTATATATTCAATAAGTGATCGTTCATTGAAGCATTAGTAGTCTAAAAAAATTAAGTGTGTAACATATTAGTTTATCACATCCAAAGAGAATTCAAAAACTTAGCCTCTACAAAATTAAATAAAAAAGTAATAAAATAAAAAAATATGTTACTACCGTGTTCCTTATTGATATTTTTGAGAATGATGTTTGATTTATAGTTTTGTTGCCTATGGAATTCTTTCCAAAATTTTTACTGATGGATTCCTAAGAATAGAAATCCTCTAGTTGAGGGCAAGATATAAATTTACCCTAGTGCTAGAGTTTTTTTTTGGTATATTTTATTTCTTTTAAGCATAGAGAAGCTATGTTGGATGTGTTGGCAAGAGACACTATACAGGTCATCGGGTGTTGTCATTGATGGTAACTCTAGTTAGAGATCCTATCTGTAGTTCATGATTTTTCTATACCGGAAGTCAAAATGAAGATTTGGTTAAGTCTGGTGAAGTTAGAATAGTGCATCCGATAGAATGTAGTATTTTGGTTGTGTTGGTTAACAGATTTGCCTTTCCTTCAATATTTTTTTTAATGATGACTCATGCATACCCTTGATGAAAAAGCAAATGAACCAATAGTTGGGTGAGCCGAGTTTCGATTTACCCTCTGCATAAAAGTGCAACTCCTTGTAAGATATTCAATGAATTTTTATGCAAATAACTCAAAAAGAAACACACTTTTTACCAGAAAGTAAGAAAGGCTTTCACATTCATTTGTCAACACAATAAGAATGCTACAAGATAATCATCCATAATGTAAAGCTCACGAACTTAAACTTTGAACATTTCAATTCAATGTAAAACTTATTTCACCAAGTATACTCAATGTAGCATAAATGTTGATCGATACTCACTCATGCCTCATAGGTAAGGGGGATCAAAATCATTTAAACGACAATGTACCACTAATTTTCTTAATCAATGATTTCACAAACTTACAAAGAACTGGTAATGAAGTAAAATATTCTGCACACAAGCATACTTCCCAACAAATATTTCTCTATCATTCAAACACACATATTTTAAGACCGTACAAGGTATATCATTCCATTCATATATCAAATGTCTACACTAAAATTCAAAGAAAATTAAGTCTGCTTATTCAAATCAAAGTTTTTTGGACCCTCAATAAAGCTTTCTTAATTACATTTATAGCCTTCAGGCTAATAGTTCTTTTGAAAATAACCCTAAATTCTTAAACTCTACCCTAGAGTTAAAAGAAACTATTTTCTTCAAACCGGATAAAACTCAAATGAACAAAGGCCACGGGTAGGATGACAACTCATCCATAAACCAATCAAGACTCCAACATGGTAGAAGAAGTTGCTGATTTTTCTTGTTTTGTCGTGGTACCACTTACATTTCGCCACTCCAAATGTGTTGTTGAGAAATTAAGGATAACCTGATAGTGCAGAAGTCCAATGTGTAGAATGCGTTGCTTCCAAACTTTTTTGTCCATGTTTACCTGCATAACTTTAATTTTATGCACTTCCAAGTGATCGAAGTAGACTGCTAACATTGATTCTATCCTTGCCACTTTGGAAAAGTCATCTGTAGTTAGAGACTTTGTCTCCTTAACAAGATGCACCCTTTCTTTAAAGGTTTTGACCGTATCCGTCACTGGTTAAATCGTCTGTCCGTCCTCCTTCAAGAGCTGTCTATCGATGCATTTTAAATCTTTTTGCATCGTATCAATAAGTTCTTTTAATCCTTTTAACAACTTGATAGATTCTTCATGACCCTGTTTAATGATAGAGTTCCTCCATTCAACATTCTTTCTTGATACATATAGTACGTTGTCATCCAGGTTATCCAGTGGCTTCGCAGTAAGAAATTTCATGATGCCAAATTTCTGTACATCATTCATCTGTGCTAAGACTGCTACCCATTTATTTATTTCCTTGTTCCATGTAGTAGCTTCCAATTCCAACTCTTTACTCACAATTATGGCATTATCATACACCTTGATCAGGCTTGCAATGTAGTCTGTGCCCTACTGCACTATGGAGTCAAGCCACTCATCAAAAACTTTAGCTATCATACGACTTCTCTAGACTTGATCCAATATCTTTTGATTCACTGGTGATTTAAGGTCAAAGGACAATGTCACCTGTGTTAGGGGCTGAGGACTCGGGTGATGTATGTCATTGATATATTCTACCATTTGGGTAACAACTTGTTTCAACTCCCATTTGTCCTTCTTATCTTTCCAGGTCCTGGATATCATTATTTTAGAGGAGCATTCTAATTGTTTGACATCCACAATCCTTGAAGCAACTTCCAAGTCAATTTTCTCAACAATAAAATTATTCTCAGTGGCTTTTTTTGGATCTCTATATGAGATAGGCTTAGCTACTTCCGCTACCTAGTGGCTTGTTTCATCATCAACTTCCATCATTGCTTGTGTTTTAAGATTCTTAGGTTTCCTATTTTCCTAAGGAACTTACTTACCATATCCTCCATGGGAATTATAATAGGAACAATACTGCATTTCTTTCCAATTGAAGCTCCAAGCCATCGAGAAGTACTGGAAGTTTCTTTGGGCGGAGGTGTTTGATCATCAGATGGGTTGACAATAGTCATAGTACTCATCGGATTTAGATTTTATTCAGGTTCTTTCTTTGCACCCACATCCTGCACTGAAGGGTTATTTAACACTTGTTGATCCATGATCACCTAAGTTTCTTTGCTCAAATCTAAGTCCACAACAATTTGGTCTGCCACTGGTTCTCTGTTTTTCTTTTTTCTCCTTGAATAGGTGATTTGAACTACTGAAGAACTCAATGGGGATCTCTTTGATCTTCTGGTTTTAACCTCTCCAATTTTAAGCCTTGTGGCTCCTACAACATCAACAATTTTGTTAGAGGTGGAAGTGGGAATATGTGTTGTAGCATGAAGTGGACCAACTGTTAATTCATTAGGAGTGATAATCGACTCCTTCCTAAATTTGCGGTCCCTTAACCACTTCTCCATTCTTCTTATGACATTGAAGGACTTGGATTGAATATTTTCTTCTTCTCTCCTATCCCAGTCAATTTCAAGGATAGGTTGCCCTTGAACACTTTCATTGAATTCAGGATCCAATACATCTTCCCCTTCCTCTTCTTGTATTCCTAACACATTAATGGATAACCTCATTGTAACAATCTGCTACAGAGTGAATCTTGACCACAATCTCCTCCTCACTTTAAATTCATCACAACAATTTTCCCAATAGTCTTCTAATTAAGGTTCATGGAAGAAATGGTCATCAACATTTAGATGTTCTACAACATAGCCCTTGCTATCAAACTTATGTCTAGCAATGTAGGGCTGCAAATTCATTTTCTTGAACTCTAATTCTAGGTTCAGGACATCAGAAATAGACTTACAACTATAGTATCCATGTTCAATTGGGAAAGCAACCCTAGATTTAACTTTTGTCCCTAACCTTTTATCAATGTGGGCTAGCTGTCTGCAAACTTCAATAAGCACATAACTATCAAAGGCATACCTGGGCAATTTGAATGGTTCACCTTCAAAGCCCCCCACTCTATTGTAAGTAAATATGGGAAATTGGATAAAGTAGCTTCCATATATACTGGCCAGCTCTATGGCCTCGGCTAACATTCTTTTATTTGTGTCTCCCTGCAGCTCAAAGGCATGTCTTCTTGCAAAAACATCATTCCATTTTGTGAAATTTTTTGCATGTCTCTGTTATTGTAGGTACAAGTAATAATCATAAACCTTCATGCCTTCCACCCAAGGCTCGTTATGCAACCCTTTCCATTATCTGGTACAAGACAATATATAAAATAGATACGAGGACATGTAAAAACTGGGCATTCCTACAAAGTTACTCAAACCCTCATGGAGCCTTTCAACAATAACTTGCGCCCAGTCAAGATATTTCTCACCAGCTAACAATACCTGAATATAAAAGTACATCCAATCTTCCCAATGGAAAGCATGTGAATTCCCTTTGAGTCTGTTTAACAATATTACAATATCCCACATCTCCGTGATGAAATGCTCTCTTGTAAGAGGTTTGGGTAACTGAGAACCCCCTTTCTGAACCTTTAGAAGACAATTCCTTGCAATGATGCTTTTATATGTTCTTTTCTTCTCAAATAAAAATGCGTATGAGGTACCAATAGAACAATCTTCATACGACTCTTAATGAGGGATTCCAATAGCAGCCATCACCGTTTCTCTATTAATTTCTACTAACAATTCACCATTGCTGGTCTTAATGCACCTGCTATTGACATCATATCTGTTCATACATGCTATCACCAATTCTGGACAAGGAGTGATAGTTGGGAAAGCATCAGCTTCAATCAAGCCACTTCTAACTATTCTTTCCATCATTGAGTTAGCCCCAGGGTTTCTAGCTCTTTCTAAGAAATATTCTAAGTCAGCTTGGGCCAAATAAGTGTCACCCAGTTCTGGAAGTATACTAACTAGGCATGATGTGCGACCAAGTTTTGGAAGCGTCAGCCTCATAATGATCGCTTTTACATTCATCAAACAGTTCCTAGAAAGAATAGAATTCTATTCCAAAACAAAGAATTTTCGTACACTGACTTTCTGAGCTAGTAACACAACGAAGGGGAAATTATCAAAACTCACCTGTTACCACCATAAAATCTATGAAACCCTTAGAAGTATGGAGTTGAAATTACCTTTGGCGTCCTTCACTTCTCCAACCACAACAACTACCACTTTCACAATTTGAGAATTCACATGTTAAGAGGTGGAAAAACTGAGTAATACCTACACACGCCTCATAATGATTCATTCGAACGTGTGAGATAACCAATGATTTGATGGGATCCTGACAACTTTCTTAGTTACACATCAACTCCACACAAACGGCTTGAGTTTTCATGATTTCTTTCCATAATTAGAATTTTAAAATATAAGATGCCCAAAATATTCCTTTTGCTGCGCCACCTTTTGTGTTATTAATGTCCTCGGGGCCAACTTGGAATGAACTTTTGAAATTTGAATCATCTCACAAGAAGTTCAATGATTCAAGTTCAATCCTGAGAAAACAAAAGAACTCTCAACTTGGGGCTCAACATAACACCGGGAACGAGCGAAGACTTTTAACAAACATAAAGGAAGACTTTGAACCTTGAACCGCTTTAGGAATGGTTCAAAAGTTCAAGTTCAAGACCAACTTAACACATTCATGCTCACTCGCTTAACAACATAATAAAGCTGTGACCCACACAAAGGCACTAGTTGAACTTTGAACCTTGAACCAATACACAAGTTCAACCAATGGGTTCATTGGGGCATAAAAGGTCAAACATAAAGGAACAAAAAGTGCATGACTAAAGATGGATCAAACCGAATGAGAGAAACAAAATTAAATACACATTATTTTGTTCAAGACAAATAGTGGGGTAACAAATTGGCATTTCATTTCTGTTCAATATTTTGTGTTGTAGAGCTAGAGGAAGATAGTTAGATGTTTGGAGTACCTTATTCCAGGATCTTAGCCTCCGATTATTATTTTTGTGTGAGTTAGAAGATCCGATGTACAAGTTTTTGGGTTGAAAAGTGTCATATGACCGTCTCGGATAGTTGATCATTGTGCGTAATTGATGGAGTAATTTTTGGGATTTTTTTGTGATCAAGGATGTTTAGCCGACATCTGCGAAGCCTGTGGACAATTATTTTTGGTTTGCATATGCATTGGAGTTCAGATTGAGTTGACTATGTATGCACATTTCATCATTTATATAATATTCTTGAAGCCGACATGTAGAAGACCTAATTTCATGTTGCGGATATATAAGAGCGATGGATATGATCATTTTGGATATTGATATATGTGTAGAAAGTGTTTTTGATCGGGTGAGTGTAGTTTCACATACGTAAGTGAAGGATTTGTGCTTTGGAATATTGCAGAACAGTGAAACAGAGCAATGTGAGATTAAGTGTTTTGTGCTTAACCATAACTGTACTTTAGAATTTATAGATGTTGTTTTTCAGTTCAGACATTCCAATTATATTTTGTAAAAGATATTGTAAGACAATGAGTCTTCCTAGGGTTGTAGCCCTTGATATTTTGAGCAGTGAGCTCTAAGCAGTGTTCCTGAATACATGTGTATTCCTAATGTAATATTTTTATACTTCTATATAGTATATTTATATTTTGGGTCTCATCCCCATCATGGTTTTTACCTTAACCAGGTTTTCCACGTATAAAATATTGGTGTTATGGTGTTGTTGCTGATTGCTTTGTGCTTCTGTATCTTTTCTTTGTTCATTTGTGTTAAGTGGTTGAAAGAACAAGTTAATAATGTTAAAAATTGTAGAACACTGATTCACACCCCCCTCTTAGTGTTCCTTGATTCCAACAATTGGTATCAAAGCCAAGTCCCTCGGAAGAAGCCTAACAACTTGAGGAGGATTTGGGAAGGAAAATCAATGGGTTTTGGTAGTCTTTAACATCATCTTATCGTGGCACTTGAGGATCTTTATCAATCCCAAGCCGAGGTTCGACAAATGAAAGAAAATCTTAAGGATGCTGAGAACTTCAACTAGTCATTAGAATAACAACTGAACAAGTCTAGGGAACAGAGAGAGGAACTTGTTGACAAGTTGAAGGAGAAAGAAAACCAAAGTATAGATGACCAAGCCTTGAAGGAAAAGACAGAAGAGTGTGAGAAACTTGCTAGAGTTAATGTAGTCCAAAAGAATAAGATGAAATCTATAGTCATTAAGCTGATAAAGAAGATTGAGGAAAGGAAGAAGAATGAGGAGAATCTTGCTCAGTCCCTAAAATATAGATCTAATGAATGTTGTAGACTTGATTGTGTGAATGATCAGTTGAATCTTGAATTTCTACAATCCAAGAACAACGAGGAAGAGATTGGAAAACAAATCCTTCTTCTTAGATATGATCTTGAAGCTGCAAATGAATACAAGGAGAAATTTAGGATCAATTCAGCCAAACTTATTGAGATGCTTGAAAGCCAAAAAGATGCAGATGACATAAGAGGTCTTGGATTTGAGAAAGGAGAAAGCTTTGTATCTGGTCAAAAGTCTCAACGTCAGAGGAACAAAGCTAAAAGGTCTCTAGTAAGAAAACTTAATGCTCATAAGTTCAATGGTCTATTTTATTTGCAATAAATTTGGTCATATGGCTAGTCAATGTAGGAATATAATGAATCAAAATGGTCCATCTTTCTTCAGTCAGTGTTTCAATTGCAATAGGTATGGACATAAGTCAAATGAATACAAACATATGACGAATAACTTTCCAAATAGAAGAAATGTCAGATGTTTTGCATGTAGAAGGTTTGGACATATTTTTAATTAGTGCAGATCAAGGGAATTTCAAACCTAGACAATGAAATGTTGTATGCTACAATTGCAACAAATCTGATCACATTGCAAGGTTCTATAGAAAAATAAATGTGAATAGGAATTGTTCAACAAACAAGAGTAAGAATGAGAAGGTAGATGAAAAAGGGAAAGAAAAAGTGGAGGAGATTAGAGATCAAATGAGGAAGACATGGGTTAAGAAGAGTGATTCAGATACTGGAAATGGGTCCACACCCGATTCCAGTGCTGTAAATTCCTTTGGGAATTAGATTGAGGACTCTTGCTTAAGGGGGAGTTTTCATGCAAATCATTTTATCCCTTTCTAGAAGTTAGTTCCAGAAGATTGCCAGATTGTTGGTAGCTGTATTTTGATAGTGTAGATATTTTGAAAGGATTTCCAAAAGAGTATGAGAAAATTTGAAGATCTAAAGAAGATTTCTTGAGAGATTATTTGTGTATGTAGAGTATCTGAAAGAATTAGGGCAAAGTAAATTTATTACATAAAAAATTTAGGTATGCGAATGATTAAAAGATGACTTAAATATTTCATTTCTTACTTTGCATTTTAGAAAATAAGAGGAGAGCGCTTTGCAAGCATAATATCTAGAGATCAAAGCATGAGAGAGATTTCCCCAAGCGAAAACCTAATCCGGTGGTTGAGGTATTTATCGGTGAAACTTATTAAGTTAAAAATTTCTAAAATGGATGCTTCTAGTATGTTGACTCCACTAGTTGTAGATATCACTTAGAGAGCTCGGTCGAATTTCAAGCAACATCCATTTATTTTCATGGAAGATGATCCGAAAAGATTATTTTCAACAGTCCCATACAATGTATTGTATATTGAGGATATTAGGGTTTACACTCATTGCAACATTGAGGAGTTGGGAGGCTCTCATCTGTTGAATATTTATAATAAGTAGTTGATTGATGAGAATTTCAAGATGAAACCCAAATTCAAGGTGTTGGAGGATAAGATTTTCTTGTAGTTTGTTATATTCCCATCATTTGATGAACTCGAGTGGGTCCGGTATATTCTTAGCAGAATGCATAATGAGTTTATATGGTTGAACAAGCCTTTCAAAATCACCAAGAATGCCCTTAACGCAATAAATGGCCTGTGCTCGATCGATGATCTACCTACTTTTAAATATGAAGAACCAGACTGTCATCGACACAACCGGTTCAAATTTTGACCAAAGGGTAATGACCATAAATAATATTCTTGAGCATGATGTGATATTTTCTTCTATGGTTATAGGGTACAAGATCTATAGCTCTAGAAGAGAGAATTCTGTATCTGGAACAATAATATATGCTGCCTATGAGATGATCTGGGAGAATAAGAAGTATGACTTGTGTGAATTGCTCCAGTGTGAGTTAATGAAGAACATTGCAAAGATCAAATAGGACAAGAAGCATACCTTTAAATATGGTACTTTAATTCTGTGCTTATTCTTTTTCTTTATGAATGAAGTTACGGGAATAGGTTGAGTCCAATGGGCTTATGATAGACCAATGGCTCTCCAAATTAGAGATTTTCTATACAGTCTTGGAGATATCAAAACTTGAAAAGCCACTGTCTAGGGATTCTTCAAAAAATTTCAAAGTGCAATGCATGATAGGGAGAGGATCCCTAAGGAATTAGTTGAGAAATACCAAGATACAATTTTCTTCATCGTAGATACAAATCAATGTTTAATGGAAGCTGTGGAACCTAGAACTTATTGGATCATACCCATGGGGTATGAAGTGGAGAAAGAAATTATGGAGCTATATGCTCAACATTTTCTAAGAAAACCGGTAGATCCTTCAGAAGAGAGATTTAGAGCCTATGCTAGAAGAGATTAAAATTGCACAAGCAATTCAAGAAGCCAGAAATTCAAAGGAAAGTGAGGAAGGAAGTGGAAGCATATGCAGAGAGTATTGAGATATCAAAGGAGGCTATCCGGGAAGCAAGGAAAAGGAACATTCTACCTGCAGAGAAGCCTGTTAAGGAGAAGAAGGCCAAACCAGAAGTCTTTACTCGCAAGACAAACTAAACTAGGAGCTTTGCACCCTCCTTCAGTTCACATAAGCTTGCTAGCACAACAAAATCTCCAACCAAATCATCTAGTGTAGTAGAAAAGAGGAAGAAAGTAAGATTTGTGATGGTAAAGGATGGTGAGGAAACTAGGTCCAATGAAGAGGTGAAGAAAATGAATACTAAGGGAACCAAAGTCACAAAAGTCTCTAAGGACAAGCCCTCCGGTGAAGGCCAAACCAAGAAGAAAATAAAGACAGATTTCATCCAATTCGGAATGACAATTAAAGAGGTGGAAGAAGCATTAACAATACAAGGTAATCTAAAGCCTCTTTCTGATTTCTATGACAAGTTTGATGATGATGGGAAAAAAACTCTAGAGGAAGTCACAATTAAATAATTGAACATCTACAGTAGGGCACATAGAAATAATGTTAGAAATTCCAAAAGGTTTATATGATATTTTAGAAATGAGAAGACAAACTAATAAAGATGAAGATGAAAGGATAAAGGAATATGTAATAGTTAGCACATGTTTGATAATAGCAGTAGAAGAAATAAAAATAATACTCAAGGAAGCCCATCAAAATTTTAGAAGAAAAACTAGAATAAATAAGATTATGATTGGGCAAGTAGATGAGGTGATAAAAGACACCGAGGCAATCCTGAAGCCAATTTTGGAAAGGAATCAGTATGATGCTATCTCGTTTGCTCCAACATCACAAGAAGAGCAACCCAAAGATGATCAAGCTGGTGTAAGTGTTCCCTTTGTTCCGATAAAGGAAGATGTAGTTAAGATAAGCAGGGAGATGAGTTGGATAAAGGGAAAGAGGAGATAGGTAATGATTATGAGGATGAGGATACATAGAATCCTCCAGATCAGCCCATGGATACAACACCCTCTGTTGAAACTCAAGATCCGATTGTTGATGATGTAGGTCTTCAAAAGGTTAAGACAAAAATAGACACAAAAGATAAAAGGGTTGAAGGAAGAGACACTACAGATGATGTGAAAGATTTTCTTGAAAAGGACAATAATTTTTTTTGATGATCCGACATTGTTCCAAGGGCCAATTAACTTAGATTCTCTCTCTCCCATCCAGAAGCTAAAGCTAGAATCACTTGCACAGGCTAAGGTAAGAGAGGGGAAGATAAGGTGTCACCTAGAGGAAAACGAGCTTGTGAGTCTTGCATCTGGTATCCTCGAGAGAATAATGCCTACATTTCAAATGATACTTTGATTCCCCTTTCGACTAGCTGAAAAGTTTGATCAATTTGGTGAGTACTCATTTTGAGTCATTAGAGAAGTCAATCAAGGTCAAAGTTTGCAATGAATTCAATGCCAAGAGGACCAAGACATTAAAGAGAATGCTTGTAGATGACAAAGTTGTATTAGATACCTATGTCAAGAGCATTCAAGATGCATTATCCAAAGGTGATAATATTTATAAATCATGTCTATCACTATCAAAGTTCACTGAGGATATTGAAAAGAAGTCCAAGGAGCATGAAAAATAATTAGCCAATATATCTCAGTCATTTGACCCCTTATCAGTCTTTGTGAGCAGTCATGAAGATCAAGTAATATCCTTCCTTGACAAAATCAAGAGTTTGAGCCATGACAAGGAGAGGATCATTGGTAGAGTTGGTGAACTTCAGAGTCATATCACTCCCAAATTTGACACATTGCTCAGTGCCTTGAAGGATGCTCAAGCCACCAGTGAATCCTCAGATCTTAAATAAGTAGAGATGAAAGCATACCTATTCAGTGGTCTCATATCTATTCTAGAATTCCTCAAGAAGGGATGGGATAGACTTTTGGGCTCATTGAAAAACACTTTTGTAGATATCTTAAAGTTTTTGTAAGGCATTAAAGTCTATGTATATATGCGATTTGTATATAGAATTTTAGCTTGAATTTTGGCATTCAGATCCCTACCTTTACCATTGATGTTAAAGGGGGAGTGTAGAGTAGTGAAAAATATTGTATTCATCTTAGGAGGAGTTTCAAAATTTTGGAATTTTGAGATTTTGAGTTTTGCAGTGTATATATGTTGGTACTGATTCTGACACATTCATTTTTCACTAAGTGTTGCCATCAATGCTAAAGGGAAAAATTGTTGGCAGGAGAAACTATACAAGTCATCTGGTGTTGTCATTGATAGAAAATATAGTCAGATATCCTATCCAGAGTTCATGATTTTTCTATACTGGAAGTCAGAATGAAGATTTGGTTAAGTCCGGTGAAGTTAGAACAGTGCATCCAACAAAATGTAGTATTTTGGTTGGAATTTCATTTTTGTTAAATATTTTGTGTTGCAGAGATAGAGGAAGATAGTTAGATGTATGGAGTACCTTATTCTAGGATCTTAGCCTCTGATTATGATTGTCGTGTGAGTTATAAGATCTAGTGTACAAGTTTTTGGGTTGAACAATGTGGTATGACCGTCTTGGATAGTTGATTGTTGTGCAAAATTGATGGAGTAATTTTGGTGATTGTTTTTGTGATCGAGGATGTTTAGCCGACATCTAGGAAGCACGTCTAGACAATTTTTTTTGGTTCGCATATGTATTAGAGTTTGGATTGAGCAGACTATGTATGCACGTTTCATTATTTGTATAATGTTCTTAAAGCTAACATGTAGAAGACCTAATTTTATGTTGCAGATATATAAGAGTGATGGATATGATCATTTTGGATATTAATATATGTGTGGAAAGTGTATTTGATCGAGTGAGTGCAGTTTCATGTACACAAGTGAAGGATTTGTGCTCCAAAATATTATAGAATAGTGGTACAGAGTAGTGTAGCAAAGAGGTATGAGATTAAGTGTTTTGTGGGTCTCATCCCCATTGTGGTTTTTCCCTTAACCCGGTTTTCCACGTATAAAATATTGGTGTTATGGTGTTGTTGCTGATTGCTTTGTGCTTCTGTATCTTCCCTTTGTTCATTTGCATTAAGTGGTTGAAAGAACAAGTTTATAATGTCAAAAATTGCAGAACACTAATTCACCTCCCTCTCAGTGTTCCTTGATTCCAACAGGATGGTGGATTGTAGATGTGGGATTTGCATTCTCTCCTAATTCACTCTCGATATCCCTCTCTCAACCCCCTAAAAGAGTTGATAGGATAAATACTTATTTGGGTACATTTGTCTTATATTCCCTTAAACATTTTATATAAATAATATAATGAGGTAGCTGGGGGTCAATTTTGAACATAGAAATGAATTCTACAAGAATTATTTATAACTCTTTTCCATGTATCTTAGTGGAATTTGATTTGTAAAATACTTCAGGTGAGGTTGTTTTACAAATAAATGGTTGGTCTTGGTATTAATTGGTTGATTATGAGGGTATTCTTTTTAATTTAGATTCTAGTTTGCTATTTGAAATTTGGCTTATTAATTTTCCCATGGTTTATGTAAGTAGCATTCTCAAACTTAGTGGAAAATACTCTTCTTGAAGATTCAATTACAAATTCAAGGGATTCAAAGTCTCTCTTTTATTTTCAAAAAAGTTCTCCTATAGGCCTATTAAGTCCCCTCTTATATATTTGCCTAATATTCTTAAATTTCAATAACCTATTTTTATTGTTCCTACTCTACCTTTAACTATATATCATTAGTTAATTATTTCTAGGGTGGTTGTTTATTGATTGATAACTCCTCGATATTCCTAAAATCATTTAGTGCCCTTAGATGGGCCCTCTAGGGGAGATCCCTTCCTTCTCCTAGTTCTACAAATATGGATATCAAATCTTTATGAAAAGTTGTTTAAAGTTAGAAGATAGGTCTTCCTTAGTTGGTCTTTCATCCTCACAACAATTTTATGGTATGAGTGTGGGGGTGCCTAGGATTCAATCAAACATTGTTTAGGCTTGATCTCTTTAGTTTATTTTGGCTCTTGGAAATATGGTTTCTCCTTTATTGTGTGTAGCATCCTAAATTATACTCCCTTACAATTTTGTCATCATTTGAGCCCTCACCTTGGCATTCATTCTCTAAGCCCTGAAAGGGACCTGTTTTTTCTCACGCTATGCAAATTTATCACCATTTTAAATGCACACCCCATTCTGCCCTTAAATTGTGGTCTCTAATTAGGTAGGACCAGGACATGGCACCCTAGTCCCCTTAGGACTAGAACGCCTTAAGCCTTGGTCCTCCCAATTAGGACCCAAATTTGGTTCCCTTAACGATCATGAAATGTGAGTGGGAATTCCAAATTTGTGTTGGTTCATGTCGGAAAATTAAATTGTTTTTCAATGAGCAAGTATAAAAGGAGGTCTACCCCTCTCATTTGATCTTTTGACAATCATATTGATCGATCAATTCAAACAATCAAGCATTCAATTTTAAGCAAGCAAGCAATCAATCTTCTTTAAAGCATTGGAGCAGAGATAAAGTCAAGATTCAAGCATTGGAGTTGACATTCATGTTCTATGTTATTGAAGACTTCATGAAACCCTAATTCCATGTGGAGATAAACAAAACTTCACAAGGAGGTACAATAATAGTGTTTTAGTCATTATTCAACATCTCCCTCAAAAGGAGAACATTTATATTACTACAATAATCAGATTTCATTTCTATTTCATGGTTAATTCTAAAACCAGGGATTGACCTGAGGCAAACCCCTATTCCCAACCTATTTACCTTCTCTAGCATGTGTAGGAACATGTACAAAGATGCGATCTTCAAGATAAGATTTATTTACAGAGATAAATCATTCCCCCATTGGGGTGCAAAAAATATGGAGGACTAGAGTGATCGACACATTGGTCCTGACAAATCAGGAGCTCCTTTTGGGAATAGTTCTGAATCCTCTTACAATCCTCAGATCTAGGTTCATAGCTCGGTCCAATGACTATAGCTTACTGTTCATGCATTTTTACATGAATTCCAACACATTTACCCTAATTTCAACATTTTTCACAATTCAACTCAAAACATGGCAATTTAATCAAATCCCTAGTAAATCTAATAGAACTCTTAGTCCTTATCCTAGCTGGTTTGTGGCTAGATCCATTATATTTACCTCAATATTTAATGTAATGGTCCCTAAGTCCAAAAATTAGCAGTTTTATTTTTTTTATTGTGGAAACCCTAATTTTTAACCACTACATTTTGGTGAACCCAAATCCTTACACCTGTATTTATAATTTTTGTTCTCAAATCTGAGTGTTTATGGAATTTCAAATTCAAATTTTTATTTGCAAGTTTAATTTTAATTCAATTTTAATTATTAAGAGGTGAAATTCACAAAAAACCCTAATTTTTAATTCTAAAATTGAGCTTGCGGGTTATCTAAATTGGATTTATAATTTCAGATCTGATTATTCATTTAATTTACAATTCAAATTTTCCCTCCTAGATCTCATTTTCAAATTGAATTACATAAATTTAGTGGTTGAATTTACAAAAACCCTAATTTATAATTCTAAAATTTACAATGTGGGTTGCATAATTTTTCAAATTAATTTTTCTGTAAGAATGTTATGCTATGATCTAGATGCTTTTATCTTTCAAATAAATAAATAATATTTCTTAATTAATTGGTTAATCAATCTTTTTTACAAAATTTTGTATTGTTTAATCATAGTTCTTAAATTCAAATTCAAATTTCCCTTTGTGTATGAGTTTTACTAGCATTAATGCTACCTATAATATTCCTATGAGAAGAAGTTGTAGAATTAAGGCTTCCCAAGCTTTAATTACTAAGGATATGAAGCCTAATTTTGATAACTTGTTTCATGAGAATGTAGGTGGTTCTTCTATTTTGACAATTGATGTTATTTATCCCCATTCTTTACACAATTCTCATGATGAGGGTGAATCACTAACTATAGTTTTCATTGACCAATTGGAGAACATTGATAATGAAATTGGAAAACTTCAACAATGGATGAGTCAACAATACTCAGAAAGTGAGGCTATCCCATTGATTGAACATTAGCATTGATTTATTACATGGCCTTGTTCATATTGTTGACACCAATATAATGCCTTTGAAAATTTGTGTTGAAGTCCTTGATTATGCTCAACCTCCTAGTCAATTTAATCATTCTATTGCCGTGACTACTTTTCCTACTTTCACATCCAACATCATGGCCACTTCCACACAAAATTTTATTCCTACACATGTTAGTCAAGGGGGCAAGATTGCTAATCAAAACTCTTTCGTCCCTCCTTCCATGAGTCTTCCATTCGTTACCCAATCATCTCCCATACCTACCTATCATAGTGTTCCACCTCCTTATTCTCAACCCCCTCCTTCCTTTAACAATGTTACTCCTCCATCCCAATCCAACATGTCTAATTTCAAACCATCCACTGAAGCAACCATTAATAGCCTAGCTCAAACCGTGTCATCCTTGCAACAACAAATAGCTTCTATGAACCAATCAAAGTTTAATGTACCCACATTTGTTGTAGCAAGCCCATTATCTAATGATATTGTTCACGATGTCCCACCTAAACATGTGGAATTCCCTCAATTGGAACTTTATAATAGAAAAGGTCATCTCGTGACTCATGTAAAAACATTTTAAACTTTGTGTAGTGATTTTTCTTATGATCAAAGACTTTTGGCTAAATTATTTACAAGAACATTTAGAGATAAAGGTTTGCAATGGTATTTTTCTTTTCCTCCTTATTCAATTACATCATTTCAACAATTGGCTAATGCTTTCATTCAATTACTTTGATTGATTTGATGCATTGTAAGAAAGGAGTTGAAGAAAAAGTAACTGATTTTATTTATAGATATAAGCAATTGAATTTTCAAATTTCTTATCCTATGACTGATCAAGATGTTTAAATATTTTTTATTTTTAATTCACAAAAAGACATTAGGGATAAACTTCTCTTTTCTAAGTTTACTTCCTTTATGCAGTTGTGCACAATACTTCATAACTATCAGGTTCAAGTGAGTCAATTTGAACAATCTCCTTCAATGGCTCCAGTTGATAATAATGAAATTTCTCAACAACCTTTTGCGAAGTTTAAACCGAACAAGGGATTCATAAAGTTAAATTACAACAACAATACCCAGGTAGCATCCACAACAACAGGCATGCCTCCTTTATCCAAGTATTTTAGAAAATAATTTACTTTCCTTTCTGAATCTTTGCATAAAATTATGACACAATTGTTGAAAAAGAATGTGTTGAAACTTCCTCACATCAAACCAATTGACACAACCAAACCTTTTCCACCTTATCATGATGCCAAAGCCTTTTGCCAATATCATCATCAACCCGGTCATGACACTAAAAAATGTTATTCCCTAAGGAGTAAAATTCAAGACCTTATTGATAATAATATCATATCTGTAGTTGGTGTGAATGACATAGGAAACAAATCTTTAGCTCATCCTAATCAAAACCTACAAATATTTACCAATCCTTTGCCTTCTCATTCTACTAAAGTGATTGAGTTTGAGCATCTTGCTTTTTATCCTAATGATCTTGGCCTTGAGTCTAATAATGTGGTGAATCTTATTGATAAACCTACACCTCCTAGGGACCTATGTATTAAATTTGATCCTAGCAAGACTATTGAGGCACCTGATGGACCACTATATATCACTATGAAGATCAAAGACATGCTCTCATGAGGGGTGCTCATTGATCCTGTATGTATGGTGAATGTGATAACTAAAGAATATGTTTATACCTTACAATTGCATCAAGTTACATATGATAAATTTGATCTAGTAATTAAGATCTTTGATGGTTTCTATTGTTCTGCTATTGGTTCTATTAATATTTCCATTGATGTTGGTACTAAGTTCTTAGATGTCAATTTTACTAGCATTCCTACATTGGATCAATTTCGTGGGAAGTTGGGACATCCTTGGCTCTCTTCCATGAAAACGATCCCTTATACTATTCATAAGTGTTTAAAATTCCCTCTTAATGAAAAAATCATAACAATTAATTATAGCATGTACCAACCCATGGTGAGGCATGGAAATGTTAAACTTGATTACTTTTGGTCTAAACAATTTGAACCTCTTTAGCCTCGAAGTGATTTTGTTAATCAATCTTATCAAAGGTGGAAGAATGAGATGATATTATCCTTAGGTAATCCTAGAGATCCTAATCCAATTCCTCTTCTTCATGATATACCTATTCCTTCACCTTATGATGGACCTGGTCTCCTTCCTACCCCGTCTATTCCTCCTTTATATGTTGTGGTTCCGCCTCCTAAATATTACAAAGGGAAGTGCCCAACATCTCCTATCTTTCAACCTAAAAAACCTTCCCCTATGCATCCTTATTTAAAGGAAGAGAATAAGTCTATTCCTATTGACCCTAAACCTTCAACTAAAACTAAAAGAAATCGATGTGTGAGAGAACGCCAACAAAAATGTTGTGCTAAGGGTTGTGAACTTGTCTCTCAATCCATTTCCTCCTCGAAGACTCCAAATGTTGACACTATCCCATTTTTCCAACCTTTGCCTAACCCTAGTGAGGAAGTTCAACATAAATCTCCAAGACATTGTTGGCATTACAATAGAAAGGAGATTGTTGGCATTTCAATAAGGATATTGGGAAGGTTGTTGGAGATTATTGATATAACTGAAGAAGGATGATTACTGTCTTTATAATATTATTTTGTCATTGATGTCAAGAAATTGATTCTCTGATTCAGTATGATGTTGCCATATCTTGAGAAGTATGTATTGATGAGAATTAAGATGTCGGTAAGTGACACAGAAAGAATGTGATAATGAAGGGGAATAATAAGTTATTCAATGGGCAACTATTACCGAGTTAGACAATGATGAGATCATGTTGTTTTGATTGTTTTGATATCCTACATATGTTGTTGATTGTAAGGTTAATACTATACTATGTCACCGAGCAAAGAACCTAGTCGGTAAACCCTAAGGTTATCGATATCGGTTAAAGAAGGCAAAATGTCTACCGAGTGAAGTTTAGTATTTACCGAGTAACAACCGAGTTATAATAGATCGTATTGGATGGATAAAAGCATTATTTAATGAGGGATGTTGATGAGCTGGAGATGAATAAATGATTGGTATGCCGCGCATGAAGTTTGTTAAGGATCTACGGTAATGGAAAATCAAAAGGAAGATCTACAACACAGATTGAACCACAATAACCAAGCACAAGTTCCTAGGAAGGAATGCAAGTTCCAAGGCGAGGTAAAACATTTTCAGATCGAAGGATACATTGAACCTAGTCAAGATTGATGATCTGATGGCTAAGATTGATCATAGGAAATGTGATCAAGGAGATTAAGTGGCTAGAAATTGTTTATAATAAGCAATTGTTGATAAACAATGTATGCGGGCAAGTGTAAGCACAAGGATGCTACATAGTGATTACCGAACACAAAAGCTTGAAGACCTGTTTGAATAACAAAGTAGGGAGCCCAGCAGAGGGACAAGATAAGTCCTATGACTAGACAGTGTTGAGCAAATAAGAATTTGCTTTAGCATTTTAGATGTGAAGTTGTAGATATATTTTATTACTGTTGTTTATTTTGTAAGTGACAGAAAATCTCTTAATCGAGTGGACCTAACAGTCTTATTTGTAAACCCTTTAGCAAGGTAACATTCTAAATGAGTGCTTGAAATCCTTTGACAAGGTCACTTCTAAAAAAGTGAAGATCCTAACAGATCTGAGGGAAATCCCTTAACTGGGTCACATCTAGCAATGTGTTTGTAATCTTTAACATGATTTTCTTTTAACCGAACATACTCTAAAAGAGTATATTTCTTAGTGGGTCCAAATTCCCACAGTGGTTTTTCCCTATTTGGGTTTCCATGTTAAATATGGTGTTATATGTGTTATGATGATTATGTGTTTATGAGTTAACATGCTTAGCAGTTTTTGGTTATATTGCTGAAGTATAAGTTACAGAGGTTGAATCTGTTGATTTTATGGAAGATTAAGTTTGTATGATTCACCCCCCCCTCTCATCTTACTAGCTATTGGCATCAGAACTTTACAATAAAATGCTTAAGAAAAATGAAGATTCATGTTCTATTCCAATTAAAAATCCTATTTTTATTAATCTTGATGAAGAGATGGATGAAAATGATGTTCATGCTAACAATGTTGATTCAAGTGATGAATATTAATATGTTGATGTTTACAATGATTTATTTAAATGGTTTTCAAAAGCATTAATCCTAGCTCCTAGTAACAAACAAAGTGATCCATCATTAGAGCATGGTCCTTGTTTGGAACTTGTGGTAGCTCCATCTACTGTGCTCAAAGTGGCTCCTCTTTCATAGTTTCCACCTTACCAAAATAGTGTCGAGCAAGAATAAGAGGTAGATGACTTGCTTGATTAGCTTCTTTTGTGCCATAGATTCTCTCTCTCTCCTCTCTTGTTTGTTCATAAACTTCTTCTATTTGTTTCTCAATTCTTCTATTTGTTGTCCCTAGAGTTTATCTACTTGAGGACAATGCAAAGCATTGAGATCTCCTTTGGTCTCTCCCATATTGAATCAAAAGACACATGTGCCCTTGTTCCATTGTGGTTCTATTTCTTTAGGGGATGAAGACAATTAAATGCAAATATATACATGATATACATTATTTATCAGAAGAGCATACTGACCCTAGAGCTAAGTAGAACCCTTATGTGTTTTATGTTTTGTGAGCATTATCCTTTGATTTTCTCTCTTCTAGGGGGCATACCATTGAGATCACGTGATTCTCTTTTGGATGAATGTATACTAGCTTAAATCAATTTTTCCTGATAAGGTGTATGTAATCTCTTTAACGTGGGGGCATACACTCTACTCAATGTTTCTCTCTTTTGCACATCTTGATACTAAAGTTACTTAGCGAACTTAGTCTTTTGCTTTGTAATTTAGGCATTTTTATTTTCATGACTCATTGTAAGTGAACCTTACTAGGCTAAGTAGTCATAGTTATCTTTTTCTCTTGCCTATGATGTCTCTTTTATCTTGATTTTGGAAGTAGTAAGATAGGTCTAAAGTCCATTGGGGGCTTGGTGTGTCTTGCCTACTTAGCATCTTGATAAGGGCTTTTCAATGTGAACCTTTGTACTTTACCAAGAGTATGCTTAGTCTGATACTCCTACTAAGTGGGAGCTAAATGTAGTGTCCTAAATTGTACTCCCTTTTAATTTTGTTTGCATTTGGGCCCTCACCTTGGTGTTCGTGTTCTAAGGCCTGGAAGGGACTTATTTTTTCTCATGCTATGCAAATTTATCACCATTTTCAATGCACATCCCATCCTACCCTTAAATTATGGTCTTTGATTGGGTAGGAACATGGCGTAGCGCCCTAGTCCCCTTTGGACCAGAGCGCCCAACACCCTAGTCCTCCCAATTAGGACCCAAATTTGGGCCCCTTAATGGTCATAAAATATGAGTAGGAATTCCAGCTTTGTGTTGGCTCATGTCGGAAAATTTAAATTATTTTTCGATGGACAAGTATAAAAGGAGGTCTACCCCTCTCATTTGATCCTTCAACAATCGTATTGACCAATCAATTCAATCAATCAATAATTCAAGTTCAAGTAAGCAAGAAATTAGTCTTCTTTCAAGCATTAGAGTAGAGATAAAGTCAAGATTCAAGCATTGGAGTTGATATTCATGTTCTATATTATTGAAGACTCCATGAAACCTTAATTTAGTGTGGAGACAAATAAAAATTCACAAGGAGGTACAACATTAGTGTTTTAGTTATTATTCACCATCTCCCTTAAAAGGAGAACATTTCTATTACTGCAATTCAATCAAATTTCATTTCTATTTCATGGTTAATTCCAAAACCGAGGTTTGACTCAAGGAAAATCCCTATTCCCAAACTATTTCCCTTCTCTAGTGTGCACATGAACAAGTATGGAGTTGAGATCTTTAGGATAAGCTTTATTTACAGAGACAAATCATTCCCCCATTGGAGTGCAAAAAGTGCGAAAGACCAGAGCGATCTCCACATCGATCTAGACAAATCAGGAGCTCCTTTTGGGAACAGATCTAAATCCTCTTACAATCCTCAGATCTAGGTTTGTAGCTCGATCTGACGATTGTAGCTTACTGTTCATGGGTTTTTATATCAATTCCAACACATTTACCCTAATTTCAACCTTTTTTTGCAATTTAACTCAAAAGAGGGCAATTTAATCAAATCCTTGGTAAATCTAATAGAACTCTTAGTCCTTATCCTTGCTGATTTGTGTCCAGATCTATTAGATTTCTAAGGCCAAAAATTAGCGGTTTTCATATATCTAACTATGGAAACCCTAATTTTTCACCACTACAATGTGGCTATTTCTTTACTATAATTTTGTAATAGGCTTTGGGTCCTATTGAAAACCCAACTTACCTTAATCAAAAAGTGTTTTTCTTGTAATATATTGATTAATTAAAATAAAATAATTATTAAATAGTAATTTTTATAAAATTTATGTTTGTCATAAGAAAATAAGTAAAACTTAATTTCAAATTAAAATATTTGATACTAGAGGTAAAATAAAAAATCACCTATATCACTGTGAAGTGCTTAGAGCCAACATTCTAATGCCTATAAAAATATAACATAATGACTCCATAGAGAAAAAACATGTCCTTTTGAGCCTAATTTAGAATAAATACAAAGATATTAAAATAATATTAAATATTGTATTCCAAATAAAATCATACCTCTAATTAAGCTAAATAAATTTAAATACAAAGTAGATACATGCTAATTTTACCATTATAAACCCTTTGTGTCAAAGTAGATTTATCAAGATAGGATTGATTGTGGTTTGTCATAGATACATCTAATATTTTAATTGTATTTATTTGTTAAGCTTTGAAGTTCATAGATTGACTTGGTGGAGGATTGGATTAGCTTTATAAATATTTGAGCTGCGATGTGAACAATAAGGATTTGGTCTTCCATGAGTAATAGATATTGATTGAGAGAAGTGGAGAATATTCATTGACTAATTATTGTTAAGAGAAAGTTATGCAAGGTTCTTAAAGGGCTCTTGAATGAGTGAGGACAATTCATCATTTTTATTAACTAATTACTTGTGTATGGACTAAAAGTTGGATAGAATCATAGATGAGTTATGCTAGAATATGAGGGGATAGCTACTTTTCATTAGCTACTTTTTATTATCTATGGAGAAACAAGTGCAAATAGATTTATTTATTTATTTTAGAATAAATGAATGATCATTAGTCTAATCAACTAATTAATATGAGTTGTTTAATTAATTAGTGGTGGTAAATGAACACGATATTTAACATGATAATGAGGAAATATGAACATGATAATATGATAAAATATTAGAAACAACATTATAAGGTGGTGAGAATTAAGCCTTTACATAAGATATTATAGATTTCTTTATACATTGTGTAATAAGGAATATTAAGGTTACATTGGTAATATTGAAATTAGGGTTTATAGTGCATCTTCTCAATTTGGATGTTATGACATAACATTGATTATCCTCATGGAGCACCTAGATTTAGGAAATTGGTCAAATTCGAGCTTTATGATAGAATTGATAATGTGTAAGAGAGGTGTAAAAGGAGTTACTAGCTATTCTAGGTTTCTTGACCATGATTATGAAGGTGTTGGATTTTTGTTATGGCTAATAGTTTTGGGATACCACTTGATGATTTCTTGTTTTCATTTTTTTTTTATATATTGGAGTTATGTGATAGAGACTATAAAGTTATTTTGTACATACTTTAATGTTGTATTAGATAGAGGGATAACTCGATTATTTTTTATTATCTATTTTAGAGATTGATACAAGCTTAGGTCTTTTTATTGGTGAAAATTTTCTCACAAATATTTTTTCATGTTTATTTGGTATTCATATAGTTTTTAGATTTGTAATTGCTTCTCTACTATTTGATTAATAGTACATGGTTTATCACATATTTAATTAGATTAATTGTTAATATTTAATTGTATCATTCACCCTATATTAACATAATTTGCATTAACCTTTTCTCATGAATTTATAGAGAATCCATTAATTATTCCTAGAGAATGTTGACAAATCTTTTGATTTTTCAAGGACAATAATAATGAAAGCTAACCTTCCCAATAGACTCATATATATTTTTTTCACTACTTTTTGATCATCAATATTTTCTCACTCATTTTCATATGATTAACAACATAGAAGTGACAATTAAATAAAATTACTGCTCATATTAACCATTGTAAATTAATTCTTAATTTTTTTTTTTCATTACATCATATTTGATCTAATATTAATTTGGAAAGGTTTATTATATTCTTTTGACGGGTCTTCTCAAACCTTTAACTTAATTAAAAATTTATAATTTTAATCTCTAGGAAAGTTCAATGTTTAACATGTGTAAGTGATAATGACATTATCCCCTTGAGAATTTCCATTTCTCTTTAAAAAGTTTAATATTTAATGTTTGAAGAGATAACATTGCACTACAATGTGTTGATGTCCGAAGAGATAAACTTCTACTACAATGTGTTGGCACAACATATTCTAATAAAATTGACTTCGTCTAATATATTTAATTTCTAAAATTCCACCACAAAGTCTACTTTTATATAATATACATATACAATTATATACACAATTCGAAAATAGTTGATAACTTCTAAACATATAGATATATATACAGAATACAACCCACATTGGTTTGGTGCAGGCGACATTTGAGTAATGGGCGAGCTTATATTTCTAACAAATTGCAGCGATGCATATGCAGAGCACGCGCAAAAGAGATTAAATATTCAGTATTAATAACGCGGGAGAGTGTGGCATTTAAAACAAACGATCACTATATGAATATACCCCCATGGCAACTCCAAATTATCCCATCAAAGCCATGGAGACAGCTGCCATTGACATTTCAGATGCGCTTCTCTGCATTGACTTTCCTTAATTTTAAGTAGTTTAAATATTTAAAGTCTCAATCCATGAAATGCATGTATCGCTGGTGTTATATAAGCTGTCACAAAGCTTCATAAGACCCATCAATTTATCTGCGTCAGACTTGTTTGTATGCTATTGAAGACGATGGCTTCTATGACCTCTTCAGGAAAGATGATTGTTTTTTGTATTGCTCTGGCGTTTTGCTGGAGTGGGGTGTCTGCGGCGAAGCTTAGCCCTACCTTTTACGATACTAAGTGTCCGCAAGCATTGTCGATAATAAATTCAACAGTAGCGCAAGCTTTGGCCAATGAATCAAGAATGGGCGCATCCTTACTCCGCCTCTTTTTTCACGATTGCTTTGTTCAAGTAACATATATTTCTTTAATTTTCACCTTTGCTTTCTATACTTACCATTTTGAACAGGCATCGTGAATGTGTGCATGTTGTTTCTTTCTGATTGTGGGGCTGTGATGGGTCTGTACTGTTGGATGACACAGCGAATTTCACAGGAGAGAAGGGTGCAGGAGCAAACTTCAATTCGCTCAGAGGTTTCGAAGTCATTGATAGCATTAAGTCGCAAATTGAAAGTGTGTGCAGCGGCGTGGTTTCTTGCGCTGATATTCTGGCAGTAGCCACTCGAGATTCTGTTTTACAGGTAATCATGATTTTTATTGCTTCCATTTTACCTTAGCAAATTAGGTATTTACATATATGCACTTTTACAAAAACCAATAAAGAGTTGTCCTACCCACAAATGCGAATTTCTCTACACGATGACAAATGACATTATTTTTACCTACACTTTGCAGTTGAGAGGTCCGACATGGGACGTGCTGCTGGGAAGGCGAGATGCAAGGACTGCAAGCATAACCGCTGCAAACAGGAACCTTCCAGGCCCCACTTCCACCCTCCGCAATCTCATCTCAGCATTTAAAGCCCAAGGAATGAATGCAACCGATATGGTTACACTTTCTGGTAACCACAATTCATATGTTTTAATTTATTTTTGGACTGTAAATCATTTCGATGTTGTTATAAGATCATCTGATAATTTGTTAATGGTGTGTGGCTATGTATAGGTGCCCATACAATCGGCAACGCCCGGTGCCTGTTCTATAGATTTCGAATATACAGTGAATCCAACATAGACCAGACTTTTGCGGCTTCTCTACAGGCAAACTGTTCGAGAAGTAGCGGTCCCACAGACAACAATCTTGGGTTCTTAGATGTCACAACTCCTACTGTATTTGATAATGGCTACTACCAAGATCTGATAAATTTTAAGGGTGTTTTCCACTCCGACCAGGAATTGTTTAATAACGGCACAGCGGATGCTCAAGTTACTAAATACAGTGCTGATCAAAATACCTTCTTCAATGATTTTGCCGCTGCCATGATTAAATTGGGCAATATCAAACCTCTCACCGGGAAGAAGGGGGAGATTACAAGGAACTGTAGGCTTATTAATTGATCTCTAAAGCGGCAGCTTCCATCCGACATTATAAGTTTTTTTCTTGTAATCTTTAATAAAAAAACCCAAAAAGAGGACAAACCTCATAATACATTGATTGATGAAGTGAAAACCTAATGGTTTGGAGCTTTCTACGCTATCTATCACCAAATTGGCCATATTCTTTAAAATCGAATATATTTTCATCCTCCACTGTTTTTTTCCATTAACTGCGTAAGACTTCGGCATGTTTATTAGATCCATAGAGTTTCTGCATTTTTATTTTTATACTATACTAGCGCTTGCATCTTTTTGAGATGCAATGGGTAAAGCCCATAGTAATAATTTATTTGACTCATAGTAATTTCTATTATTTTAAATATTACTTTCAATATCAGGGTAAGATGATATCACTATTATTTTCAATGTCAGGATGAGATGTACAAATTTGAAAACTATAACCATATCAATATTGTGATTTGTACCCAAAAAAAAAAAAAACAATTAGAAAAACATTTAGCACTGAAAATACTTTTAAATGGACCTTCAGATTTAAGATACAACCACAAATATTCTTTACCAGAAAGATACATTCCTTACCATATAATTGGCCAAATCTTCATTCCTGGCGATGACATTGTCTGTTTGTATGTACTGATAGATCTTTAATCGTTTATCACTCGTCGGACTCTTACAAAGCCAAGCAATATGCTCTGCACAAAAAGACTAAGCCATTCTCTTCATGATTTAATTTGCTCCATCATTTATAGCTCTTTTACATTTTACTTGAACCATTACATTACCCGGTCATTTAGTGTCAATTTCATTAGCACTATTATTCGAACTAAAATAATTTCCATGCATCAAGGCGTTTTTATTACGATCCCAAAGGAAAATGCAACATCATCAAACACACAATGGAAAATGCTCGAGCACCATTTGAATAATACAATTCACCTAATAGGATTATCATTTCATGGAAAAATCTATGGCACCATAATATTCTGCTTGACCGGGAAGTTGTCTCGAGCCGGTAACAGTGCCGTCAAATAATTACCTCAAGTATTCTAACTTCTACTAAATCGCCACCCTCACAAAGGGGATTATCCCTTATTGGAAGGAGGGGGGGAAGTTGGCGGCACTCTTGCAATCATATAGGGTTTATGAGTGATTTTGCAACCAAGTGGTCAGTAATAATAAACTCAATAGAAATAATATGTTCTTTATTCACTCATAATCAGAAAAAATAGAACTTTTTACAATGAGCTTCCAACATGTGAGGCATCAACCATTTGATTACAAATAGACAAACTATAAAAATTGAATCATATGACAATATAAGCTCATCTCAAACTATGCATCCATTTTCTTCTTACATTCTTCATCACTTTTTAGTGATTTTCTAAGATGTTTATATATTGGCATTCACCCTTACAAGAAATGTCTATTGGGTGCAACTCGACACAAAATATCAATGACTATTGAAATGTAAAATTGGCCAAACATGTAAATGAGTCTTTTGGAATGAATGTCGTGGTAGGAATAATATATCTTGATTCAATTCACATTGTAGTTCTATAGGGTCAATGTACCTAAGAATGTATTTCCCTATTGTTGCTAGCTTTAGGAAGTGTTAGTTGATAAATCTTGATTAGAAGGTCAAATGCCAAGTTATGCCTTTGTAGTGAGATAAAAAAAATAAATTAAATGTTGTAGGATTAGCATAGAATATACACTCCCAACTGTGAGGTGAGAAAATCTAGTAGGAGAAATGGCTACAACAAGCAGTAAGATTTGCCTCATATAAAGTGATATTCAAAATAATTTAAGGACTAGTAAGATGACTAAGTCTAACTATGCACATTGTGAGCATGGGCTTTGTGCTAGGAAGCATGAAAATCATAATACTCACAAGTATTCTAACTTGTTATGAAGAGATGAAGTTGGAGGCAATCTTCCAATCATATAGATTTCATGTAGTCATGACTAGAGGGTCTAATGGAAGATTTTTAAATTTAAT
This sequence comes from Cryptomeria japonica, assembly GCF_030272615.1. Lineage (NCBI taxonomy): Eukaryota > Viridiplantae > Streptophyta > Pinopsida > Cupressales > Cupressaceae > Cryptomeria > Cryptomeria japonica. Next base: position 255,646,303 of record NC_081407.1, on the reverse strand, counting down.
CCAATTGCATGAATAATATTCAAATTAATAGAAAAATAAAATAAGAAAATGTTCTTTATTAACTCCTAATCAATATACAAATAGAACTTTTTAGTATGGGCTTCCAACATGCTAGATCTCAACCTATGATTACAAATAGAAAAATTATAAAATTTAAATGATATCACAATATAAGCTCATCCCAAACTATACATTCTTTGTTGACTTCTAATAATATTCAAGGATTTTTTATATATTAGCAAGAAGAGAAATTGCTAGGGCAAGCAACAAGATTTGCCTCCTATGAAGTGATGTTAAAAACAAATAGAGTACTAGTAAGATGACCAAGTCTAACTATGAACATTGTGACCTTGGGATTTTTGTCATGAAGCATGAGAATCAAAATGCTCACATGTATTCTAACTTGTTATGAGGAGATGAAGTTGGCAACACTCTTGTAATCACATAGAATTGATGTAGTCATGGATAAAGGGTTTAACCAAGGATTTTTCAACTAAAGCCAATTGCATGAATAATATTAAAATCAATGGAAAATAAAAATAATAACATATTCTTTATTAATTCCTAATTACAATAAAATTAGAATTTGCCTCTAGAACTTGGCACTATGGGCTTCCAAAATGCTAGACCTCAACCTTTTATTTCAAATAGAAAAATAATAAAATTTGAATGTGTAGTGTCGTAAATTGTCACCACTCTAATTTACACCTCATGTTTGTGCTTCCACTTTAGCATGTCCTATCCTCATTCCCTCTCTAGGTCTTGATGAGCTCCATTTTTGATGTTTTATTTAGGCCTGCTATGTTGTTTAAGACTTCTTTATTTTTTTAATAGATATGGCATTATATGATATATCTATTTTAAACCATAAATTTAAGAAAATATTTGGTGTCTTGAAGCCTTTCTGAATGAATTCCATGAATGTTAAATGAATGTAGTTTTGGTTATGACTTCAATGATAAATGGTATGTTTTAAGTAATTTTTAATACATAAGGATCTTTTCACGTTAACCCCTTGAATGCAACTATTATGAAGGTGTCTCAAGTTTTTTAGGAAGTAGTATATTTAGTTGTCAAGTTGTATCAAAGCATTGAAGAAGTCAAAGACAACAGACCAGGAAGGAGTCAAAATAGTTAGAAACAACTAGCCAACTATTATGGCAATCAAGGACTCTTTGATTCAATTGAAGAATAATTATCCTTTGTTTACTGACCATGTCCGCTGGTAGAGTAGACATAGGAGGAGAATATATATAATGAAGATTAATCTCCATAAATAGAGTCCTACTTTGTTTTCCCCTTTTTTGTTCCTATTATTCATGCTTTCAATAAAAGACATCCTCTTGATTTTAAGGAGTGGAGCGACTATAGTAGTTAGGTAATCGTATCTTTTCTTTTCTATAAATTCACTAGGCTTGTTCTAAAAAAGGGGCTAGTGGAAAGATATATAATTTGCTATTTTGCTAAACTAAGTATTTTGAAATAAAGAACAAGCTTCTATTATCTTTGTTATCTGTATGAGTGAATGATGAAATTATAAATGCATAGTATTTGAGTTTGAAGTTAAATGTTGGGAAGAATCAATCAAGGGGGCCCACTTGGCGAGGATTCCATTTATTTAGTTTTTAATTGTTTTCAATTCTATTCATAGTATAGCTTTAAGTACTTGATTGTTCTTGCAACCACTTAAACTCTATTCTATGACTGTTCCTATAACCAAGGTAGAGTAGAACACAATTTTCTTTTATTGGTTAGAGTTTTATTATTTTTAGAACATGTTTCAACAAAATTTACTTTAATAGGAGGTAGTTAATGGTTACCAGGTTTATTTTCTTTCTGTTATTTCCCTTCATGTTATTTTTTCAGTATCTCTTATCATTATAATTAGGATAGAACAATATGATAAACTCTTTGAAGCAATCATCGGTGAGGAGGGACCTTGAGGAGATCAGTCGAAACTGGTTAGAAAGAGTAAACACAACGGAAACAGACCGATATGATGGAGGCAATGCATAATAGATAGTTTTTATTGCATGAAAGTGAATTACATCCAACCGATAACAACTAGGTTACAACATGTCAACACACATGCCTGGTAGAATAGGTCACACCGAGACCTTAAAGTGAAAGAGCTATCTTCTAGGCACAATCTATCTATCTGATACTTCTTGATTTTGAATTTGATTACATTCTAAAGCATGATTACAAATATATATATCGATCCAAGGGATCTTGTTGGCCCAAAAAGATCAAAACCCGAAGAACAAGACCTAACGTGCAATATGAATAAGGTCGGCCTCCGCCAAGAGATTCTTCCAGAAAATCCAAAGAATGAAACACAAAAGGTCAGCCACATGCCAATAAACATCGAGATCAACACCCAAGGCTCCACAAGCTTCGGAATGGGTTCTGGTGGATCATCAAAATAGGTCTTAGGGAACTAGTAATAATGAAACAACTGGTAACAAGAAGCTCTCAAGGAAATCGGTAGCTATATCTTTCCAGAGAGTGATCCAGATGTGACGCGGTTTGAAAGAAAGAAGGATGATCAAGTCTTCAAGTAGAATCTAATTCCATAGGAACTGGTGAGCCAAAACCGGGACTCACAGAAAGGAATACTGAAACTACAAAAAAGAAAATGTTTTTTTTTTGGTTGATGCAAGATTGTTGTGAACTGGGGATGCTCCTGCATCACTCTTAGTGCACAAATAGTGTTGTACCATTTCAAAATTTACGTCCCTAGATTGATAGATAAATGAGATTTTCAATAATGGGATTTATGGTTACTTAGTGAAGACATCTGGTCTCTAAGTTGAGGTGTCATGCCCAATTATCTACCCATGGTTAGAGTCCTATAGGTCTGTTAAGGCCTGATTATTCAACTTTGATGTCATGTACACCATTTAGTGGGTCCCACTATGAGATGCCCACCCCCTTGGCTACTTATTTTGGTCCACTTTGAAGAAGGACCATGGTGTGGAATGCCCTAGTTAGGACTGGGCCACCCCAAAATGCCTTGGTCCCTCTCAAAGGGGCCCTAATTTTAAATGGGGTAGGTGTTATATCTCCTCGACAAAATTTGATCCCTTGGGATATACATGACAATTGGAGGTCAGCCTAGTCAATAAATTACGTAAGGAACCCTATATAAAGGCATCCATCAATTCATTTAGAGCTAGAAGACTCCATTCGTTATCTATCCCTATTATTCATGCATCCATGAAGCATTCATTATCAAGCATCTTGAGAGATTCAAGGCTACATATTCATCATTCAAGTATCCTGGAGCAAAGTTATATTAATGTCCATGCAAGCATGTATGTGTGATTAGAGTTTTTCATGTTCATGTGTTTGTCATGCCATTGCATTCAACATTTATAATTACATTTAAAGATCATTGCATCATCATCAACAATTGTAGATCCAAGGTATATTTTCTTAACATTTTTTTTCAGTATTTGCATTATTTCATTCATGGTTAATTCCAAAATCAGGGTTTGACCTAAGGCAAACCCCTATTCCCAACATCTTTCCCTTTTTTTCTATATGTAGGAAATAGGTGTAGAGCTATACTCGGGAAATGTAACAGAGTCAATAGTGACAAATAGGCTGTCTTTCAACAATGGAAAATACAGAGGACTAGGGTGGATCTATGCTACTCGCTCTTGAAAAATCAAGCCTAACTTCAAAGGATGGGTTTTAAATTTTTTTCTTAGATCCAGGTTGGTGGATCCATGGGACATCTGTAGCTAGTTGTTTTTGTTAGATTACTTCAATAATCCCTCAATTTACCCTATTTTCATAATCAATCAAATTAAACTTAGAAAGAGGATTAATCAAACTTAACTGTAATTAAATCCAATTAGAAATCTTAGTCTCTTTCCTCACAAGGATTGAGCCTAGATCTATTGGGTTCAATCCTCTTTCAATGAATGTGGGTTAATTGGGCTACTTAGTGGTTTTATTATCTTAAAGCCTAATTCCTAATTTTCCCCACATTATAAAATGATATCACAATATAAGCTTATCCCGAATATTACTTCCAATATCTTCCTACATTCTTCCTCAACCTTTGATTAAAAATATAAAAATGATTAAATTTGAATGATCTTACAAAATAAGCTCATGTAAACTATACATCCACTATCTTCCTACATTTTTTATTTTTTTTGAAAAGAGGGTTAAGAATTTATAAATCAACAAAGATAATTACAAAGTAACAACATCCAACAAACTCAACAACAAAACCAACATCAAAGAAGAAGACAACCAACCCAACGAAGCACTCTCAAACTCTCAAATTATTTCTCATGTCTCCCATAACAATATCTTCTAATAACAAAGAGTATTTTGTGGATAATTGTCCCTAGTCTTAGACATTCCATATTCCCAATTGTTTAGAAGTTCATTTTTCCAAAAAATTTCTACCTTGTTCCATTCTAGAGGAATGCAATAGAAGGTAATAGGCTCTAGAGATCCACAAAGTCTCATAATCTTATTGACCAGCCATGCCAGTTGCCAGTTCATTTTCCCCACTTGGTTCTTATTCAACATATTGATTATAATATATAAATAAGAATCATAGACGATCTTAATACAACCAAGAGAATAAATTTTCTCAAGAGTTATCATGACAAACTCTACCATTCATAGTATTCTTTGGATTACCTCTAGAAGAACCATCGATATTTATCTTTAACACATCATAAGTAAGGGGTGACTAGTAGTCATATCCACAGACCTTTCCTTTGGCCTGTTGACCCATCCTAGAGGAAAGAGGCTTCAAATTGACTCCCTCCAAACCCAATATCTAAATGATCGCCAAATCACCTAAATCATCCTCACTAGACATATCACATTTTTCTAACAAGGTTTCCTATAGAACACTAATAATTTGCATCCATAATTGATGACTCAACATTTTCATATATTAGAAAATCCTTCTATTCCTTTCTAACCATATTTTCCAAAGAAAAAAAGAATGGCCTATGTTCCAAGAAATGTGTACATAAGGAGTCTTAGCTAGGGGATTACCTGAAAGACTCGAAAACTCAACCAAAGATGGAAACATGAAAATAAGCCTTATTCCAAACCCCCCACTAGCAATTCCAAAATTTTCTAGAGGAGGGGCATTGAAATAAAATTTGGACTATATTCCTTAGTATTATTACATAGGAAACACATAGAAGGCCTCTAAAATCCCCTCTTTCTCAAATTGTCCTAGGTGAGGCATCTATTTTGAGTAACTAGCCACATGAAGAAGTTGTATTTGGGTCAAGAAAAATTTTTCCACACCTATTTCCACAAAGGAACATCAATTATCCTATGAATATACCTATCTAGCACTTGATAACCCATGGTGACCAAGAATTTACTTTTTGGATCAAGGCCCAATGAGACTATTAAATAAGTTATATAATTTACCAACTAAAAAAATTCCAAGCTCCTGATAATCTTCCTTAGAGCCTCTTGGAGGACACTCATGAGGTTATTTCCATCTGAACACTAATACATAACCCAAAATATGAGAAGTTTTGAAATCATCCAACTTACTCTAACATACTTCAAGAAAGTAGCTGCACAAAGATTGCAGATGCAAATAAATTGACATGATGGGAGGGGATACATACTAGGAATGTAACTAGAATAAATACTTTAAGCCTCTATTACTAATCCATAATAAACTTTTCTTGATTAATTTAGCACAACTTTTAAGAGTGTTCCAAATCATAGAGCCTACCCTCAATGTTACAACGAGGAACATTGTTACTCTCCACTCAGTTTAGATATTTTGTGTAATATAAAAAATCTATCCCTTTGTGATTCAATACAACAAATGGCGCCTTCCTCCATGTCATCGAAGGTCGGTCATCGCCACCTTTGTCCTTTTGTCCACTCAGATCAGGTGCCAGTTTTCTCCATGTAGGTATTTCACCAACTCCTCCAACTTGTCACCTTTGGGGACTAGGGTGCAGTGCAAAGACATCTGTGTGGTGTGCTAGCATCCCATGAATCTGATACCTCACAGGTTTCCATTTGAGTGCTACACCTATGCCTAGAAGGAATCGTAATGCCCTTACATGCGCCCACCGACATCAATTTTTCACCAATGGATATATATCTCCCGTTGGAAGGCATTTTGAGATCACTCTTTGTAGGTTGAAGCTCTTGGCAATCTCTTTGAACAACATTCACAGTCTTTCTTGTGAAGTCTATCACTATTGCAACATTATGGATATCTCATGATACCATTTTTATAGTATCTCAAAAGGGGAGTTCACTCATTTCCTTTTTCACTTGCTTTACGTATTATCATTTTTCGATCTTGCATTCTCTTCTAATTATCTTTATCATTTATTTTCCTGTGGTTCTATTTGGGTTGTCCGTGGAGGTGGAAACAACAAAATGGGGGTCTGACTTAGGCAGGCTCCAAAACACAACCCCCAACATTTTCCTTCTTTTTTGTGTGCAGGTTCTTAATCATGGAAGAATAGTCACTTTGTGGGAGGCTCCAATCATGGACCATTTGTGAGTTCCTTTCATCTCTTCTCTTCTATTATATCCTAGCTATTTAATATTATGTGATTACTAGCTTATTTTTATCATTTTTCTTGTTTACATTATAATATAGTTGCATCTATGACTTTCTGTATGACTTCTGTACTGTGTTTGTATAGGACGACAATGTGTCATGCTGGTGTCCCAGACCTACACACTTGTCCTCTAGACATAGGCTTGGAAGATTCCTCTCAGAGCCTCATATTATGATCAATTGTTCTAATTTGTTATTTTCATCCCCTATCTCACCTTAGTGCTAGTTCGAGTGAGGTATCAGAGGGCCAATTCATTCTCTAGGATCCATCATCAGTAAAGTAACAAATTTCCTTTGTAACATTTTGGTGAACCCAATGTGAAACAAATTTCCTTTTGCATTGTGCATATTTCATTTAGACCATTGCATTCATTTAGCTAAAAAAAAAGGAGGGGGGGGGGTTCACATCTTTGTTTTAGCACTTGCATATAGTCTAGCTCATTTGTGCTTAGTCTAGTTTCATCTTTCAACAAAGACTTTATTCGAAGGAAGATCACCTTGTCTCCCTGTAGTGTGGTCTCAACTTCAGAAGACTCATCAATGAGCTTTATGACCTAGACTGCCACAAGAGCCATAGTTAGGAGGTCATCTAGGCAGAGTTTTCCTCTTGACCGTTATAGTCCTCCTTTACCTAGCACAATGTTGAACGATCAAATTCCTGACCCAAATGATCTCTTTGCTTCTCATCCCCTTAAGTCCATTTTGATAGGGCCCCCCTCTCCACCTGGTTCACAATCCAACTTTTAGAGTAATTCTTTGAGAAATTCTACTCGATCTTCCCCTCCCACTGTTGATCATGACTCTACTCTCACTGTTGATTTTGAGAAAATTGACATGCTTGATTAGAATCTGAGAGATTTTGAGGGTTTCCTAAGTCGGGAGAATGTCCTCCCCTAGGTTGGAAATATCCTCAACACTCTTAGAGACATGTTTATCTTGGACATGAGAGGTCTGAAGATGTAGAGGGTATTATCCATGATTGCCAAGAATCATGTGCCTTTGGCTAATGCTCATCCTCAGGATGGCTAGTCCATTACCTGTGGACCTCATCTTGGTGTCGGTATGCTTGGTGTTATAGTGCACATGGTTGACCTTGGGTCTAATATTCCTACTATCACTGCTTTATCTACCCCCTGGGGCTATACGGGTATGTCTAATGGCTCAAGCTTTACCTCCTGTTGGTGTTGGAAATAAGCCACACCTGGATCCATGATGAACTAGTCCAAGAGGGGCCAGTAGATCAATGGTAGAGTGCTCCGGAAACGTATGGAAGGTCCTAGGTTTGAGTCCTAGCTGGTCCATGTCTCAACATGGTATTAGAGCTAGGTCCAGGCTAGGAGCCCCAAGCACACGAGAGGTATGGCTTAATGTGGGGTGTTGGTGTTGGAAATAAGCCACACCCAGACCGATGATGGACTAGTCCAAGAGGGGCCAGTAGCTCAATGGTAGAGCACTCCAATAATGTATGGAAGGTCCTAGGTTCAAGTCCTAGCTGGTCTATGTCTCAACACCTTCATTGCAGCTCAGATGTCTATTGTTAGCACTAGAAATATATCTGCTAGTGGCATTGGTCCTTTAGGAGGTTCTGATGGAGGTGGTGGCGGATTTGGTCCACCTCCACGTCCTCTGCCTACTAATCTAGTCTTGAACACCATCTTGCAGAACATGGGGTAGTTGCAGTTGCAACTGACAAATCTAGCCTTCACTTCTGGTTAGTCATCTGTGCCCACGTATTACAGGAAGAGCCCCCTTGACATCACCATTTTGAAAACTATCCTTCTACAACTGAATCACTAAAGTTTGATAGGTTCAATAGTGATGGGGACCCTAATGTGCATATCTATTATTTCATGACTATGTGTAGCTTTGATCAAAGTTTGGATTTTGTGTTGCTTAAACTATTCTCATAGTCCTTTAAGGGTATCGCGTTAGAATGGTACAACCCTTTGCCAGATCATTCTATCCACACCTTTTATTAGCTTATGGACCTTTTTCTTAGACGGTTCTAGGCTAACATTGGCAATAGGGTCACTTTCACTAACCTTATTCATTTCAAGAAAAAACCCAATGAGAAGACCTCACAAATTTTATTTCTTGATATCAATCAATTTCCACTAAAATCCCCTTTTCCCTACCAGATAGTGATATGCAGAGGATGTTTATTAGTAATCTGTAGCTAGCACTAAGGAAAAAGTTATCTTTTAATCGATATCAAAACTTTGCTAACATGTGTTCCACGCTTATAGACTACTAACACACCATGTCGCAGTTCAGAGATTCTACTTTGAACCCTCACGATGGGTCCTTAGTAGGCACATTTGTGGAAGGCTCTAGGAAGAATAATGTAGTAGCCAATGTTGTGGCTATTCCTCCAATAGTTACCGGATAAGGCACGCAACAAAATAGGATCTTCACGAAATTGAATCACTCTTATTTGAGTATAATGCATCGGTTGCTGAAAGATAACTTAATCACCCTTGCTAAGATTAGACCATTATCTGATAATAGACCCTATCCATGATGGTATGATGGGTCAAAGTTTTGCCATTATCATCACATGCCTAGTCATGACACTGATCAATGTTATCATCTTCAGCACATTGTCCAGGACCACATTGATAATGGTGCAATAAAAGTTGATGTGCGGAAACATAAGTCAAACAATTCTGTTGATCAATCTAACAAGTATTTACAAATCTATATTGACCACTTTCCCCCACAATCAAAAAATTTCATCTCTGCATTAGATCCTTCTTCAGATGACGGTCCATTTGTGAACATGGTTACCATCAATCCTATTTGCTTGCCTCCTATCTAGAAGGAGAAGATATCTGATGTATCTTTATTATTGACTCTTTTGGATGCCCCATATTGTGGAGAGCCTGCTCCTTTGTACATCCCTACTAAGCTGAATGGTCAAACTATTATAGGTGTGATGGTTGACCCATCCTACAAAGTTGATGTTGTCACATAGGAGACTTTATTTGTGAATGGTTGGCATAGACCCACATATGATGAATGTCAGGCAACCTTACGAACACATGACAATTTTTCTATCTCTCCTTTGGGTAGTATCACCTTGATGGTCCTTGTAGGACCCAATACGATATCTTCCACATTTGTGATCATTCCCGAGTCAAATCTATTCCAAGCCAAGATAGGCATACCCTGGCTAATTTCCATGGAGGCAGTTCCTTCCATAATTCACAAATGTCTCAAGTTTCCCCATGAGGGTTTGGTGGATGTCATCCAGGATACTAGATATCGACCCCTAGTAGCCCATGGGGTTTCTCGCTAGACCATTTTTGGCCTACTCTAGTGGGGCCCATGCTTCCCCATGGTGGCTTGATGTACCATACATACTATTAGTATAAGATGGGGGAGTCAACTCCTAAATCAGCACAACTGAGATTTTCATTGCCTCTCTTGCATCGGCCTCTGATCCATCTATTTTAGTCTTGGAGTGGGTGGTACCTTATGTCTCCTTATCATCGGGGACCAAGGCTAAGCCTGCTCCCTCAAATATATCTCTGCATTCACCTAAGACTACACAAATTCCAATGGTGTCTTCTGTTCCTACGACTGCACGTAGTACAGACAACGGAAAGGCACCTATGTTGTCAAATTTTGCGGCCCACCCTCCCTTCAAGTTCTCGATCATGACCGATATCCCTCGGTCCTCTCGTTATGAGAAAGGGAAGGGTTCCTCTTGAGTTCGTTCACCACTACTTGCTCCTACTTCACAGCCCACATTGGCACCCTCCGTTCTTTTGACTGCTCCTCGAGTGAAGCGAGGTAAGGTGCCTGTTGTTGTGAATATGGTGTCTATCCCAGATGCATCTCTTGTTTCATTGGTTGGGCCTTCTCTTGAACCTGACATGATTTCAGAGGCCTCTCCTATGGAGCATGATGCTCCTGAATCCTCTAGAACCTCAGTTGGTGGTCCTCACCTCCATCATAATCAAAGCCCGCATGAGCATAAACATTTTTGACGGGCCATGGCTCAACAACGTGATGTTTCTCTGTAGTCTACTGGTGCCTCTTTGACACTTGGTTCTGTTGTCTCAGAGTTTGTTTCTCTGGATGGTCCTATCTCTGCAACCTCTTGAGTTTTTCTTCCCACCACTCCGGGGCCCATCGATGAGCCTCCCACTAAATGGGTGCGGGTCTTCATTGCTCCTTCTTTAGAGCCACCCCTCATTACCTCTTTGCCAAAAATACCTCCATTGTCTTGGCCCATTAATATACTACATAGACAGGTGGTGTCTAGCATAGCTCTTTCTACTCCCCCTATTTTGTGACCACTCCAACATCAGAGCTAACCTAGAGTCCTCCATCCTGCTACGGTTGATAGGAGACCCATTTCTCCTATGGACCCCAAATACAAGCTTGAACAGAGTCCTGTTCTAGAGTTTCAATGACAGAAAACCTCAGAGGTATGTTCCTCACCCTCTTCTATGCTTGTTTCAGTGCCTATCACTTTGCTTGTTTATGTGTGTGTGACTAAGAAGGCCTTGCCTTCTCCTAAGTTTATCACTGCCCCTCTTCCAGAGGCCAACACTCCTATCCTTGTTTCATCTTCTCTGAGTGAGTCACCCACTTCTTCTACAGAGGCTTGCATGTTCGACTCCTTGGAAGACATTCCGACCTTGTCTACAATCTTCATGCGATCGTTGACCCTCACCTCTTTCGAGCCTATGGACGCAATCATTATTGCTGCTTCGTCCCTTTCCTTTGCTGCTTGTGAGGCACCCGATGAAGCTCTTATGGTGGTCCCTCTTCAATCTTGCCCTCTTTCTCCCTATGATATAGATTAGAAGGATGTTGATCTCCTGAGAGATGACTCTTCAATTGTTTAACTTTTTATTCTCCATCTTTTTATGTGTGCACTTGATTGTGTTTCCCCGTAATTTCTTTCTATGTTTTCTCCCTCCCTGAGGACCCAGGTTGCTTTGTAATTACTTGGATATGAGAGGTTGATTGTCTTTATCTATTGTGCTCTCTGGGAGGAACTGAGTTACTTTGTAGGTGCTTGGATATGGGATATTTTTTGTCGTATATCTTCCTCTATTTGTCTCTCTATTTCTTCTATTTGTTGTATCTTTCTTTTTCGATGTTGGGGACAATGCAAAGAGTTGGGAGAATGTTTATCCTTCTTCCATGTTGATCCAAATTTTTATTTTATCTTATCTTCATGTGCTCTTCTTTAGAACTGAGAAATTTGGCGCTATGATGATTTACCCATCTCACAATTGTATTGAATATCTCTTCTCACTATTATGGGTTCTGATGCCAAACTATCGGATCCCCTTGTCCTCTTTCCTTTCATTTTTGATGTTGTGGACATATTTGTGTCACCAGCTAATGGTGACATTCCATAGAAACATATCGCTATGTTGACGTGACATAATTGCTACTCTCCTTAGAATGACATGCCTTTCATGCATCTCATTCTAAGGGGGGGCCATCAAATCTACATTTATGCATAATCTTCTTTTTCCATTTAATCTCTTGCATTAAATTTTTTTTTGATAAATTTTCCATGTTTGCCTAGGTGGGGGCCAAACCAATTGATCTTTTTCATTTCCATATTTGCTAAGGTGGGGGCCAAACCAATTGATCTTTTTCTTTTCCATGTTTTCATAGGTGGGGGCCGAACCACTTGATCTTTTTCTTCCATGTTTGCCTAGGTGGGCACCAAACCACATGATCTTTTTTGCCTAGATGGGGGCCAAACCATTTGATCTATCTCTTTTGTTTGCCTTGATAGGGGCCAATATACTACTTACCAAATCTATCTTTGATCATCCAATCACATGGCTATCTTGCATTTCGCTACCCATGCCGACAAAAATCTATTTATCTTATCACCCTATCGTATGGTTATCTATATCGACATATCTCACCAACCTATCGTATGGTCATCCATACTAGAATATATCTTGCCCTATCGTATGGCTATCTTACATAATGCACTTTGTTATCCATATTGACACATCTCATATAACGACAACTTCTTATCTTGTATCTTTTTCATAACTACAGGCTTTCCTCCAAAGTGAGGCTTGTTCTGTTACGCTATTTTACCAATCTTAAAATCTATCCTTTATCTTGCCATCCAATATGCTAGACTGCAGCTAGCATGTTTACGATGTATCAATTAGCACTATCTATTCCAAATCTCAACTTCATCTCTCTAGGGGAAACCTCATATGATCAACAAAAATCTGCCTCCCTATCATGACTCTCTATCTTCCTCTACTTTAGCTTCACATCTCTTGACAAAGACATGCTCGCTAAAGTGGGGGAAAAATATAATATAAAAAATCTCTCCCTTTGTGATTCAACATGACAAATGGTGCCTTCCTCCATGTCATCGGAGGTCAGGCATCGCCACCTTTTTCCTTTCATCCACTTGGAAAACCTCTTGCCAAAACCTACTAGGAAAAGAGCCTAAGGCGATTACTATTGGATACTCAAGTTGTGTTTTTTTGTCATTAATATCAACCTATCTTGTGTTGTCATCGATGTCATTATTTATTGTAGGTGGCTCATAAATGTATGTTTTGATGTTATTGTGTTGTTTAGTAATGATATTGATTAAGGTTGAGGTATTTATGGAAGGTTTTTGTAGTGAAAGTTTCAATACACAGGAAGCAATATTTATGTAGGAAAGAGTTTTTAATGTCTCAATGGAAGAATGATTTGCATTCCTTTGGTATGTGAAGATTATGGAGTGTGGTTCTAGCTATAATATTCATGATTTGTGTATGTTGTGCTATCAAGTATACATGTCCTCTATAGATTAGATGGTGGAGTTAGTTGTTGTCATTGTTTCTGATAGTGGCAGTCTACTAGGATTAGTTGGGAGAATTTTTGGTGGTTCTCTCATTTTTAAAATTCAAGTGTTGTGGCTTAGAGGATATTTTTATTTATATTGTGTAGTGTTATTATTTATTTTTTTGTAATGGTTTTATTGGAAAGTGAAGTTATGGTGTTCTAAGTTCTATGTTGTTAGCTAGGTTGGTTTTTGGTTGATAGAGGTGGTGTATCCTATCTGGATCATGCCCTTCTGGTCTAGGTATGCTTTGGTGGTTGTGTGTGGACATTGATATGGGTCTTTCCATGGTGTGTGAAGATATGAATTGAGTTTTGTGCATGAGAAGATTGTTTTGAGCCAACTGGTTGGCATGTTACATTGTTTATCTGCATGATTCATTTTATGGCAACCTTGGAGGATGTCTTAGAGTGTGTATTTCATTGGAATAACTTGGGAAGGATGTTTTGTTATGTGTTTGGGTCCCCTCTATTGCTTGGAGTGGATCAGAATGAATGTTAAAGGTTCGGGTGGCCAAATTTATGTAATTTTGTATATTTTATCTGTGGCCAACCTAGTTTATCTCCTCACTCTTCCCAGAAATTTTCATAGTCACTTTCATCTCACAACAAAAGAACATTGCTTGTGCCTATTGACAAGAGACACTATTCCGGTGATGATTGGTTCATGGTAGATGTTTAGGGGTTGTGATTGATGGTAACTCAGTTTGAAGATCACATCTGGTGTACATAGATTTGGTTTACAGGAAGCCATATTGTTCATAGGCATAAGTCTGGAAGGTGGAACACAGTAATCGGTAGAGCATGAGATCATGGTGTACATATTGATTTTGGTGATCTATTTTAGGTTGCAGTGATCAAGTAAGTTGATTCAAGGTTCAAGATAGATTATCTCGTGATCCTAATATCCGATAATTCAGTTAGGGCAGAGCTGTTTTGGTGTAACATGTGTTGTGAAATAATTGGGTTAATTTCGATGATTAGTTTCATGTTCAAGGAGATTGGACCGACTTATGGGAGACATATTATCATCTTGTTTTGGTCCATATTTGGATTGGTGATTGGATTGAGACGACTTGGTGGAGCATGTTTCATGTTGTGTGTTATGCAATTTTTGGAAGCCGACTTGGTTATTGATTCTTTTTGTTGATGCAGATATATAATATTGATTTAGTTAATCATTTTATAGTGTTTTATGAGTGAAGGAAGTATGTGTGAGCGAATTTGTAAGTTTGGTGAAGAGTTTATTGCTCTGGTATATGATAGAGCATAAGAATAGAGCAGTATACCAGATCAGTTGCAAGAGACAATCTGAGCCTAACCAAAACTATATTTTGGCATAGTTAGATGCTATACTTCATTTCATTTATTATTGTAAGAATTTTGTAATAGCCTATAAGGCAGTGAGCCTTCCTTCGGGTTGTAGCCCTTTTATAATTGAGCAGTGAGCTTTAGGCAGTGTGCTTGAATGCAAGTGCATTCCCCTTTTGTAATATTGTTATACTATTGGCTATAGTATAATAATATTGTGGGTACTCAATCCTACCATGGTTTTTGCCTTTCTAGGTTTCCACATAATATTCTTGGTGTTATGATTGTGTGGTTGTTTACTTCATGTTTTTGCACTTTTCTTTCCTTCTTATGCATCTGGTGGTTTAAGAATTAGATTAGCATATTTGAAAATTGTAAAACACCGATTCACCCCCCCTCTTAGTGTTCATTGTTTCTAACAATTGTTATCAAAGCTTAGTACCTCAAAAAAAGTATAACATCTTGAGGAAGATTCGGAAGATTGAATCAATGGACTCCGGTTTGCAGAGACAACTTAGTGTAGAACTTGAAGATCTTGATGTATCTAGAAATGAAGTGAGTTACCTGAAAAGAAATCTAAATGCAGACGAAGACTTCATCGAGACATTGAAAGATCAAGTTAGCACATCAAGAGAAAAGAGAAAAGGATTGATGGATAAGCTGAAGGAGAAAGAAGATCAAAGCATAGACAATCAAGCCCTAAAAGACAAGATAGATTAATGTGAGAAGTTGGCTAGGGAGAATGCAGTCTTGAAGAATGAGATGTAATCTATTACAATGAATTTGACTAGGGAGATTGAAGACCGGAAGAAGAATGAAGAAATATTGACTCAATCATTGAAGGGTAGGTCAGATGAATCTTGTAGATTGGCATATGAGAATGATCAGTTCAAGATTGAATTGGTGCAAACAAAGAATGATGGACAAGAACTTGAAAGACATATCATAATTAAGAGTTGACTACTGCTAATGAGTACAAAGAAAAATTCAAAGCCAGTTCAGCCTACTTGGATGAGATGCTGGAAAGTCAGAGACATGGAAAAAGACATGCAAGGACTTCGATTTGAGAAAGGAGAATCCTCTGATTCTGGTCAGAGAAATCATCAACAAAAGAACAAGAAACCTCTGGTAAGACAACCTAATTCCTATACATTCAATGGTAAATGTTTTTTTTGTGGTAAATTTGGTCACATGGCGAGTGATGAACAATTATCCTACTTTTACCAGTCGATGTTTCATATGCAACAACTTTGGTCATAAGTCAAACATGCACAAAACAATGATGAACAACTTTTAGAATAAGAGATGTTATGCTTGTGGTATGTTTGGCCATATTTCTAACCAATGCAGGATGAGATCAAATAAGATGAAATTAAGGCATATATAAAGAAGTGTTGTTTGTCATGCATGCAACAAACCTGGTCATATTGCAAGATATTGTAGAATCAGGAATGCTTTGATAGACAAGAATAAATCAAATGAAAAGGGATATACTAAGGTGGAAGAGATCAAAGATTAACATAAGAAGATATGGGTGAAGAGAGAAGATTTTATTATTCAAAATGGCTCCACACCTGATTCTGGTGTAGGAACCTCATCTGGTTACTAAGGCCTAATGCCTTGGGGGGATATTTTCATGTAGATATTTAAAACCACTTTTAGAGATCTTTAGCTGATCAAGGATTGTTGAAGATGATTGAGATCAGCTATGCAGTTGTTATCCAGAAGATTTCATGGCAGTTTGGGATTCCGGTGAGTGAATTCATGAGAAACAGAGCATCTAGAAGCTTTTAGTGTTGTGAATTTATTATAACTTAAAATTAGGTTTTTGGTGGATAAAAAGGAATTAATAGAACTTGTATCTATGATCCCTACAAGCCTGTATGACATTTTGGATGCGAGAAGGCACACAAAAAGTTTATAAGATGAGAGAGTAAAGGAGTACGTGCTGGTAAATATATCCTCAATCATTTCTAAGGATGAAGTTATTATATTATTGAAGCTTTCCAAGGAGAGATACAAAACTAAGAAGAGGGTGAATAAGATTATGTTAGGGAAGATAGATGAGGTGAAAAAGAAGACTGTAACAATTTTGAGAGATTTTTCGATAGATCAAAGAGTTGATGTGAATCTGGAAGAACCATCTCAAGACACATCTATTCCAGAAGTACATGTCATTGTCCCTAATAAGAAAAAGGATCAGTCACCCGAGAAAGTCATTCTAGAAGATTAGTATAATGTCTAAACCACAGTTGATAATATTGATGGTGCAAATATTACCTCCAGTGAAGCTATACAAGAACCTCCAGTTATAGAAGTTGTGTCAAAGAAAATAGTTGAGGAGACGGTGAATGTGAATAAGGATGAGGATGATGGTGAGAAATGTGAGAAGGATGTTAGTGCAGAGGATGCAGAAAAGGAGAAAGGAGAGGATAAGGCAGATCAAGCTCCAACAACAGTGGCAAGAGACACTGGTGCTGGTAAAGGGAAACAAGTTTCTATTGATTTAGATGATTTTGATCAAGGACCTATAGACTCGAGCTCCTTATCTCCCATTCAAGCACTAAAATTGGAAACTCTCACTCAAGCCAAAGCCAGTGAGGACTTTCCTAAGTTCCATTATAGCAACAAGGATTTAATATTATTGGAAGGAGATATGTTGGAGAAAATCATGCCATCTTTCAAACCAAGCACATCTGATCCCTCCAATAAGATCAAGGGTTTGCTAAATGGTGTTGATTCCCATTTTGAGTCTTTAGAGAAGGAAACAAAAATTAAATTTTTGAATCAATTAAATACAATGAAATAAAAACAAATTTTGAAGATGATAGAGTTAGTTTAGTTATTGCACTAAAAAGTATTCAAGATGCAATTGATGAAGGAGGCAATATATACAAGTCATGTCTGATTTTTCCCAAGTTCACTATATATATTGACAAGAAAATAAGGGAAAGTGAAGGCTAATGAGTGCGAATATCATAGTCATATGCACCACAATCATCTTAGGTTAACATTTTAAACCCCAATTTTTGAGTGTATTGAATAAGATCAAGAGTTTTAATTAAAAAAAAGGATAGAGTTTTGGGTTGAGTGTCAGGAGTGAGGAGTCTTATTACTACATAGATAGATTCTTTGATGAGTAGCATGCAGGATGCTAAGATGCACTAAATAAGCCTATTATGGTAGATAGACAAGGAGTAGAAATGCATTCCTACCTTTTTAGTGGGATGATAAGCATTTTGGAGAGCTTAAAGAAGGCATAAGATAATCATTTGTTGTCCCTTAGAATAATTTTTGTAGACATCTTCAAGTTTTTGTGAGTCGTTGTACATATCCTTGTATACAAATTTTGGCAGATTCCTATCTTTAGCATTGCTATCAAAGGGGGAGAAAGCATAGTGAAAAATGGTGTAAATTCTTAGGGGGAGCTTGTATATTCTTTGTGAGTTTGACGTTTTACAGTATTGAGCATACAGTTCATTTTTCATAGTATTGCCATCAATGCCAAAGGGGGAGATTGTTGGCAAGAGACACTGTTTAGGGATTGTCATTGATGGCAACTCAGTTTGTAGGTCACATTTGGTGTACATAGATTTAGTTTACCAAAATCCATATAGTTCATAGGCATAAGTCTATAAGGTGGAACACAGTAACCGATAGAACATGAGATCAAGGTGCACATCTTAATTGTGATTTATTTTGGGTTGCGGTGATCAAGTCAGTTGGCATAAGTGTAGAAGGTGGAACATAGTAACCGATAGAACATGAGATCATGGTGCACATCTTAATTGTGATGTATTTTGGGTTACGGTGATCAAGTTAGTTGGTTCAAGGTTTGAGACGGATTATCTCATGATCCTGATATTTGATGTTGAATTGTGTACAAGTTTAGATCTCCAGTATCCAGTAATTCAGTTAGGGCAGAGCTGTTTTGGTGTAACGTGTGCTGTAGAATAATTGGGTTAATTTCAGTGATAAGTTTCATGTTTGAGGAGATTGGACCAACTTATGGGAAGCATATTATCATCTTGTTTTGTTCTACATTTGTATTTGTAATTGGATTGAGTGGACTTGGTGGAACATGTTTCATGTTGCGTGTTATGTGGTTTTTGGAAGCCGACTTGGTTATTGGCTCTTTTTATTGATGCAAATATATAAGATTTATTTGGTTGATCATTTTGTAGTGTGTTATGAGCAAAGGAAGTTTGTGTGAGTGAATTTGTAAGTTTGGTGAAGATTTTGTTGCTCCGGTAGTTTGTGTGAGTGAATTTGTAAGTTTGGTGAAGATTTTGTTGCTCCGGTATGTGAGAGAGTAGAAGAACAGAGCAATATATTAGATCAGTTGCAAGAGACAATCTGAGCCTAACCGGAACTATATTTTGGCATAGTTAAATTCTATACTTCAATTTATTTATCATTGTAAACATTTTGTAATAGCCTGTAATGCAACGAGCCTTCCTCCAAGTTGTAACCCTTTTGTAATTGAGCCGTGAGCTCTAGGCAGTGTGCCTGAATGCAAGTGCGTTCCCCTTTTGTAATATTGTTCTACTATTGGTCATAGTATAATAATATTGTGGGTACTAAATCCAACTATGGTTTTTCTCTTTATAGGTTTCCATGTAAAAATATTGGTGTTATGGTTGTGTGGTTGTTTACTTTATGTTTCTGCACTTTTCTTTCTTTCTTATGCATCCGATGATTTAAGAATCAGATTAGCGAGTTTGAAAATTTTAAAACACTGTTTCACCCCTCCTCTCAGTGTTCATTGATTCCAATAGCTCCCAAGGATCTTGAGATAAGTGGTTAATCTTCCTTCCAATGTAAGAGTTGAATAGGTACATAAGATTCTTAGTTTGTATGAAAAACCTAGTGAGTCCTATTTCACCACCTTACAAGACCCAACTCCAATAAGGACACCATCATCTTGAAAATATCACATAGCCACAAAATACCATGATCTCTCTCTCCAAATTAGAGAAGCATAGAAAAGGTGAGGAATAGAGCCAAATGGCTCACATAGACCACTCCGATTGAAAGAAAAATTATCAACAATGTTTGTCTCCCCGTATCCTTTTCCATCTACTCTAAAAACCCTAACCTCCTATAGCCCACCACCATTTATGGAAGCAAGGAAAAACTACAACCAAAGGGGAAAAAATGGAGAAATGAGAGCTCCCAATTTAGAGTCAAATAGAGACATACTCACCATAAACCCAATGTAGGGGATAGGCATACCATAGACGAAGATGAGCACAAAAACATCACATAGAAAAGGAAAAGCTACTATAGAAATGAAAAGACACCATAGTCCTATCCATGAAACAAAAAATAGAGTATACACTTGTATCTAGGTGAACACTCTCTCCAAATAGAGTAACTAGAGCAATGCCTTAATAGAACAATGCAACTGGTAGTGAAGCACTTGTACATAGTCATACCTACTCCCAAGGAAGGAGAAATGAATCTCTACACATACCACACTAGCATAAGACCATCACCATCACCATCATCTTCCCCATCTGCATCATTTCCTAGGGCTTCAATGACTCCTACTTGTGCTCCCTTCATTCAAAATTATATTTTTAATGTAGTAATAGTGCTAAGTTAAATCTTCTATCCATTGTAGTAATCAATGTCTTTTCCTAGTCATAAAGGACATGACAATAAAAAAAGGAGTAGATATTTTCTATTGATCATCTTAATAAGCCTTCACATCTACTTTATAATAATGTAAACTAATATTTGAATTTCATTCTTTCTTTTTTTGGTGTCTTGTGTTCTTGGAGCTGGTAAATTTGTGGGAGACCATGTTTGGCTCCTCCTTTTTTCTTGCTATGATAGCTACGGTTGTCTAGAAATAAATTTTTATCCTTCTTAAACCACTTTCTTGATATATTTTAATCTATTAAAAATTTAGAAATAAAATGAGTACAAGTGACGAAGAACATAAGACTTAATATGTGCTCCCAGGCATTAATTTAGGACTCACATACGTAGAATCCATATCTCTCCAATAAGAGAAAAAAGAAGAGTGCACCCCCATAAATAAACAAATCCAATGTCAATAGTAAATGCTTGAAGATGATGTAAAAAAATATACAATTGTATAGATTTGTATGACTTTATAAATATGAGTGTTTCAAAAATTGTGCCGGAATTTTTTTCCCAAAAATCTAAAGCATCAAATTTTTATCAAATGAAAGGTAATCCTTTGGTTTTTGGCTACTATGGATGTAATAGAATAGTTTATTTTCCCCCAATATCTATCATATTTTTTCTCAACCCTATTACTTGCTTCAGATATGATACCCTCAAGAAAAAAATCCTAAAAAATCAGCTGCTCAAATTTTAATGAAAAAACAATCAATTTGTACATATGGTTTTTACTTCTTTGAACATGGTGATGTAGTGTTGTAAATTTTAACCCCTTAATTTAAGACTCCTTTTTGGGTCGTTGCTTTAGTGTGCCTCCTTCCAAGTTACTTTTAGCCTATTTTTTGTCTTTTCTCATCAAAACTATAGTCATATACTCATGTGGTGACATGATCCAATATCTTGGGCTTGTGCATTCTATAATAAAATTTAAATTTCCATGTTTTGGATGGAATATGGTGCTTATAAAAATAGTCCTAGTGACTAAGGTTGCTAGCACTATAGTCTCACCAAAATGGGTTGAAACTTGAACATATTGATGTGTCGGTTCCCACCATATATGATTAGTTTATAATATTTCAATATGACCATTGGAAGTTGGCCTAAATGTGAAGATACCTTGAGGACCCTATACAGGGGAATCATCTCTAATTCATTTTACCATCTGTCAAATCAATCATTCTATTTAAAGAGTAAGTATTCCTTATGAGTTATCCTATTATTGCATCAACACTCAGAAGAATTATCTAAGGAGAATTGCATCACCACCATTATTAATACAAAGGTCTAATCTTGTCAATTCAACATTTCATTTCATATTTAGTCTCTACCCCAAGCTCTCTTTTCTAGTCAATGATAGCTGTACTGGAGGTTAACACCTACCCAAGATTTGACATAGGAAAGCCCCCATATAGCACAACTATTTTTCCCTCTTCTTTGTGTGCAAGTTATAGATCCAATAGTAGAAAGTTACAAAATTGTAGAGAGAAGATTGTGACACATAATTGTTGAATTTGAATAGTTGAAATCAAACTATTGGGTGAAAATTTTGTAAACTGGGGAAGCTCACAAAATTGTGGTTTTAGCCATAGTATGTGAGATTAAATTTCTCCTAATTATAAGGTTAGGGTCCCCTTTTTTCTTACTACTCTCTATTTGGAACAAAACACTAATTATGAAACCTAATCTAAACTTGGGCGGTACATCATCTTATTCTCTCTTTGTGAACAAATCATGTTATTCTTTTCTCTTTCTTTTTTTTTTTGTTAGAAAATAAGTTATGTTTTGGAGTTGTAATGAATAATACAACTTTTAAATTACTATTTAATTATTCTAAAGTACACTAATGAAAAATACAAATAAAGAGAAACAAAGTTTCCATAAAGGTGCAAAATCCTCCATTGCTTCTCGAGGATTTGAAAACAGTGTTCAAGAACAAAGCCGTATGATCACTATAATCCCATCTACCTTTAACTAACTTATGCAACCCATGATATTTACTAAGATAACAAGATAAAGAACAAAGTCTTTTTATTGGTATCTAATTATTTTCTTGAAATAAAAAAATGATACTCAAAGTCTTCAATTAGTTATCTCTTTCATTAACTCTATTTCAAAAACACTCAATTGTAATACAAAGTTCACATGACAAAATTTGTTCTACTGTTTAATACTATTTTTCCACAATGCTTTTATTTGATCAAAACAAGATGTAATAATAAGAAAGGCATGAGAAAATTCTCACCATATACCCCAATGTATTCAACACAAAGTCTGAATGCCAAAGATGTCTTCTTATTTGATCAAATTTGCAAAATAATAATATGAACTCAAAGTCTCACTTTGCTTTTCACTTTGGTAGAGTTTCATTGTATAAAATTAAAGATGATAATTACAATGAGAAACCTCATATATATAGGTGAGGAGCAATGCGATAACCTAGGAAAACTACAATAAACTATGACTAAGTAAAAGGAAGAGTCCTACTTGACTTAGAACTTGTGCATATTCTAGAAGCAAAAACATGAATACAAAATGACACTTGAAGTGTCGAATCTTAACTGCAAAAATTCACCTACAACTTAAAAATACCTAGTGTCTCTAAACACTCCATTATGATCTTTCTTCATGAACTACTTGAACTTTTGAAGAGAAACCATCATTTGTTCTTCATCAGGATCTTGGGTATGATTTTTGATAACTTTGACTTGAGCGATGGAATCTCTGAGGCTCACATAACACTTTTTTTTCTTCTTTAGAAGAAAATCCAAATTATCCATATTGACTTGAATGTATATTAACTTATCAATAGAATATATTGATAAAATTTGTTTGTCCACCTCTTCTCCAATGAGCAAGATGAATTCTTTGATAATAACCTCTTCATGGAGAGGCTTTTTATTTTCATTAAAGAATGTATAGGAAAGTGCTGATACCTTTTCAATGATCTCATTTCCTTTATCATTACATCCCCTTTCCAGGATTTTCTCATATCCTTGATAAGACTTTCTAGGGTGTTCATTTGATGTTCCAACACTTCCCTTTGTTCAATGTACATTTACCTTGAAAGAAGCACTTCATTATCAACCAAAACATCTAATTGAAAATCTTACAACTTCAACCATGAGTCGAAGTCCTTTTCTTGTGTTTCTAATTCTTGTGAGAGTAGGTCCAATGTTTTATCTATTTCAGACTTAACACCCTCCAAATTGTTGATTAGGACAACTGCAAAACTTATGAGATGTGTTCCTTTGCTCAGTATCCTATCCATCCACTCACCAATTGATATTCATCATGAATTAAATTTCTCATCATGCTTGATGGCCTACTCATCAAATGATGAGGTGACTAGTTCAATTATATCTAAAGAATTTGTTATCTTGATCTACACATTAGTGAGTTATTCCACTTGTTTATTTAGTTTTTCTTTCTTTATCTTTTCCTCATTATACCTTGCCACAAGATTATCAAAGGATGATTGAGCATCTTATATAGTTCCTTCATAAATTTGGCTTCCTAATTTAATCCTATTGATGACATAATCTATAGGCTGAATCTTATCTATATCTATATCTAGAGGAGGCACTACCAATTCTACATACTTGTTCTTTGACTTATCCACCTTTACCTTGGATAAGTTTTTGGCCTTCTTTGTATGCTTGGGTTTGATAGGAACTAACTAGCTAAAGTCAAAGCCATATGGTGAGATGGCCTACTTCTTTCTCTTAAGGGTATTAGATATTAGATAGGGTGGTAAAGGTGCACCATCTTCTAATCCTGTGGCCAACACTTGTGATGAAATTCTTGATTTTGTATGTTTATGGTAACAATAGGAGGGGTGGAAGTTACTATTGCAGGTGGGTTTTCAACAATTGAAACCTTGTAAGAAAGCTCAACTTCTGACATGAATTTACCAAAATTTTCTAACATAGAAGATGATACTTCAAACAAATTAGCAAGAAACACATTTTCAATATTGTCATGTGGGGTATTTAGAGCTCACTCACTGGTTGTCGTGGAAGGAATGGTGTGAATTAATATACTAGGAGTATTAGATGTATACAAAATAGTAGAACCAAAAGGAATATGATTAGAAATTGAAACTGGAGGGGGAATTGTACCTAGAGCACCATGAGATGTAGGAGGGATGATTTATTATGTCCCTTCAGATTGGGAAGTACTAGGAATTTATGGTAATCCCTCCTCCTCATACTCTTCTTCTTCCTCTTTCTCTACCTCTTCCTCATCTTCTTGTTATATCTCTTCCTTAAACAAATCCTCTTCAACTTCTACTTGTCTTTGAGTACCTTGGGCTAAGGATTCCCATTGATTCTTATCCTTACCCTTTCCAACAGTGAATTTAAATTTAGGAGCCTTTGGAGTTACTGGATCTTGCCTGTTCTTAGTTCTTAACTCAGAATTTTTTCCAACTATTCTTGTAGTGTCCTCCTCTGATCCAGTTTAGAAAGGTTTTTGCTGAATCCTTTTCTGTGTCAATCAGACATTGGTATTGGCAAGGATATTGTAAAATCTATCCCTTATTGAAGTATTTTCTTTCTGGGACCATTGAATGAGAGGAGAGGGTGAACCTGCAACCTTATTATTTTCATACATTGGTTCAAGAATATCTCCATCATATTCAAGATCCTTAGGGACGTCAATAAGATTTAGGTTCTCAATTTGTTCCACAATAAGACATCTATAGTCAAGCCTTCTAATATCCTCTACTCGATGAACATGAGTGCAACTCTTCTTAAGTTTGTTCTTCATACCTTTGTAGTCAAAATGTTTCTCGGCTTTGAAGAACCTCATTATTATCCTTCTCATCTCTTCATCCATGGCTCTGGCCTTGTAGATAGAATTGATAGAATATCTACCAATAGTGTGAGAGAACTTGAAACTAGTCTTATCTAACCCTAATTGGTGCTCATGTACTGCAACCATCTGATGAGCTAATTCCATGGTCATAATTTTGTCTGATGGGTACCTTGGAAGCATGAAAGGTTCATCATCATAGCATCCTACTCTAAGATAGGTAAAATTAGGGAATTGTAAGAACATTAACCCATATTGTTTCATCATATTCCAATCTTTAGCTCACACTCTCTAATTCTGAAGTTCTTTATAAAACATGCACATAGTGATAAAAGAAAGCATCATTCACTCTCTTTAAATGATGTAAATTGTTCTCAAGACACAATTGTGAGTAATATTGATATACAATAATTTGACTCCTGTCTCCTATGGTTGACAATCTTGGAAAATGCCCCATTGAGGCTACTGCATATACTAGGTATGAATTTGATATAAAAATTTAAAGCGGTAGGAACCTTGGTTAGTTACTCGCATAAATAATCACTTATCTGCTTACCACAATAGATCTTCTTCTTGTTTTGTTGGATAATATGGATGTATTGATACATGAACTCATGATAAGTATCTAAAATAGGGAGCCCCTTTACCCTATTGAGAAGAGTAATCAAATAATTTACTTCCTCAATGAAGTCACTCTGATGAATAGTCTTAGGCCATCTTGCAATAGTAGGCCTTGGAGTCTTCAACCAGTTATCATTGATATTTATCTTGCACTTATTTGAATTGTTGTCATAGTATTCTTGTGCTGATTGTATATCAATATTAGCATATTGATCAATGTTTGGGCACTTAATGATAGTGTCAAAGAAATCCTCATCCAAATTAATGAGAGTTTTCTTTCCCTTCACATCTGTGAATAACCTGCTTACTAGATCATATATATTAGCTAACGCTAACACAAACTTAAGATTCTATTTTGAAATTGGAAAATTTGCTACCAAATGAGTGCCACTGTTAATGATTACATCCATTTTGTAGTACTATGGTGGCTCTTTGACTCTCTCCAAAAAATATTCTAGATCTATGTGTCCTATCTTTGTATCTCTAATACTGTTAATATCAGACGATACAAATGAAGACGGGAAGATCGAATAAGGGTCCTACTTTTTGAACTTCATAGATTTTTTTCTTGGTGATGGCTCCATCATTTGATTGTAATTACAACTGCAACATTTGAAAGAGATCATAACCACCTTATTAGGGTTTTAAAAACCCTAACTTGTTGATAGAACAAGGATGTCTTGAAATGTAAATCAGGTTTGAAACTCCAATCTATGTGTGTGCATTTGGTGTAAATTAGGCTTACAAACCTGGTTTACACCTAAAATTGGTGTAAAGAAAGATAGGGTGCATTTAAGACTTATAAGTCCTATTTGTATCAGAAAGGATTTAAAACATCAAATGGTATAAATTGGGCTTATAATCCTGATTTACACCAAGAGAGATCAAACAATGAAAAATGGTGACAATCGGATTATAAACTTGATCGACACCATTAAAAAAGAAAAGATCACTGTGTTTGGTGTGTGTTGGGGTTATAACCCTACCATACATCATAGGAAGGAACTATGGTGTAGGTTGGGGTAACGGCCTCAACACACACCATGCAACACTACTTGGTAAAACTACACATAATATGATGACAATGTAGGACAAGGATATGATCCTGACATACATAATAAGGAATGACTTTGGTCTATGTCTGGGTCGTTACCCATGTCATACACTATGAGAAAAAAGATACAACAATGATGCATGCTGGGCTGGTAACCATGACATTCACCACATGTATAACATGGTGTAAGATGGGATTATAAACCAAACATCCACCACATTCCATATGAAATTTGCCAAAGAGTATTGAAGACAATGTATGTTTGAGATTAAGGAATGACATACATCCTCACGACTAAAAAATAGTGTATGATGGGCTGTAATCCCCAACATACACTGAAAGAAAGAAATCATTGAAATAAATAAACCTTGTAAATGAAAAGGAATAAAGGAAAATAGAAAGGAGAGAAAGAGAACTTACCCGAAAATAAATCTTAAACCCTAAATGTGCTTCCAAAAATTACCATAGCCCTCGAATCATAAACAAATGAGGGTAAAAATAACTCAAGAGAGATATAAAAGGAGAAGAAATCAAAATGATTTCGAAGACCTTGAGCAATTAATATGCTAAAACATGCAACATAAATATGCAATTTGGACTTATAAGTCTGATTCACACAAAGAAACTTAAAATGGTGTAATTCAGATTTGTAAATCTAAATCACATCATTGAAAGATTAAAAGGGTGCCGTGTCGTAGTAAAACTCTAACCTTGCACAAAACGACCCAAAGGTGGTGTAATATCGAACTTAAAGTCTGACTTTGCACCAAAATAAAAACAAAACTTGTTTAAGTTAATTTTTTAATTTAACCAACAAAAATAAGACTGGGACAAAGATTACCAAAGACTAATGAGGAGGACAAAATGCCTCAAAAAATGAACTTAAAGAAATGAGAATGAATTCGAATACAATTCGTATGGTTTATCCAGTTTTTTCTTCATGATCAAAACAAGGATAACAATTGGCTCTACTTGGGAAACATCTTCTGATCATTCTTGAGAATGATTGGAAGGTATAGAACCTCAGATCTCTAAGTGCCTTCTTCTGTTCCATTGGGCCATAGAGTAAAGCGACTAAAAACTTAGACGCAAAACCGTACAAATACTTACAAAGATTTTTTAAAATTTTTTATTGAGTATATAATTTAAGATGTTGCCCACTATGAGGAAAATGGGGTTCCATCTTGATATGCTAACAGGTAACTAGATTCTCCACATACTTGAAGAATCATGAAAGGACCCATCCATAAGGAATCAAAATTTCCATGCATGCCCTTGATTCTCGCCTGTTGTCCCGGAGAAGAACAAGATCACCAACTTTAAAATTTCTCTGCCTTTTTTTCTTGTCAAAGAGGGATTTGACCTTATTTTGATGTTCTACAAGGTGATCTACCACCTATGCACATTGTTCCTCCAATTGAGTAAGGAACATGATTCACTTATCTAGAGAATCTAGATAAGTCTCATCTTCAATAGCTCTTGCTAACTTTAGAGCTGGTAACTCTAAAGTAATAGGAATTTCAGTATTGAGCCCATACAAAAACTAAAATGAAGACATACCAATAACATACTTGGGTGTGATGTGGTCAGTCCATAGAGAATCATACAAACATTTGTACCACTGCATTTGATTTTCATCAACAACATTCCCAATGATACTCACCAAGTTTTTATTACTGGGTTCTGCTTGACAATTGCCTTTAGGATAATAATCAGATGAATGTGCAAGGGTGATTCCATAGTAAAACAAAACTAAGTTACTTTATAAGAATAAAATACAACTACATTGTCTAACACAACCTTGTGAGGGATGCCAAATCTACAGATTGTATTCTCCTTTAAAAACCGACATACCACTTCTGAAGTAGCATGCTTCACTAGAATAGCTTCTAACCACTTAGTAAAATAATCTATCGCTGTGAAGACATAAGTATGACCTGCACTAGAAGATGGATTAATAACACCAATGAAATTGATTACCCATTGCTTAAAAGGTTCTTCAATCATAACTAGTTTTAGAGGAAGAGCCACCAACTTTTGTTTTCCAATAAATTGTCAACTGACAAACATCAAATTTATTTACCCACTTGTATGTATTTTGAAATAGTGCAGGTCAATAATACCCAACCCTTAGAATCTTATGAGATGTTATAGGTGCAGAAAATTGTCCACCATAAGCTAAATTATAGAAAGACTCCAACATTATCACTTGTTACGCTTTGTCAACGCATCTGAAAAAGGTACCATCAATGTTTTTTATGTACAAACAATTATCCCAAAGGACAAAGTTTGCAACCTTGAGTTTAATGTTCCTTTTTCCCATATAACTCAAATAGGAAAGACATTCACCATATGTAAGGAAATGTGCTATATTGGAATGCCACTCTTGTTGGTGTAAATAAATATTCATTATGAATATTATTACACTTTACTGAAGTTAAATTAGGATAATGCATCTCTTTGTAGTTTGGATATGAGACATTTAGTGAAGTGTGCACATAGGGATATAGCTTGTAGGAGAAATTCCACCATTTGTGGTCTTATCTTGTTGTTACACTCCACATTTGGTGGGTCATCCACCTCTTGTGGAATATTATATTATTTCTCCTACCTACCCCTAGTATTTCTTACTTCCCTTGTTTCTCATTGAGCCACATGTCATGATTGTGTGCTCATATATCCATATGGCCTTGCTTATATAAGCAGGCTCATATTCATTATATTGGTTAATCCAGTTGATCATTTGTATATTGATGAGAATACAATTTGTTTTTTTTCATTCTATTGTCTCTCTTTATGCTTTTCATTATGCCCTTGATTTTGGCAAAATCTCACATGGTATTAGAGCTATTGGGGCTTCATTGATTGGTTTTGGGAGACATCTTGGAAGGCTTCTATTTTCGGATCTGAGGTACTGGGCATTTTGGAGGCATCCTAGAGCTTTTTCGACCTCACCATTGCATCCGGGAGGCCATTTCCATAAAAAATGAGTATAAAATCGACCTATTTTGGCGAAACTCGAATTTTGGGTGTGGAGGAATTTTTTTACCCAATTCGGGTGGTACAATACGAAATTTTTTGATTTGCAAAAAAAATAAAATATTTTTTTGGTTTCTGAAATTTTTTTATTTTCTAAAAAAGTGGGGGCAACTTTTTTTAAAAAAAGTTTTCTTTTGAAAATATATATATATATATATATAAGGAAAGCTTTTTTGGGGGTCCATAGACCTCTCCTTGTCTCACCATACTGCAGCTTTTTGCAGGTTGTACTGCCGTCCGACAGCCATGTAGACTCGCAGCAACCGTCAGCCACTACGACCCACCATCTCTCCGTGTAGCATTGGTGACCTCCGACCGACAACACTGTCGGCCCTTCGGACATTGCCGAGCACTCCTCGGCCCGTCAGCCACTGCGACAGCCGCCGCCGCTTTGCCATCCTCCAGCCCGCTGACCATCGCAACAGCCACCGTCGGTCAGCCATTTCCACCGCCGATCGACCACCTCCACTACCGACCTACTTCTGCCATCGATAACCGAACCTCCGCTTGCCACGTCACCAAGCCACGTCACCATCTAGTCAGGTGCCACATTAGGGCCACTCGACTTTTTCTGCCCAGTTAGCAGTACCATATTGCATGTTAGTTGCGCACAGTCAGCCACCCAGTCAACCTGGTATAGGGATGCGATGACCATTTTGATAGTCATATGAGCGTCAAATTTAGCACAGTGTTTTGCTGACGTCAGCAATTTTTTGAAAATTTTAGACCCCTCTCCGTTGAGAAGTTTGGATTTTTTGGTCAACTTTGGAGGCTCATAACTTGCTCAATTTCCTTTTTGGGTGCAATTTTTTTTTATTTGGGATAATTTTTTGTGCTCTTTGTAGTGGTGGTTATTTTCTGATTTTGGTGCACAGGTTTTTGAGAATTTTTGGATTCTCTCAGTTGTACCTATCTAATCCTCAATTTTACAACTTCAAAGGCTTCATTTGAGCTCATACGACCTCCTTTTTAGGTGCCATTTTTTTTGAAAGTGCATATTTTTTTATCTACTTTCATAATCTATGATAAGTTTTTAGAGAGATTGAGTGGACATTTTACTTTCAGATATTGGTCTTTTTTGGCCTACTTGCTACTTGTAATTTTCTTGGATCTTAGTTTAGATCTCTTGCATTATCAGTTTGAGTCTCCTTTGGCCTCATTGAGGTAGTTGTAAAGTTGAAATCAAAAGTCCACTTTTCCATTTTTTGCAAGTGGCCCATTGCACACGCACTAAGTATAAAGTGCCAAATCATCATTTTTTTTTGGGGGGGGGGGGGGGGGGTTCTTTGATCGAGTGAATTTGGGGGGTGTCTTGTGTGATTGTGCCTCTGTTTCCTTGTACTCTTTAATTTTTGTTACATTGAGTCCTCATAAATTTCCACCCTTAACTCCACATAATTATGCATCATGGAAAATTAAAACATGGAGCAAATTAATGGAAAAAAGACTCACGCATTACATAGATGGAACAATAGTAGCACCGCCTGATCCTAAGGCTGATCCTAATACTTAGTTAGAATGGATCACTAATAATTGCATGGCTCTTGGAACTTTGCGTAAGTATGTATCAGATGACCTCATTTTTCACATTGAGAAGTGTTCTATAATCAAAGAGGCTTGGGATATGTTTCAGAAATTGTATGGTCAAGTTGACGAAATCAGAGGTTATAAGATTGACAATGAGCTCACCAACTTGGATCCCAAATGTTTGATACAATTCTAGATTATGTCACCAAAGAAAATGAGATAAGAGCTAAGCTTAAGGATTATAGAATTGACAAAAAGGATGCTCAGTTGATATTCAACTTGTTGGACAAGCTTGCACTAGAATATGCAACATTTGTTTCAAGCTTCCAAACTCATTGTTTGACAGTGGGGAGTTCCTACACTATGCCTTCATTTGATGCTTTCACATAAATGTTGATATTGGAACAATCTAAGTTGTTGAACATGAGGCTTCTCAAGTCTTCAAAGTCCAAGGCTTTGGTAGCTAATCAAGGGAGTCAAGGCAAAGATTCCAACAACAGGAAAAAAGACAATCATCCTCTCCATCACAAGGCAATTTTTCATCCTCTTCCAAGAAGGGGACTCCACCTAAGAAGGATAAACCAACTTGTGCTTATTGTAAGAAGTATGGTCATGATGAGCATCAATGCCATGCTAAGAAAGGTGATGAGTTGAAAAATAACATCAACTTGCCATCCACCTATACAAAGAAGGATTCATCTCCTTCCTCTTCCTCGTAGTCTAAGGGAAAAGGGCAAGCATTTGTGGCTACAACAGGGTTCTTCATTGCAGTAAATACTTGACTCGGGTGCCTCTTATCACATGGGTTCTACAAAAGAGTAGTTTTCTTTATTGGAGCCATAAAAGGTACCTGACATTTACATAGGTAATGATACACAAATTGAGGTTGAAGGGAAAGGTTTAGTTGACATGGATGATGGAATATTTGAGAATGTTCTTTATGTTCCAAACTTGTTTACCAACCTTCTCTCTATCTACCAAATCACTCACTACGGGAATGGGAAAAAGGTTGAGTTTACACTTGATTCAGTTGTGGTAAAGGAACTTGATGCTGATGCATTGGTAGTAGTGGGACAAGTCAATGACAACTCAAGGATTTATTCATTCTCCCACTTTGTGCCAAGTTCTCCTTCTAGGGCCTTGCTTACTCATTCAAATTCAGAAAGTAAGCTATGGCACGAGTGGTTTGGTCACCTCAACTACTCCTATCTTCAGTAGCTCAACACTAAAGACATGGTCACAGGTCTACCTCGAATCAGTTTTTTAGAGGGTTTATATTCATAATGTTCCATGGGAAAGCATTCTGAAGAGAAGTTTGATAAGGGGAAATCTTGGAGATCTTTGGAAGTTCTTCAACTTGTTCACAACGATGTAGTAGGTACATTTCCATCACCTTCATTTAGTAAGGCCTTCTATGTCCTCATCTTCATTGATTACTACTCCCGCTTCACTTGGTTCTTCTTTCTTATTCATAAGAGTGAAGTGTTTGACATATTTCAAGACTTCAAGGCTCGTGTGGAGAAGCAATGTAGGAAATTGGTCAATATTCTTTGCACAGATAATGGAATGGAATATGTGAACAAAAGACTTGAGTTTTTTTGTATATTTGAGGGGATTGATCTTCAAAATTTTGTTGCATACACTCCACAACATAATGGAGTTGCAGAGCACAAGAATAGAACTCTCAAAGAAATGGCTAGTTGTATGATGCATGCATGTTCTCTTGATCCCACCTTTTGGGAAGAGGCTATCAGTTGTGCCACACACATCGAAAATCAGGTTCCTCACAAAGATTTGCAAGGTATTACTCCTTTTGAGGCTTGGGCTGATAGAAAAATGATTGTGAGACATTTCAGAGCCTTTGGGTCTCCAGTATGGGCTCACATAGCATCGCAGAAATGCAAGGCATTGGAACCTTAGAGTAGGCCTTGTATTTTTGTTGGATACCCTGAGGGTGTTAATGAATATAGATTTATGGATCCTGATACAAATGAGGTGTTCATTGAGAGGAGTGTTCATTTTGAGGAAAGATCTCCTAGCTTAGCCTCTCTACCTCCTCCATCTTCCTCCATTATGGATAGTGATGCTAGTGATTCAGATGATGAGACTCTTTCAACTCAGACTCGTAGGGCTACACCTCCGTAGGGTCCACTTGAAGTTGATGAGCCTTGTTCTCCACCTAGACCTCATTGGGATCGATAGACACTTGAGTCAGTGTGTTCTCTTGTTGGGGATCCTTCAGATACATAGAGGACTCAATCACAACATTAGGACCTTCCACATGCATCCATTTCTACCACTTTCGATCCACAAAAAATTCAAGAAGCATCAGGGGTTCCTGAGTGGGACCACTCTATGGAGGAAGAGTATAGTTCCTTGATGTGGAACAACATATAGGAGTTAGTCCCTCTCCCTAAGGGGATAAAGATGGTTCAATGTAAGTGGATCTATTGGACCAAGTTTGCAGCAGATGGTAGTGTGGATAAGTATAAGGCTCGGCTTGTTGCGAAAGGTTTCTCTCAGGTTCTAGGTGTTGACTATACTGAGACCTTTGCGGCTGTAGCCAAGATGAACTCCATTCACTTGACACTTGCTATTGCCACATCTCATGGTTAGGTTGTATATTAGATGGATGTGAAGAGTACCTTTCTTCATGGGGATATTGATGAGGAGATTTATATGGAGCAGCCATTGGGTTTCATCCAGGATTCTTCCTTGGTTTGCAGACTAAGGAAATCTCTCTATGGCCTTAAGAAGACCCCCAAGGCTTGGTATGCCAAGATGGATTCCTTTCTTCTCTTAGCAGGGTTCACCAGGTGTCAATCCGATCTGAATGTCTACATTTTGTGATAGGATGACTCTCACTTGATACTTATACTCTATGTTGATGATTTAATCATTATAGGGAGCACTGCATCCATCATTAGTAGGGTCAAATCTGCTTTGCATGAAAAATTTGCTATGACTGACTTGGGTCTTTTGCACTACTTTCTTGGGATAAATATTTCACAGTCACCTTTCGGGATTACACTATCGCAGCCCAAGTATGCTCTTTATCTACTTGCATGCTTTTATATGGCTGATTGTAAGCCTGCACTGAATCCCTTTCTTTCAAGAGTCAATCTTGAGGCTCAGTGCTCTTCTCCACCAGCTGATGCCACATTGTATCGTCATCTTATGGGTAGTCTCATCTACTTGACTCACACATGCCCTGATATTTCATTTGCGGTTGGCATGGTTTATTGTTTCATGCAGGAACCACATGAGCTTCATTGGAAAGCTGCCAAATGTATCCTTCACTACATCTAGGGTACACATCACTATTGGATTCACTATGCAACAGGCACATGACTTCACTTGGTTGGTTACATAGACTCTGATTGGGCTGGCGATCTTGATGATCATAAGTCTACTTTAGGTTACAACTTTCACCTTGGTTCAGGCCCCATTTGTTGGTCAAGCAAGAAGAAACATGCTATTGCTCTCTCTTCGAATGAGGTTGAGTATCGAGGAGCTGTCAACATAGCGACTGAGACCATTTGGCTTTCACAAATTCTCACAGAGTTTGGGTTCACCACTCCACAACCGATAGTTCTACATTATGACAATCAGAGTGCTATTGCAATCTTGAAGAACCCAGTCCAGCATTAGTGGATAAAACACATTTAGATCCATATGCACTACATCCAAGAGCTGATTCAGGAGTAGGTCATTGATTTTTAGTATTGTCCTACAATGAAAGAGGTTGTAGACATATTCACCAAACCTTTCACTGAGAGTAAGTTCCAACAGTTGTGAGCTCTCTTGGGGGTGTGGGATGTCTCATTAGGGGGGGTCAGTTGACTTCTCCTCCCTCTCTTATGGGGGGGAATTTTTCCTCTTTGAGGTTTTGTCCTTCTTCTTTGAGAGTCTTTTGTACATTCATCTCTCTTTTGGAGGGGAGTTTTTTCCCACTGGGTTTTCTCATTTTCTCCGTTTGTGAGAGATTGCGTCGCATAGTTTTTCTTGCATTTTCATATTATACATGGGTACCTATCATGCATTGTTGACTTGACTCTTCATTCCCCTAAGTTGCACTTAAGGGGGGGTGTTGGTGTAAATAAATATTAATGATGGATATTATTATACTTTACGTAAGTTAACTTAGGATAATGCATCTCTTCGTACTTTGGATATGAGACACTTAGGGAAGTGTGCACATAGGGATATATCTTGTAGGAGAAATTCCACCTTTTGTGGTCTTATCTTGTTGTTACACTCCACATTCGGTGGGTCATCCACCTCTTGTGTAATATTATATTATTTCTCCTACCTACCCCTAGTATTTCTTACCTACCCTTGTTTCTCATTGAGCCACATGTCATAATTGTGTGCTCGTATATCCATATGGACTTGCCTATATAAGAAAACTCATATTAATTGTATTAGTTAATCCAGTTGATCATTTGTATATTGATGAGAATACAATTTTTTCTTGTCATTCTATTGTCTCTCTTTATGCTTTTCATTGTTCCCTTGATCTTGGCAAGATTTCACAACTCTTTTATAGTGTTAACGAACAACACAGTCGGAAAGCTTTCTAGAATCTCTTCATCTTTGATACTTTGATGAACTGAATCATTTTTGGCCATCAGTTGAAACAAACCTTTTCCTCGAACAAGATTTGTGAGATTGATCTCAAGGTAATACTCCTAAATTTTGGCAATCCAATTTCCTCTCTTAGTGTCAATTTCTTGCTGAGTGAGAATTGACTTAATTGTTGTATCAGGAACCAAGGCAAGTGTATGAGAATTGGGGATGTAGAACTTAAAATATTTAACTGCCTAAACCATGGGGAAAGGGTTTTTCTCCATCTGGGAATATTTCAACTCATGAGACTTCAAATGATAACTCAAGAAAGTAATAGAAGATTCAATACCCTCTTTATTCTTCTGCATCAAGATAGTAGACATCGTATGCTCAAAAGAATAACTGTACATGATAAAATCCTTAGTATAATCAGGACAAACCAGAACTGGATCATGAGAAATGGCCTCCTTAATCTCGTTAAAAGCAGTTTTTCCTTCAGTAATTCCACTAGAAAACAACTTTTCCCTTCATCATATCAATAATGTGACAAGTCTTTTTTGCAAAGTCAAGAATAATTCTATGAAGAAAATTCACCTTCTTGAAGAAAGAATGAACAACCATCGTACTAGTGGGTAGAGAAAGGTTTTGGATAGATTTAACCCTTTTAGGATCAATCTTAATCACTTCTTTAGATGCAATGTGTCCCAAAAAATTTCCTTCTGTCACCCCAAAAACTGATTTCTTGGGATTGAAGGAAATGCCATGTTTTGGACATCTCTCAAGCACCTTCTATAGATGATAAAGATAATTCTCATGATTTTTAGAGAAAATCATGAGGTCATTAAGATAAACAACAATGAACATACAAATACTACCACTAAAAGCCATATCCATAGCTCTTTGAAAAGTTGCACCCATATTTATTAATCCAAAAGGCATCCTACAATATGCAAATGTGCCCTATGGAGTAGTAAAAGTAGTCTTGTGTTGATCAGCTTCACTTACCTCAATTTGGTTATATCTAGAAAAACCATCAAGCATAGACATCATTTACAATCCCGTGACTATCTATAGTACTTGATCCATAACTGGCAAAGAATAATTAGCCTTTAGTGACAACTAGTTTAGGTTCCTGAAATCCACACAAATATGGATCTCCCCATTCTTCTTGTGTACAAGAACTATATTTTCTATCCATGTTGAATAACGAATAGGAAAAATAATTTGAGCATTTAACATTTTCTCAATCTCTGAAAGAATGGTACCTAAATGTTTTTGGATTGTACGTCCACTACATTTGCCTGAAAGGAGCCACACTAGCTTTGAGAGGATATTATCATGCTGCAACTCCTTTGGTTGAAAAGGCTTGAGATCATCATATGAATATGCCAACACATCAACGTATTGGCACAACAACCGAATAAACTGATCTTTCTCCTCTAGAGTACATGTATTATCTATGTTAATAAATTTTGGATCAACTTTTGATCTAATATTGCATCTTTAGTATCCCATAGAATAATCTGGACTCACTTGAACTGCCATTTGATATAACAATCATGTTTGTCAAACAACTTTTCAAGTGAAAACTAAACCCTTGGGAATTTTGTTACCTTTTAAATCTAAGAATTTTTTGTCTTGTTCAGATTCCTTATCAGAAGCCAAATCTAAACAATTACTACCTTCAAAGTAAATATTATGGAAGTCATTGATGAGAGTTAATTACATCCCATTTTATGTCATATGTCAGCCTATTTCAAGCATCTTTATACTCATTTACGCCTACGATTTCCGTTGCATTTTCATACCATTTTATCATTTACGTTGCATATGGTTAAATATTAATACGTGATATTTAATTTAGTTTTGAGGTAAAATATGGAAACTAATTATTGATTGTTTTTCCTAATAAGTATTGTTTTATGCCTTGGAAAATATATTTCATAGCATGTAAACTTTCTATCATAGAAAACTTCCGGTCATTTTCTAATCAGGAACTTCCCTATCATATTTTACTAGCAATTTATTTCTATCATCTTTCTGAAAGATAATGTCAGCTTCTAGTGTGGCATTAATCTCTTTGTGTGGCTATTATATTTAGTTATTGAATGACTATTTTCAAATGCCTCTACCAACTCAGCTAAAATACAGTGGAGATGCATTTTTAGAAAACCTTCGGTGGAGTAAAAACCCGTAGCTCTTCTTATATGCTATTATTGGCTACTGTTATAACAAGACAATTTTAATCTATCACCACTTGTGCAGAAGAAACCAAAATTTTTCATCTCCTATTTTTGGCATCTATTTGTGGCTAGCAGAAAATAGAGAAGAATGCGTGATTAAGGTTTCATGTATAGTATTTTGTTGGCCATGGGCAAAAACCAATAGCTATTTTCTATTAATTAGTTATTCTTTGTTAAAGCCTTACCTATATATAGATGGTCGACTATAAACATCGGGATTATTATGTTAGACTTGAGTGGAAGCGACAGATTTCTATTGTAGGATATTGTGTGTAGACTTTGTAATATCTTTGATGAATAGAATAAATTTTTTCATGATCAAAGTAGTGTAGAAGATATTTGTATTCCATCATCGGATATATTGAGGAGGCAGGGCCCACTCCAAGATTACTCGGTGATCTTTTATTTTCTGCTATGTGGTATGCATTAGTGTATTTTAATTCTTGCTATGTGTGATTTTATTTGTAAGATTTCTTAGTGAGTCTATTGTCAATCCTAGTTTATCATTAAAGCTTGCGTTTAATTCATTTCATTTATAAAATTAATAGGTTGTTTGAATTCACTTATCTTTTTTTGCGTATTCTAGGATTAAAGTATAAACTTTGAATCAAACTATTATTTTACTAGTCCTTAATAGTTCCTATAGCAATTTTTGTGCAAATCCTGTCGTCAGGAAGTGACAGTTCTTATCGCCAGAATCACTTTGTTTTGTAATAGGTTTATTTTCGTAGCTGCATTCATAACAACTCATCTCACAACTCTCACCCCTTGATGACATATTGCTTGGACACCTTTCACAAGCTTACACCCCAGATTGACACGCATAGATTGATGAACCTATAAATTGACCATATTATTTCATGTTTTATGATACTTTAACTCATGTTTATAATGTCCTTCCAAGTCATGTCCAAACATTACCTTGGTTTTTTGAAGCATTAACTAGGATTAATGGTGTTTTATATGCATATGTGTGTCTAGCTAGTTTATGCTAAATAAATATAACATATTATAAGAAATGCTTATTATTGAATATAAAGTACTTAAGAAGAATTAAATTTTTTTTTTTTAGTGGTTGGAGTCGTTCATACAACTAGAAGAAAGGAGGAGCAAGTTGGCAATTGACAGATGTAGTAGTTGACTGAAAGTGCAGAAAAAGTCAAAAGACTAGTTTTAGTAAAATTGGCATATCTTACTCGTTTATTAACAAAATTCACATTTTAAAAATGATATAAAAATATTAAAATGAGATCTAAAAAGGGTTTAAACCATTTGAGCTGATTCACAATAGTTAATGAGAAAAATTCACCAGAAGTTTACTGAGACAAACTCGCAGATTTCTAGGCAGCATTGAGTTCTAATTCAACTTGGACTCTTCTACCTCTTCATGAGCTGGTGTATTTGAAGTTATTAAAGTGAAGGAACATTGGAGAATCTTGTGGAAATAATATTTGATGATTCATAAATAATTATAGCATGTTTTGTACACATGTTCAACCATGACTGTACTTTCTAGTTGTAGAGTTCGAAGAGGATTAAAACTCTCTCAACTCTTGTTAGTTTAATATTTATTATCAGTCATGAGTAGAATAAGTCATATACTTTCTATCATAGGAGAAATGACATTTTCAATAAGTTGTTGAGCTTGTAATTACTTCAACTCTCAATCCTCAAGCATAAATATGAGATTTTGTTGAGTTGTGAGAAAGTAGTGTTAAGAATAGTGTAGAGAGTATCTAGTTAGTGTTGAGTTTTTTTAGCTAGTGTCCATATTCAATCAACAAGTTTGATACATGTCCAGGTAATATTTAATTTACAATAAGAAGATTTTTTTGAGCATTGAAGCTTGTCTATTGAAGATTGAATGCTGATGACATATTGAAGAAAATCAAGCAAGGGCCACTTGAGGAACTATGATTTCATCATAGTTTAGATTTTAATTCATTATGCTTTACTTTAATTAGTGTGCTGGTTATTATAGGTTTTGTTTTCAGCATAATTGATTTCACTAGTTTTAGAATAGTCGTCCTGTAGCCACTGCTATTGCAAATAACCAGTCATCTTGCAACCGCTACTCTTGCAAATAACCAGTCATCCTGTAGCCACTACTGTTGCAAATAATCAGTCTTCCTGCAGCCACTGCTGTGTAGTTAGTTTTATTTCTAGCATTGTCATGTTTTTAGTTCACTTTATTATTTTGAGTTTATTTGCCATACACAAATGATACAAAAATTTAGAAGGCTTCCATAGTGCATATACAGTGCTGTGTCATTTCAAGTTCACGTCCCTTGGTTGATAATTAAATGTAGCTTCTAGTTCATTAAGGGTTTCTTAGTTTAGATAAAAATCCTTGAGTTGTGAATTAATATTCCAACCTCGATTGAAATTAAAAAGCTCAACATTTTTGGTGCCGTTGTTGCGGAGGAGTCAAGTTGTGAGAGTCACTAAGTTGTTTTAGAAGTCAATGAAGCACAATAACCAAGAGTCAATATCATTTGCATCAAGTTTGGAAATAAATGAAGACATGTTCTCTAACATCATAGAGGAATTTTGTTCATGTATTGATGACAAGGTGTTGGTTCATGAGAAGGTAAAGGAAGATAAACTTGTTTTGAAAAATGAAGAAGTTACCATACATAAGGTTGTTGAACATGATGTCAAATCAGAACTCTTACTTCAAGAAGAGAGCTACCATAAAGCTAAATTCAGTCCTCTAATGCTAAAAAATAAAGAAGATATTAATGAAGACATGTTTTGGGATGACTTAGACAAGTATCTTTTATAGAGAAAAATCATGAGAACCAAGAGAAAAGTGCAGAAATTTCTATGTTTCAGTCAAATAAGTCACACAAAAAGAAGTTTACAAGTATTTTTCTAGACAAGTATCTATTATAGAGAAAAATCATGAGAAGCAAGAGCAAAGTGCAGAAATTTTTATGTTTGAGTCAAATAAGTCACACAAAAAGGAGTTTACATATTGGATGGAGCAGTAGTTGTAGTATGACTAAACAGTCAACCTACACAATATTCCAAGAAGTATACAACAACTATTGATTCCAAATATGCATCACTATTAAAGGGACCTGTACATTCAACTATTTTGGGACCTGTACTTTTAGATCTTCACCACATTTGCAGCTATTCAAATCACAAAAGGTACTTACATTTATGATTTCCATTTATTTGTAATATTTATCATTTTTGGTTAATTGGCTATCTATGCGTTACAATGTGTTTGTCAAATTGTCATTTTTCTTGATACATGCTTCATAAATTATTTATTTTTCCACCCTCATCCATTCATTATCATTTGAGGATAAATGACCTCTCACCTGGGGGGAAATATCCATGCCTTGTATTGCTATCCTACACCATAAAAAGATGATCTTGCCATAGTTTCATATATTCATACTTACTTTCTAGATTCCTGACAATGTTTTCTTCATTTGATATGTTTTTGTATTCATTTTCCTTTTCCATTATTGTCTCAAAGTGACAAAATAGAAGAGTATTTAAGGGCAGTTGGACCAAACAAGAATGACACTCTTGAGATAGTGAAAAGGAATAACAAAGTACAAATTGTAGTAGGGATTTAGATTATAAAATGTTTTAATGCAACAATTAACAATAAAAGAACAATGTAAAATATTATGATATGAAGAAGTAAAAAAATAAATAAAACAAGATACAAAAAGGAAGTTAACAAGAAGACAATGATGAGAATGAAGCATATTAGTGCAACAACAAAGAAGTTTCTGCAAATTGAACATACACAACAAAAGAGATGATGGAACAAGATCAAGAAATTACCATAAGTAGAAAATCATGAAAGGAATTTTTTCAGACCTCTGTAGAAGCAAATACAAAGAGAAGAAAAGGCAATGAAAATCTTGAAAACAACATAGGATATGGCAGTAAAATAATTTCATGCATAAACAATGCCTACTCCTTGCTTGAGGACAAGAAATATTCTAGCTGGGGGCAATGATGAACCTATAAATTGACCATATTATTTCATGTTTTATGATACTTTAACTCATGTTTATAATTTCCTTCCAAGTAATTTCCAAACATTACCTTGGTTTTGTGAAGCATTAACTAGGATTAATGGTGTTTGATATGCACATGTGTGTCTAGCTAGTTGATGCTAAATAAATATAACATATTATAGCAAATGGTTATTACTCAAGGTAAAGTACTTGAGAAATATCAAAATGTTGTTTTTGAGTGGTTTGAGTCGTTCATACAACTATAAGAAAGGAGGAGCAAGCTGGCAATTGACAGATGTAGTAGTTGACTGAAAGTGCAGAAAAAGTCAAAAGACTAGTTTCAGTAAAACGGGTATATCTCATTCATTTCTTAACAAAATTCATATTTTTAAAATGATCTCAAAAGATTAAAAGGAGATATAAAAAGGGTTTAAACAGTTTGAGTGTATTCACAATAGTTAATGAGTATAATTCACTAGAAGTTGACTGAGAAAAACTAGCAGATTTCCAGGCAACAGTTAAGGATTGAGTTCTAATTCAACTTGGACTCTTCTACCTCTTCATGAGTTTGTGTATTTGGAGTTATTAAAGTGAAGGAACATTGGAGAAGCTTGTGGAAACAATATTTTATGATTCATAAATAATTATAGCATGTTTTGTATACATGTTCAACCATGACTCTGCTTTATAGTTGTATAGTTTGAAGAGGATTAGAACTCTCTCAACTCTTGTAAGTTTAATCTTTATTATCCTTCATGAGTAGAATAAGTCATCTCCTTTCTATGATAGGAGAATGACATTTTTAATAAGTTGTTGAGCTTGTAATTACTTCAACTCTCAAGCCTCAAGCATAAATCTGAGATTTTGTTGAGTTGTAAGAAAGTAGTGTTAAGAATAGTGCAGAGAGTATCTAGTTAGTGTTGAGTCTTGTTAGTAGTGTCCATATTCAATCAGCAAGTCTGATACATGTCCATGTAATATTTGATTTGTAATAAGAATATTTTTTGAGCATTGAAGCTTGTCTATTGAAGGTGGAATGCTAATGACAAATTGAAGCAACTCAAGCAAGGGCCACTTGAGGAATTGTGATTTCATCATAGTTTTGATTTTTATTCATTATGCTTTACTTTAATTAGTGAGTTGGTTATGATAGGTTTTGTTTTTAGTTTATTTGATTTCACTAGTTTTAGAACAATCGTCCTGTACCCACTGCTATTGCAAATAACCAGTCATCCTGTAACCACTGCTGTTGTAAATAAATAGTCATCTTGCAACCACTACTGTTGCAAATAACCAGTCATCCTGCAACCACTGCCGTGTAGTTAGTTTTATTTCTAGCATTGTCATGTTTTCAGTTTACTTTATTATTCTGAGTTTATTTTTCATACACAAATGATACAAAAACTTAGAAGGCTTCCATAGTGCATATACAGTGCTGTCTCATTTCAAGTTCACTTCCTTGGGTTGATAATTAAATGTAGCTTCTA
Organism: Cryptomeria japonica; assembly: GCF_030272615.1. Taxonomy (NCBI): domain Eukaryota; kingdom Viridiplantae; phylum Streptophyta; class Pinopsida; order Cupressales; family Cupressaceae; genus Cryptomeria; species Cryptomeria japonica. The sequence goes on along the minus strand of NC_081407.1, from coordinate 255,602,567 downwards.
GTTCATGAAGGGTTGCTTAGTGTGGATAAAAATCCCCAAGTTGTGAATTAATATTCCAACCTCTATTGCAATTAAAAAGCTCAACATAGACCAAACTGAATTTCATTATTAAACATCAAATTTCATTCCATTCCTTACCCCAGTGTTGGCCTATCAGTCATCCTTAACTTCAAGGAAATTAATGATATGCTTATCATCATTGAAAATCTGTCAATGATCCCAATTTCGGGAACACTTGGCATTGAAACCACATAAATAGTATACATTTCTTGATTGAAATCCTTATGTGGAATCAAAAGTGTGGTAGATGTTGCCAAAGAATCTGCCTTGTGATTAAAATCTCTTGGAGCCACTGAAATATTGAATGCATCAATACCTTCAATATTATCCCAAAGAAGATTATGATAGTGCTTGAGTCTATCATTTCTTGTTTAATATATATATTCCTCACTTGACATACTACTAATTCGACATCACCTTGTGCTTGGAGATTATTAATTCTTCTTTTATGTGCAACTTCAATACCTAATAATAATGGCTCGTATTTTTTCATATTATTAGTATTAGAAAACTACAACTTAAAAGAATAAGGAATAACTTATCCTTGAGGAGAAATAAGAAAAACACCAACACTAGAACAACTGAAGCACAACTACCATCAAACTCCAAGGTCCAAACATTGTTGGAAGTATTATAAACAAAGGCTATGGGAGTATCTTTGTCATGAGGTAAATGAATTTCACCTTCATTGGAAGAGATTTCACCCTTATCAATCATGATAAAGGATTTACTGGAACTAGTAGCTAACTCTTGATCTTCACAAGCATCAACAAACTTATCACTATCTGATCTATGTGAAGAACCATATTTTTCAGTATTGATTATAGGAAGATTAAGACATTTCTGACTCAGAAACCTCTACCCAATCTTCAACAAACTCAGAAACTTCATCAACATGTAGATAATAGTTTCCCATACCTATTGATTCAAATAGAGTTGTGCGTGAGGATCATCTAACTTCAGCATAGTATACTTTGTTTCTCTTTTAGGAAGGAGCTTTTGCATGACTTCTTTGATTGGAATTTTGGCTCGAGTCATGTCCATATGTAAATCACTTCCTACATCTTTACAAAAATTATGTCCCAATAACATTACGTATGAAGTGCAACAAACTAGAATAGTCATCTTGATTTTCTTATCAGGGAAGGACGCAAATGAAAATTGTGCATCATTGATTTGTCTCACAAGATCCACTTGTTTATTTTCCATGGAATAACAGTTACCAAATGTCTTGGTCAAGGTAAGAACAAGTGTATTAGCTACTTTAAGGGGCATGACATTATCTAAGGCTCTGAAATCAATAACACAATGATTTAACTTAAAGCCATTAATCAACAAGGAAATATTAAAAATGATTATTCTTCCCCATAATGGATGAAGGAATGGTAACAAGGTTATTCAGTATGTTCCTAGGCTCACATAACATAAGATTATTTTGAGGACTTACAATTGATCGAGGATCTTTATCCTTTACAAACTTGACCAACCTAATATGATATTGGTCAGGGTTGGCCTATAGGTACTCAACTTCAGACATTTGAATTTTGGCCTCTCTAGCATGAACCATTATATCAAAGGGTTGGTACACACTAGCCAAAGAGGATGAATAAATTTCTTGAGATTTAGGATTTATGGCACCGATCTTAACTATATTTGAAACAATAAGAGGGGAAATAGATGCACTTGCTTGGTTATCACTCATTGTACTTTTAGGTAGCACTAGAAGAGGGGTTCCTCTCTATTGGTGTAATTAATTATTCGTGCTGTATATTATTACACCTTACTTAAGTTTACTTAGGTACATGCATATCATAGTAGCTTGGGTATGAGACACTTGGGTGTTTGTGCCACATTGAGATAGTGTGTGTAGGAGAATTTATACTTTTTGTGGTCTTATTTTGTTGTTACATTCCACCTTTGGTGGATGATCCACCTCATGTGGAATATTATATTGTTTCTCCTGCCTACCACACCTATTTCCTACCTACATTTGTTTCTTATTGAGTCACATGTAATGTTTGTGTGCTCACATATCCATATAGCCTTGCCTATATAAGTAGACTCATATTCATTGTATGTAATGTTTGATGATCTAGTTGATTAGTATTTTCATCTTGATATTTGTATGGATTTTTCAAACAAAAAAAGAAAAAAAAATTATTTTCTGCGAAATAAAATAAAAATTTTTAATTTCAATTTGTTCAAAAAAAAAAATGCACAGTTTTTTTTTACAGGCCCCCCCAACATCGTACTCTATAGACCTGCATTTTGCAGGTGTACTACCCTGTACAAATCTATCGACCACCACCCGTGGTTGTTGCTCCCACCTCAGACAACCGCCAAGTCTTCCTCTGACACTTGTTGACTGTACATTCCGGGAAATCAGCCGGATCTCCTGCTACCAACCATACCGTCCTCTCGGGACCACGCCGCAACTCCTCCAGTTGCCGCCTGCCAGATGTTGTTTCCCGACTTGTGTTCTGCTCCATTGATGACCTGCAACTCTCCTCCCACCGCTGCATCTCCACCGCTGCCTCCGACAACCATGTTGCTGGCCCAAGCCTTCATCTGGTGACTGGTTTGCATTTGACTATACCACCACCTCATCGCCACATGGAGACACCTCATCGAACACCTTTGCCGACCGTACTGCCATATCAACCTGCTCAGTCAATTGTCCGTACAGTCACATGGTATGATGATGTCATCTTTCTGTACGGCTGGCCAAGCGGCGATGGTCATTTTGACAACTAGAAGACCGTCAACTTTAAGCTCATAGTTTATTGGCGTCAGCGCCACGTCAACATTATTTTGAATTTTTTTAACCCCCCTCATTTGATTTTTTGAATTTGCAGTCCGACTTCAAATGGCCATATCTTGCTCATTTTTGCTCCTTTTTTGGTGCAATTTATATGAAATAGGCTAGAATTTCATGCTATTTGCAGTAGTGGAGGAATTTTCTGATTTTGATAAACGAATTTTTCAGAATTTGTAGATTCTCATGACTGTACCTATCTAATCCTTGATTTTGCAACTTTAGAGGCTTCATTTGGGCATGCAACCTCCTTTTCAGGTGCCATTTTTTTGAAAGTGCATAATTTTTTTGCCTACTTTCATAATATGCCATTTTTTGCTGTGATTTTGAGTATAAATTGTACTTTCAGTATTTGGCCATTCTTGGCTTATTTGGTACTTGCATTTTGCTTGGATCTCAGTTTAGATCACTTGCAATATTTGTTGGAGTCTCTTATAGCCTATTTGAGGTAGTTGTAAGATTGAAATCAAATGTCCATCTTGCCTTGTTTTGCAAGTGGCCCATTGTATATGCACTAAGTATAAAGTGCCAAATCACCATTTTGGGGGGGGGGTGTGTCTTGTGTGATTGATCCTCTCTTTATCTTGTATTTTTTCATTTTGGTGCTATGCGTTCTCCTAAATTTTCACTTTTAACTCCTCGTAATTATGCTTCATGGAAGATTAAGTCTTGGAGTAAACTAAAAATGAGGACTCATTCACTATGTAAATGGACCTATTACAACACCACTTGATTCTAAGGCTAATCTTAATGCTTAGATTGAATGGCTCACTAAGAATGCTATGGCACTTGGAAATTTGAGAAATTATGCATCAGATGACCTCATTTTTCACATTGAGAAGTGTACAACAATCAAAGAGGCTTAAGATATTTATGAGAAATTGTATGGCCAAGTTGATGAGATTAAGGGCTATAGGCTTGATATTGAACTCACAACTTTGGATCCCAAGGATTTTGATATAATCCAAGATTATGTCAGAAAAGCAATTGAGCTAAGAGAAAAGCTAAAGGATTGTGGAATTGACAAAAAAGATGCTCAATTGGTTTATAAATTGTTGGACAAGCTTCCTTTAGAGTATGCAGCCTTTGTATCTAGCTTTCACACCCATAGGTTAGCTTAAGGTTCCTCTTACACTTCTCCCTCATTTGATGCATTCAGGGAGATGTTGATACTTGAGCAATCTAAGTTGACCAAGATGGGGATTCTCAAATCTTCAAAGTCACAAGATTTGGTGGCTAATAAGGGGAGTCAAGGCAATCAAGGAAAAGGCAAGAATCAAAAGAAACCTAAGTCAAAACAACAACAAGATGGAGCACAATCATCCTCTCCACAACAAGGTGACTCACCTAAGAGGAAATCATATAAGGAAAATCGTTTTTGTGCATATTACAAGAAGTCGGGACATGATGAACAACATTGTTGCAAGAAGGATATTGATGAAGTGAAGCATCTTCTTGAGAAGAACAAAATCAACCTACCTTCTAGAATGTCTACTTCAGCTTCCAAAGAAAAGGATAAAGGATCACTCTTTTGGGATAGATAAAGGAAAGGGACAAGCTCTTTGTGCTACTACAAGTCATGATTCAAGGAGATGGCTTCTAGATTCAGGGGCTTCTCATCATATGAAATCTTCGTAGTCTATATTCTCTTCATTTGAGCCTTGCCACATGCCAGATTTTGATGGGAAATCATACATACATGGATGTGATTGGGAAAGGATCTATTACCATTGAGGATAACTCCTTCAATGATGTGTTGTGTGTACCCCACTTGACAAACAATCTTCTTTCCATCTATCAAATCACACATGGGGAAACTAGGAAAACTATGGAGTTCACACCTGATTCAATTATCATTAGAGACTTGGAGACTAGAGCTATCATTGCGGCTGGGGTGGTTAATCATGCATCTCAGTTGTACTCTTTTTCACATTTTGGTCCTATTGATGATTTAGATTTTGAGGAGAACTTTGGGTACTTGAACTTGGGGATTCTCACATGTGAACCCGTTATTGAGCCTTCTATTTCATCTCCTCCTCTTGATATCACATAACCTATTGCACATGATGATGCAGCTAGTGCGACAGTTTTGCCTTCTTGTGATTCAGTGCAACAGGATATTCCTTATCTTCCAACTTCAGTTCTTTGGGATGACTACTTGACAGACATTGCGGATTTGTTTGTGGAGACCTACATTGCAGATTTGGGAGACATCATTGATGACATTCATCTTTGATGAAGATGAAGATGAACCTTCTTCGATTGTTGTGAGGGAACACTCTGACCATCTTGTGCATTCTCTACATGATCATTCTTTAGAGGTAGACATGATTGTGGATACTTTTGTACATCAGCTAGAGGAGGTCTCTTTATGTTTATAGGAGACATGGGCATCTTTGGATTTTTTTCTACATTGTTCTCCACTAGGTCTTGGAGTGCCTTTTTTAGTAGTGTGGAGCAGTTCACCACCTTTGGAGGGGGTACCTTTTAGCATCGACATGGGGACACTTGAGCAGTTTTTCAAAGATTCCATTCTTCATGAGTATTTTTCCTACATCTTCCCTTCATGATTGGGGAGACTTCATGGATACACCTTTGGTTTTGTTTATTCCGAAGGGGAGGAACGTTGATCAATGTTGATGGAGAAGTTTATTCATTCATCATCGAGCTTCTATCATTGGTGCAGATTCTACATTGAGGGGGGGCTACCTAGTCTCTCTTCTTCTTCTCTCATATGGGAGGGACTTTTTCCTCACGTGGGGTTTTGTCCTTCACATACTTCTATGAGAGTTCTCTTGTATAGTTTTCATCTTTCTTATGGGGGAGGGTTTTTTCCCATTGGTTTTTCTTCTCTTTTCTCACTTTGTGAGATATTTCATTTCATTGGTTTGCGTGCATGGGGGTACCTAACATGGCCATGTATCTGGGACCCATCTTGCATTGCTTAGTTGCATTGTACACTTAAGTGCATTCCCCTAAGTTGCACTTAAGGGGGGGTGTTGGTGTAATTAATTATTCATGTTGGATATTATTACGCCTTAATTAAGTTTACTTAGGTACATGCATATCATAGTAGTTTGGGTATGAGACACTTGGGTGATTGTGCCACATTGGGATAGTGTGTGTAGGAGAATTCCCACCTTTTATGGTCTTATCTTATTGTTACATTCCACCTTCAATAGATGATCCACCTCATGTGGAGTATTATATTGTTTCTCCTACTTAACACACCTATTTCCTATCTACCCTTGTTTCTTATTGAGCCACATGTCATGTTTGTGTGCTCACATATCCATATAGCCTTGCCTATATAAGCAGGCTCACATTCATTGTATGTAACGTTTGATGATCCAGTTGATTAGTATTTTCATCTTGATAGAATATAGTTTATTCCTATAAATATTTTGTCTCTCTATTGTACTTTTCATTGAGCTCATGAGCTTGGCAAAATATCACACTCTCTTTGCAATGACGATTGGTAGTTGAGGAGGATCCTTCTTCTTCGCCCCATAATCTCTAGTATAATCAGGCTAATTCTAAGAATGAGTAAGAATTGTGTTAATGCTTGCATCTATTGCCTCAGGAGATTCTTCAAAATGCATGTATCTAATCATAGAGTCATGAATAACATCTTCTTTATGCTCTTGGAAAATATTTGCAACATCTTCTTTAGAAGATATAAAATTGATTTGTTCAGCTTCAAAATACCCCACTGTTGAATTAGAAGTTGGAGCTTCAAGGGCCAACCTTTCTGGCGGAGGAGGAAGGTTAGCTTGATTCTCAATAGCATAATTGTTAGCATTGTTTGGGTAGGGCCTCCTTAGGATATCTTTGTAAGGAGTAGAGAAAGAATTCTAAGAAATTTATTTCTTAAGGGAAAGAAGCTCATTTGCTAATAGTTGCACCATTAAATCAATAGTACCTGAAGAGGTTGATTCAGACAAACCAAGAGAAGTTTTAGACTTATTTGGGTCTTTCTTGATTTTACTAGCAAGGATGAGATCATCTTCCACTTTAGTTGCTACCCTTTGTGCATGCGCCAAGCCCATCACTAGTGGTCTTCTCAATAGGAAACTTAGCTCTAGCAACTGGGGCTTGACAAAGAAACACTTGAGATTCTCAATAGTTGGCTGAGCAACCGTGGGAATGCGGTTCTGCAAGTTGTTGAACTTCATGATAAAATCGTGCATAGGCTCATGAGGTTCTTTATTCATCGGTGTAAGTTGTGTCAAGAGGGCGCAAGCATCTTTAGCTGGCTTGAATCTAGCCTCAAAATGAGTTTTGAGGGTATCCCAATTTGTTATGGTTTGAGTTATGAAATGATAAAATCAATCAGCATCTAGACCTTGTAATATGTCAATGAACAATCTCACTGAAACATCTTCATGTTCAACCCCAAGAATATTGCATGCAATGTAAGAAGCAATGATTTGCTTGTCGGGATGCTGTTTTCCATCTCCATAGAATTGAGGAATATTCTTCCTAGAACCCTATGGAAGTGGATAAAGTGGAAGAAGTAAATTGAGAGGACCAAAATTTTGTCCCCACGGACCTTGAGTAGGTTGACCACCTCATGTAGCCATGACCACTGGTTGAAAAGGTGGAATAAAAAACCTATGAACTTGTGATAATACCAAGGGTTTGGGAGCACTCGATGCTTTGCTAGGAATAGGTGATCTTTCTCCAGGATAACTTCTTGTATGGCTGTAAAGGAGATATTGATTTGGGAGGGAAATAATAAAAGTTATTCTTTTCTAGCAGCTCAAAAACAGGATCAAGAATACCTTGATTTCGCCTACCACATGTATAACTTGAACCGACCAGATTAGAAACTTTAGAAACTAGTACAAGGAGAAATTTAGAAATATAATATTAAAAATAAGAGTAGTAGAATGCTGCAAAACAGTTGTACTAGCATTTGACGGGAGGAACTCTGCAACAACACCATCTTGTTATATAAAAAGCACAAAGTCTCCTACAACAGTAATGAAGATGTTTTTAAATCATGAATGAATATTTTCTGCCCTAAATGGCAAGCATTAAGAATTAATCACCTTTTTTTCTAATTACTTTTTAAAAATGAATCCTATTTAATATATGATGGGGTTGACATACCCTACTATAACCTTTGTATATACGAACTCTATGAGAACTTAGCGATCAAGGTGACTATTCATTTTTTTAATCTATAAGACAATAGAAAGATTGATAGAGTCGTCTTGTCAAACTTATCGCTCCTCTTCAAAATTTATATTTTTTTCTCTAGAAATGTTCAGTGTTTAACACGTTTAAGTGATCACCCACTTCGAAAATTTCTCTCTTAAATGTTTAATATGTAATATTTAAAGAGATAAACTTCGACTACAATGTGTTGGTGAACGAGGAAATGTTCTAATGAAGTTACCTTTCTTTAGTATTTGTAAGTGTTAGAAATCCAGCACAATGTGACAGCTCATCTTCTCCTCATAGCTGAGCAGATAAATACAATTCTAAAATAGTCGATAACTTATGTACACATTCACACTGATAAAGCCAGAATTGAGTAAAGGGCGAGCTTATATTGTAGCAATGCCATAACCCCAGGAGATTAAATATTCAGTATAAGAACGTGGGAGAGAGTGGCGTTCAAAACAAACGATCACTATATCATTACACCTTTGACAACTCCAAATTATCCCTTTAAAGCCATGGTGTCAACTGCAAAACACATTTAAGATGCACTTCTCTTAATTTTGAAGTAATTTATATGTCTATCTAACGTCCTAATCCATGAAAGACGAGTATCGCTGGTGCTATATAAGCTGTCACCGAGCTTGGTAAGACCCATCAATTTCTCTGCGTTAGACTTGTTTGTATGCTATTGAAAACGATGGCTTCCATGTCTTCTTCAGTAAATATGATTGTTTTTTGTACTGCTCTGGTGTTTTGCTTTAGTGGGGTGTCTGCGGCGAAGCTTACCTCTACCTTTTACGATGCTAAGTGTCCGAAAGCATTGTCGATAATAAATGCAACAGTAGCACAAGCTTTGGCCAATGAAACAAGAATGGGCGCTTCCTTACTTCGCCTCTTTTTTCACGATTGCTTTGTTAAAGTAACATATATTTCTTTTCCACCATTAGTTTCTGTCCTTCCCATTTATTTAGTTTCGCACAGGCATTGTAATGGTGTTTCTGATCTTTCTTTCCAATTGCAGGGCTGTGATGGGTCCGTACTGTTGGATGATACAGCGAATTTCACAGGAGAGAAAGGTGCAGCACCAAACTTCAATTCGCTCAGAGGTTTCGATGTCATTGATAACATTAAGTCGCAAATTGAGAGTGCGTGCAGCGGCGTGGTTTCTTGCGCTGATATTGTGGCAGTAGCCGCTCGCGATTCTGTTGTACAGGTAAAACCTTTGGATTTCTAATCTTTTTTTAAAGCCTAATTTTAAACTGCACAACGTATGGAATAATCTTTCTTTGTAATGAAAAAATGTGAAGTGAAATTACTGTAACTATGATTAAAGACTTTTCATATATTACGAATTAGGGTTCGTTGGTTTAATGAATTTTTTTGATGAGTAATACTAACAATTATGTAAGATAGGTTTTAATGGAAATCTGAGATATTATTATTCTTAAACGGGTAGTACGGAATCTACAAGGAAGACTTCAATTAGATTCTACAACTCAGTATGTAATATTTATTCAGAAAGCAATAAAAAGTTGTCGTGTTTACTAATGCAAGTTTCTCAACATTATGCCTTGTAATTTTTTATTCCCTACTATTTGCAGTTGGGAGGTCGAACATGGCAAGTGCTGCTGGGAAGGCGAGATGCGACGACTGCAAGCATAAACGCTGCAAACAGGAACCTTCCAGGCCCTAGTTCCAGCCTCCGCAATCTTATCTCAGCATTTAAGGCCCAAGGAATGAATGCCACCGATATGGTTACACTTTCTGGTAACCATGATTCATATTTTTTTTTTAATTTGGACTGTAAATAATTTCATTGCTGTTATGAGATTATCTGATAACTTGTTGATGGTATGTTTATATGAATAGGTGCCCATACAATCGGTCAATCCCGTTGCATTTTCTATAGATTTCGTATCTACAGCGAAACCAACATAGACCAGAATTTTGCAACTTCTCTTCAAGCAAATTGTTCCAGCAATAGTGGTCCTACTGACAACAATCTCGCGTTCTTAGATGTCAAAACTCCCACTCTATTCGATAATAGCTACTACCAAGATCTGAGAAATTTTGAGGGTCTTTTCCACTCTGACCAGGAATTATTTAATAATGGCTCAGCGGATGCTCAAGTTACTAAATACAGTGCTGATCAAAATACCTTCTTCAATGATTTCGCAGCTGCAATGATTAAATTGGGTAATATCAAACCTCTCACCGGAAAGAAGGGGGAGATTAGAAAGAACTGTAGACTTATCAACTGATGTCTCAAAGGGACAGCTTCCAACTGGCACTTTAAGTTTTTGTTCTGTAACCTTTAATAACAAGGAATAAAGAGGACCCCCTCATAATACATTGGGAGATGAAGTGAGAACCTAATAGTTTGCAACTCCTTCTTGGCCTACCTATCACTAAGTTGGCTACATTCTTTAAAATCAAAGATATTTTCATGCATCAAAATTTTCTTCATTAACTCGGTAAAGTTGCGGCATATTTGTTACACGGAGTTTCAAGCACTTTATTTAATATTACAGTTGAGAATCTACCCATTTATATTAAGTACAAAGGTTTTTGAAAATACAGTAAATCGATAGAAAATATATGGAAATAATCAAGCAGAAAAGTCAAAACATAATAAAAATTATATACATCAAATCTCGAGAAAGAGCTATGGAATTAATAGCATATGCAGGTTATTGTTGTTCGGTTTCTACATATACAAATTATCTAGTGCATAAAGAGTACGTTTCTAGCTACTGAAAGTGTCATGTATTTATCTTTATTAGTTTGCACATTCTTATGTGGTTCTTACGTGGTTGAATAGCAACCGTAATGGGAGAAATTTCTTAGACTAAGCAAGGAGATTTTCTTCTTATGAAGTGTTGTTTGGAAGATTACGAGCACTTGCAAGATGACTAAGATTATATTGTGGTCACAGGCTTTGTGTTGTGTTAGGAAGCATTAGAATCATAATGTTCACAATTATTCTAACTTCTATTAGACTGCCACCCTCACAAAGGGGACTAGCTCTTGTTGGAAGAAGGACGGGAAATTAGTGACACTCAATCAAATAGGGTTGATGTAGTCATGGCCAAAGGGTCTAATGAACAATTATCCAACAAAGTAGTCAATTATATGAATAATAATAAACTCAAGAGAAAAATAAAATAATAATGCTCTTTATTCACTCATAATCATAAAAATTAAAACTTACCACAATGAGCTTCAAACATGTGAGACATAAACCATTTGATTGTAGGAGTTTATTTTGAACTCCTCACACCTTAGGATCACCTGCAAAATGACATTATCCTTCCAAAAGAGAGAATGACACGAATAACTTGCTTAATTATGGATGTGAGATTAAATATATATTATAATGTACATATAAGGCCTTTCTTATAGAGGTAAGGTTGATAGGTAGGATTAAACAACATTGTGACATGTGTATTAATCCAACTTTTTTTTTTTTTTTGAAAAAAGGGTAAAATTTATTCAAAAAAATATCAAGAGTACAAAGCTAGGGTAGAAAGCCCACACATAGATCCAAACAATCCAAAGGGAAAAGGTCCCAAGGAACCTCCCCAAAAATAACTACCTCTCCTGGTCATCTTCTATCAAACTATCCAAAATGTTTGAATATTCTGGAGATAGGAGCTCTTGGTCTTCAACATTCCAGCCCCCCGAGTTCTCCATGGTGCATTTGGCCAAACAATCCACAACTTTATTCCATTCATGAGGGATATGACTAAAAGAGATATACTCCAAGGATGACCATAAATTTAGAATTTGTCTAGCTACCATGACTGACTACCAATTAACATCTTAATTCGACAACTTTAGACAACTAACTTTATAATTATTAAATGAACTATGAATCGAGAATTAAATTTAAAAAGATAAGATAAGATCTAATTTCCAACTAAAACTTTGGAAAATATTCCTATGACCAAAGTAAACTTAACATGTGAATATGATTTACTAGTGAACTTGTTAAATAAAATATCTAATTCACACCAATAGCCCCCCTTAAGTGTAACCTAGGAAGTAGTAGATTATTATATAAATGATGTAAAACATGAAGATTATCATATGGTTCCCAAATACTAGAGAATGTTGGATACCCATTTACAATTCAATCTATCACAAATTAAAAAAAGAAGAAAACCTAATGAGATTAAACTCTTCTGTAAAAGAGAGACAAGGTGCCAAAAAACTTAAACAAGTGATGAAAGAGTGATGAATGGAGGACACAATACCCCCCAACGGTGCGATCCATTAGAAGTATATAGTCAATTATCCCCCTATAGGAAGAAAAGAGAGACTATGTAGTTCCCGCACAAAGTGTAATATGCTATTGCAAATAAACACTAGAAGCTATCCTTGGAGTAAACTCTAGAATTTGATGTAACAACAAAATATTGGATTGATTGTATTGCTGTAAAGAATCACTAACAACTCTCACTGGAGAAAACTCTAGAAACTCTCACTGAAGAAAACTTTGGAAAATCTCAATGGAACAACTTATAAAATCTAATTGAAGTGACAAGAGATTGATGTATGATTTGAGATTGAAATGAAGTGATTTGATAATTAAAACACCTTCACAAGTGCAAAATGTTCAAGTTACCCTTTAGGATATCAATATGAAAATAATTAAATAAGTTGTCCCTAGGATTGAATCTAAGAAAAGTGCACAGATGGCTTGGATAGCTCCCTAATACCTTTCCAATATCGTAAAAAAACATAAAAAAAGAAGATTATGGAAAAACATTATGAGTTTGGGAGGAAAAAATAAAAATCTAATTTGAAATAGTAATTAATGATAAAAAAAAATTATAATGTAGAAAAATAACTTATTCCATTACAAATTACATTAGGTTAGTATTTTAATGATATATCATTTTTAAAAATAGGTATTATAGCAAAAGGTTATGGCAATTTAAAATATTTTCACAATTAGTGGCTAAATTTGGGTCCTTGGGCCATTGACATGTGGGTACCCATTCACTATTGGCAAATTGGAGGAATTTATTATGTGTTTCATTGATGTTTTGTCATTGATGGCAACACCGATAGTTTTGGTTGTTTGCCGATGTATACACCTAAAACTGGTCTGAAGATAGTTAATTAAATACACAGTTATTTGATTAATTCCCCTTCCCAATTAACTGAATTCACAAGCAATTTAATTAATTTCTCTATTCATCTACTAGTAAATAAATCTAAATGATTTATTTATATAGCTCATCTCATATCCCCCTTTGATTAATTAATTCAATTAATTAATGTCTCCCCATATTAATCAATTCTTCTAATCCCTAATTAAGATTAACAAACCCAAGTTTGTTGAGATTAATTATCATTTTCCAATTATTTGAATTTCTAAATTCAAATGAGCACATGGCTCCTAACTTTAACCACCCAATATAACCATCCCCTAACTTAACCCATTCAATCTAATCTTGGGTCTAACTAACCCTATCCTATCTTGCACATTCTAACCTCCTTATCCTAACCTCCCATGGTGTGGATATTCTCTCCTTGAGACACATGGCACTTTTGCCACATGTCTCCTCCCTTGGACACTTTCCCTCTCATGAGCAAGGCTCCTTGACACTTGTTACCACAGAGATGACAAGTGTCCCTTCCTTCAACCTCTTCTCCAACTTCCTCAATCTTGGCCCTTGATATCTTCAAATCAAATCTGTACTGTCGATTCCTGCCACCTCAGCTTTGGCCTTGGAATTCCTATAAATATCCCCCATTTTGGAGCAATATGGATCCCATCTCATATCAATTTAGGCATCATTACTATAGGCAATTTGCATTTCAATTATCTAGTAATTAGATTTTGGATTAATCATAGCATGTTAATCTAGTTTCTTAAATTATGCATTTCATATCATCTCCATAGTCAATCATGATCAAATAGCTACTCAACTCTTGAGTTGTCACTTTGGAGGTCATTTCTCTACTGAGAGCCCTTCAATCCAACAACTTCAAGGTCCTCAAGAATAGAGGAAAATGAGACATTTCAAGGAAGGTTTGTGGTTTGTATTTCTAATCTATTTTTGAAGTTAAGATTTTCAATTACATTTTATTGTCTCATTATATGTGTATGCCTCTTATATACCACATTTTTATCATCACAACCGGTTTTCGGTAGGTTTTGATAGAGCGGTTGGATTATGATATTGATCCGGTATGCTCCGTTATGCTTAGGTTTGTGGAATCGGTTTGGATCTATCATTCATGCTATTTAGATATGTATCATGATCAGTTGGTTCAGGATTTGATGACTCAAGAGCTATCATTTGTTCTAGTAAGCCTTTTGGTCACCGGTAAGGGTTCTACCCGCAAAGCTTTATTGAAGATCTTTTGATGCATGTGATAAGTGGTGTTGGCACAACTTCTAGATGGCTTTTGGGATGCTGGTGGTTATCTTGTTCATGTTCCTGTTGATTGGTGGTGTTGGATTTGGGTCTGGACCTAATGCTATCTTATTTGGCTAGGTTATGGACCAATTTATGTAGCATGTTGGTGGATGATCCTGATGCATTTCCGGTTGGATATATTGATTGGATTATGTTGTTTCGGTCTTAGGCCGACTTGGTTGATCATTGGATTGTGAGTTTATGTTATGAATTTATTGTATTATCTTTTAGGTTGCCGAGCTAATTGTTTAGGTCCTGGGTTGGTATAAATATGATGTAAGATCTCTTTGTAGATCATGGGCATATGGGCATATTCGTGGGTTTTTGGGATATAGGTTTATCTGTGTCTGAATAAGGTTGTAACCATATGAAGAGGTTTTGGTCGATCATAGATGATCGATTTGGGTTGGTGAAAGAGGTTTAAGACCTCCAGTATTAAGCTTAACCGGAACTGTATTCAGACATAGGAGATGCTATTCTTGCAGTTCATTATTCTTTCCGGATTGTAGTCTGGATTTATTTTGTATTCAGTGAGGCTCCTTTTGTGATGAGCAGTGCACTCTAGGCTGTTGGCCTTCCTACATGTGCAGGCCCCTCTTTATGTAATCACATACTTACTATAGAAGTATTATCTGACCATGGGTAGGCTTCCCACAGTGGTTTTTTTTCTTTACTGGGTTTTCCACATACAAATCTTGGTGTTATCTTTTGTGGATGGTTGGTAAATGTTTTGTGGATTATATTTGTGCTTGACTGTTATATCTGTTATTCTGGTATTTGGTTTATGTATTCTAGAAATAAGCTTTTAATGCTTAAATTTCTATAATTTGTTAACAAATGATTCACCCCCCCTCTCTATTGTTCAATGGTTATCTGAGCTGTCTAACAATTGGTATCAAAGCTTGGCCCTCTCTGCAAAAGCTTAACTACTTGAGTAAGATCCTATGGCATCAATAGTTCAAGTTCATCAAGTTCATCTACAGCTATTTTTTGGAGAGAAATTCCTAGGCTTGATGGAACAAATTACAGAGTATGGAAGATTCGAATTGAGACTCATCTGAGATGTCTTGGCAAGGATATTTGGGAGATCACTAAGAAAAGATATATACCTCATAATTTGGCATCAGGCAATCCTCCTCTGGCAAGCTTGGATAAGGACATTGAAAATGATTGTAGAGCTAGATAAGCCCTTTTGTGTGCACTTTTTGATCAGTAAATCATGGGACTAACCGACAAATCAACTGCAAAGGCTATATGGGATAAATTGGAGACTCTGAATGAAGGTGACCCTATTGTTAAAACTGCTAAACTTGATGGTTACTGGACGAGACATAAGAACTTGAAGATGGAAGAAGATGAAGGAATTACTACTTTTATGGAGAGAGTTAATGAAATTGTTCTGGGAATAGAGTGGTGTGGTGGATCTCTAAGCAAAGATGAGATAGTTTCCAAAGTATTGAGAGCATTTACACCGGCTTACAAGATGAAGGCTACTACAATTAATGAGTTAAGAATAATGGCCAACACCTTTATTAATAGAGATACCTTGGTTGGGAAGCTATCTGCTTTTGAGCTTGAGGAATTTGGTTCTTCTAGAGTTGCAAAATCTGAACCTTCTTTTCATGCATCTACATCATCTATTGGGAAGAGTGATTGGAAAGCCTTATATGCTAAGGAACTAGAGGAAATTAGGAAATAAGATGAAGAGTTTGAGCAACTTGAAGCCCTATTTTCTAGAATAGTACCTAAAGGTCCGATAGGAAGTAAGTATGAAAGAAAATCACCTTTTAAATGTTTTGCATGTAATAAGATAGGTCATTTTGCATCTAGATGTCTTGAAAGGAACTCAAGATTTGAGGAAAGAGCTAGAAGATCTTTTAGGCCTAGCCATGATTATCAGAACAAGCATAAGTACAAGAGGAACAAAGACAAATCATGCTACTATGTAGATGAGGAAGGTGTGACTGATTTTGATGATGAACCGACACAAGATTCAGCTAGTGGATCTGACAATGCAAAGGAATGGGTATTCTTGGCTATCAAGGAAGATGATTCGATACTTGAAGAAAAAGCCCTTGCTGCTAAAGTTGAAGACAAGAATGAATGGGTGATAGACAATGGATGTTCACGTCATATGACTGGAGATAAAAGGAAGTTTCTATCTTTGCAAGAATTTGATGGCGAACTGGTTAGATTTGAAGATGACAAAGCATGCATGATCAAGGGAAAAGGAACTATATCATTGGATGGTAAGCATGATACTGATAATGTTTATTATGTTGAAGGTTTAAGGCATAATATTTTGAGTGTAGGATAGTTGGTGGATAAGGGATTTCAGTTACAGTTCAAGGATAGAAAATGTAAGATTATCAACAGATCTGGATTCGAGATTGCAATCGTTACTCAATCTAAAGGTAACATATTTCATTTGAACTCCTGTGAGAAGACATGTTTGATTGCACAAATTGATGAGAGTTGGATATGGTATAAGAGGTTGTGTCATGTGAATTTTGATTGCATTGTAAAGATCAGTTATACTAAGGTAGTTAGAGATATGCCTAAGATTGTGAAGCCCTATAATCTAGTATGTAAGGAATGCCAAATGGGAAAGAAAGTCAAAACTTCTTATAAGAGTATACAAGACAAATCTAATGATGTTATTAATCTTATTCATACTGATTTGTGTGGTCCTGCTAGAAGAAAGATTTTTCACGGTGATATATATTTTATGCTAAACATTGATGACTATTCTAGAATTATGTGAGTTACTTTTCTAAGGGAGAAATATGAATCATTCAAAAAGTTTAAAATCTTTAAAGATAAAGTTAAGACAATGACAAGATTGAATATTAAATGCTTAAGGTCTGATTAGGGTAGAGAATTCACATCTGGTGAATTTAAGAGTTATTGTGAGAAGAATGGGATAAGGAGACAGTTATCTGCACCCCAGACATCTCAGTAGAATGGAGTTGTGGAAAGGAAGAACATAACTATCTTGGATGTGGCTAGAACTATTACAATGGAACCTAATCTATTTCATATGTATTGGAGAGAAGCTGTGAGCATGATGGTATACATATTCAACATAGTTCATATCAAAGGAGACACTGGTAAGACACCTTATGAGTTATAGTTTGGTTATACACCTATAGTTAAGTATTTCATAATCTTTGGTAGTAAATGCTATATCAAAAGAGATGATTCTATTGCAAAGTTTGATCCTAATGTCATGAAGGGATATTTCTTGGTTATTCTAATGAAAGCAAAGCATATAGATGTTATAACAAAAGATTGCAAATAATTGTGGAGAGAACTAATGTCAAGGTGGATGAGCCGAACAAAATTCAAATAAGAACTTATGAGAGAGAAATGGTAGTGGAAATGATCATAACTAAATCGATAGCACCTATATCAGAATAGAATGTTGAGCCAGTTACTCTGGCAGTATCAAAAAATTCAATAGTAACTGAAGATTAGAGTAGAGGAACAAAAAATCAGAAGACTCCTAAGTTTGTTAGGTTAAATCATTTAGAAGATCAGATCATTGGAGACAAGAATAAAGGAGTAATGACAAGAAGAAGGTTGGCAGTTGATGAGGTATGTTTAATTTCTCAAATTGAACTGACATTAATAATTGAAGCATGTAAAGATGAATGTTGGATGAAAGCTATGGAAGAGGGATTAGATCAGATAGAAAAGAATAATACATGGACTTTAGTTCCCAGGCCTAAAAATAAGAATGTTATTGGGACTAGATGAGTTCTTAGGAATAAATTAAATGAAGATGGACAAATTGTGAGGAATAAGGCTAGATTGGTTTGTAAAGGATATTCTGAGAAGGAGGGAATTGATTATGATGAGACTTTTTCTGTGGCAGCTAGGATTGAAGCTGTGAGATTATTTCTTGCTTATGCTGCCCATAAGAACTACAAGGTTTATCAGATGGATGTTAAGTGTGCATTTTTGCATGGAGATCTGAAGAGGAATTTTACATTGAGCAGCCTGATGGATTTTCACTTTCTTATGACAAAAATATGGTTTTCAGGTTAGGGAAAGCTTTATATTGATTGAAACAAGCCCCTAGAGCTTGGTATGCATGATTGGATAAATATCTTTTGAAGCTTGGTTTCACTAAAGGTAATGTTGATAGTAATTTATTTTATAAGATTGCTAATGATGACATATTGATTGTTGAAGTCTTTGTTGATGATATCATTTTTGAAGGTGAGGATAAGTTATGTATGGAATTCTTTGATAATATGAAGAATGAATTTGAGATGTCTATGATTGGGGAGATGAAATTTTTCTTAGGTTTTCAGATTACTCAGACTAATAAAGGCATTTTCATCTGTCAAACTAAGTATGCTAGGGAGTTGTTGAAGAAATTTGGTATGGAAAATTCTAAACCGGTTGGTACACGTATGGTTACAAGTGAGAAATTGACTAAGATAGATGCATTAGCACCGGTAAATCCTACAAGATACAATTATATGATTGGAGATTTGTTATATCAGACTCTGACTAGATCGGATATAATGAATGCAGCTTGTATTGTATCAAGATATCAGAGTGATCCTAGAGAGAATCATGAGAGTGTGGTGAAAAGGATTTTTGAGTATTTGCAAGGAACAACTGAATATGGTTTGTGGTATCCTAAAAATGATGATTTTACACTATGTGCATATATAAATGCAAATCAGACTGGAGATGTTTATGACTAGAAGAGCACATCCAATGGAGATTTCTTTCTTAGAAAGAAACTTGTTTCATGGATCAACAAGAAGCAGTCATGTACCTCTTTATCTACTGTTGAAGCTGAATATGTTGTTGTTACTGCTAATTGTACAAAATTTCTATGGATGAAGCAAATGTTGAAGGATATAAGGGTGGGCTGTAATGAACTGGTAGTTATTCATTGTGATAACTCTACTGCTATTGACATATCAAAGAATCTGGTATTTCATTCTAAGACAAAGCACATATCTATCAAGTATAACTTTTTGAAGGAGAAGGTGGAAGAAAATGAAGTTAGACTGGTTTATGTGAACACTAAAGAGTAGATTACAGATACCTTCACTAAACCTTTGCCTAAGGAATCATTTGAGTACTTCAGAGATAGATTGGGGGTTTCTGCCCCTCTGGTAGAGACCTAAGTGATGCTGATTGGCATCAATCCATTATGCATTTATAGAGATACTATTCATTCCAGATTGATGTGTTGGTGCTACTACTCAGGGGGAGTAGTCAATTGTCCGGTTCAATGGATTTATGATTTTTCTTTGATGTTCATGTCATATTTATTGCATTGATGTCAAAGGGGGAGAGATATATGTGAAAAATAGAGCTTAACAAGGATATTATTCACAGGGGGAGTTTGTTAACTTCATTGTAATATCATCTTATGGGAGATTGTTGGTTGTCTTCCTTTTGGAGAGACTTGTTTGGCATTTCTGGGCACTTGGATGTTTTTCACATCTAGTGTTTCCATCAATGCCAAAAGGGGAGGTTGTTGGAAAATTAGAGGAATTGATTATGTGTTGCATTGATGTTTCGTCATTGATGACAACACCAGCTATTTTGGTTGTTTACCGGTTTTTGGTAGGTTCCGCTAGAGTGGTTGGATTATGCTATTGATCTGGTATGATCGGGTATGCTTCAGTTTGTGTAATTGGTTTGGATCTATCATTCATGCTATTCAGATGTGTATCACGATTAGTTGGTTCAAGATTTGATAACTCAGGAGCTATCATTTTTTCTAGTAAGCCTTTTGGTCATCGGTAAGGGTTTTGTCAGCAGAGCATTTTTGAAGATCTTTTGATGCATGTGATAAGTGGTGTTGGCACGACTTCTAGATGGCTTTTGAGATGCTGGTGGTTATCTTGTTCATGTTCCTGTTGATCGATGGTGTTGGATTTGGGTATGGACCGGCTTATGTAACGTGTTGGTGGATGATCCCGATG
This sequence comes from Cryptomeria japonica, assembly GCF_030272615.1. NCBI lineage: Eukaryota > Viridiplantae > Streptophyta > Pinopsida > Cupressales > Cupressaceae > Cryptomeria > Cryptomeria japonica. The sequence continues at coordinate 255,582,126 of NC_081407.1, read as the reverse complement.
CATTTCCGATTGGATCTATTGATTGGATTATGTTGTTTCGGTCTTAGGATGACTTGGTTGATCATTGGATTATGGGTTTATGTTAGGAATTTATTGTATTATCTTTTAGATGGCTGACATAATTGTTACGTCTCGGGTTGGTATAAATATGATGTAAGATCTATTTGTAGATCATGGGCATATGATCATATTGGTTGGTTTTTGGGATATAGGTTTATCTGTGTGCGAATAAGGTTGTAATCATATGAAGAGGTTTTGGTCGATCATAGGTGATTGAATTGGGTTGGTGAAAGAGGTTTAAGACCTCCGATACTGAGCTTAACCGGAACTGTATTCAGCCATAGGAGATGCTATTCTTGCAATTCATTCTTCTTTCCGGATTGTAGTTTGGATTTATTTTTTAGTCAATGAGGCTCTTTTTGTGATGAATAGTGCACTCTAGGCTGTTGGCCTTCCAGCATGCACAGGCCCCTCTTTATGTAATCACATACTTACTACAAAAGTATTATCTAACTGTGGGTAGGCTTCGCACCATGATTTTTCCCTTTACTAGGTTTTCCACGTACAAACCTTGGTGTTATCTTTTGTGGATGTTTGGTAAGTGTTCCATGGATTATATTTGTGCTTAACTAATATCTACTATTTTGGTATTTGGTTTATGTATTCTGGTAATAAGGTTTTAATGCTTAAAGTTCTATAATATGTTAACAAATGATTCACCCCCCCCTTGTCAGTTTTTCTTTGGTTATCTGAGTTGTCTAATATTCACCACATCTTATAAATATTATTTCTTTTAAAATTCAACCCCATCTACTATTGGTGGCTTGATGACAGTGAAATGGAGCAGGACATGCATTTAGGGGTGATAGGTTTGTTTGTTGGCATATTTTTCTACCTAACTCTATATATTATAACATCCACACATATAATAATATAAATAGAGAGTTGAGATAGGTATGATGACCTTCTATACCTACCCCCTACTTATTTTACAATGCATAGCTACCTTCTGGTGATATGCAATGAATGAAATCCAAGTGTACTTTTAACTAGAAAGAAATTGAAAGGTGTAACTTTTAACCAAAAAGTTTTAGGATTGCTGATACTTTAAAATTTCAAAATAATAACAAAGAAAACTAAATCTTCCAATTGATTCTCACTCTCATCTAAAGAGAATCACTTAGATGCATAGCAACAAAAATATCGAAATAGCTATGCATTCAAAATGAGAAGAATGACATTCATACACCATATCACAAATTATTTTATCTTAGGAGACCATTTGAATAGTTTTCATTGAAGCATAACCAAGTAATTGAAAGAAAATTGAATAGTACATCTACTTCTAACAACACAAAGTTTTCTAAAAGATCTTATATGCATATTGGCTTCTAAAATTTATAGCCAAACTTAGCATATCCATTTAAAAAACATAACGACCTCATCAAAATGATCGACTAAATGTAAGTATTTAAAATGATATTTAAAATAAATGGCTCCCCAAAGCCAATAGTTTGAGATGCAAAAAAAATTAAAGTATAAAAAATAATAATCTAAAAGAGTAATGCCAGCTTCTTCCACCTCATCTCTTGCTGATGATCCCTCTTTTCTCTCCACGTTTGTTGGTGATTCTTGAGTTTTTGGTGCCACTTTGTGTGCCTGGGCCACTTGTTTCTTCATCTTCTTCTTGTAGGCCCTCAAATTTAGGATGATTAGGGATAACATGTCTATATTTGGAGTTCTAGTAATGTTCACTCTGATTCTCTACTTGTTGATATCCTATTCCGCTTCCACTAATCTCCATAGTATATGCTTAGCACTATCTCTAACAATATTGAGAAAGCATCATTTAGTCGTTCAAAGTCACAACTCCTACATTCACCACTGAAAACTCTTCATCAATTCTTTTTTTGAAATCCCTTTTTATAGCGTTAATTTCTAATAACTCCTTGCCTTCTCTAATAAATGTTTACCCCCAATGTGAATAAATCACTCCTCAAATCCTTAAGGTCAATTAAATGTTGGGTGATAGATTTAACAATCTTTGCTTCCAAGTCTCAGAAGCACACTCAGCTTCCAATCCAACATTTCCTTCTAGTTTGCAAAATTATTTTCCATAAGATTACTAATAATTTGTTTAGTTATCAAAAGGTTGGGAGGCATCTTTGTGATTTCTTCTAACTCCTTAAAAACTATTACCAAGATTCCGTTTCCCTCTTTGCACTCTTCAAATTAGTGCAGATGGCGTTCATCTTTTATGTGAGCAAAGCATAGGCCCATAAACCATTTTCAGTAGATAACATGCCATTCAAAACAACTCTGATTGCCATTGCATCAATTTCCCTTGTAATAGTTATACATCTCTTGATTTGTTCAAATTGATTAGAACTAATACCCTCCAATCTTTCTATTCTTGAATCACCTTTTATGGGTGAAGCATAGGATTGCAAGATAGGTTGAACAAATGTAGTTAGGGCACTCAGTTGTTGCGTGAGCTCTCAATTTTTTTTTCTTCTACCTTTATTCTCTTTGACAAATTACTTACCAAGAAATTGGCATGATAAATATCCCCTTTGAGAAGTTGCCCATGTATTAGATATAGCTTTGATGATCTGGGAAGGTGTGCCTTTCTATGAGGAAGAGCTAGCATGCATCCTTATTTTTGTTTCCAACTACTTGTTCTTTCTAGCATGTCTGAGGACCTAAACTTAATTTTTGTACTCTACTCTTATTTTGGCCATTGGATTTGGGGAAGTGGAGTGATAAAAACATCTTGATATGATTCATCAATCAACTCCAAACCATCATTAGCCATGTTTTTTGGGACTGGCAAACGTAAGCCAAAGGCTATAACCTGGTGTGTATGCTAAAATTCATCATTAAATTCAATTAGAAATAAAGGGAAATCACGAATCCCTATCTAATTAAAGAATTCTAAACAAAACCAATGAAATGATAGGGTAAATGCACAAAGTTGGGTCCCAATCCCGTGGAAGTCCACAGGTTGGGAAAAGAGCCCGCTAGAAATGGGTGCCAGATTTTTACAAATTGGGCACCCGTTTCGCTTCGGGTGCCCGAGCCATTCAAAAACGGGTGCCCGAAGCTAAACGAGCGCCCGTTTCTTGAATGCATTTCTTTTTTAAAACCATTTTCCATCATTTTCACTATTTCAAAAATGGGTAAACGTTTTAGAGGAGCACAGGTACCCGCTTTTTCATCCCAGCTGACCCCCCAGACCATTTTTTACCTCCTAGGTACGTTGTTTTATTTTTTATATTTTGTTTTATTTATTTTTATTATTTATCATAAAAAATGTTAATTTATTGTTATTTTTCATAAAAAAAGTTAATTTATTGTTAGTTTTTAATTTTAGTGTTTGAAAGTTTGAAAAATGTTTTCTATTTTATTTTATTTCATGTTTAAAATAGTTTTTAGTTTTTAAATATTGCAAAAAACATGAATAGCAAAAACCGTAGGAAAAAAACAAGAAACAAAAACGTAAATGAACAATAAACATTAGACACAAAAAACAGACAATAAACCCTAAACAAAAAAATGAACACTAAACCCTAGATAGAAAAAAATGAACAATAAACCCTAGAAAAAAAACAAACAACAAACCCTAAAAAATTAACAAACAATAAACCCTAGATGAAAATCAACAATAAACCCCCCTTCTCTCTCACACACACACGTACATGTTACCATCTTTGTCATTATGCTCTATCTCTCTCTCAATCTCCCATTATCCCCTCTCTCTCTCTCACACACACACACACACATTACCCCCCCTCTCTCTCTCTCACACACACACAAACACACATTACCCCCTTCTCTCTCTTTCACACATTACCCTCTCTCTATCATTACCTACTCTCTATCTCTCAAATTATCTATTCTCTCTCTAAATCATTGTATTTGAAATTACCTACTCTCCCTCTCTCTCTCTCTCTCTCTATTTTAATCATGCGTAAAAGTTTGAATGTTTAAATTATATTTCTAAATGTTGTATTTAATTATAGGATTCTTTTGTAAAAGTTAGATGTTTAATTTATGTTTAAATTGAACTTTAAAATGATAATGAATATGAATGTGTTTTTTTGTGTGTGTGAAAAATAGGATTCTTAGATTTGATAATACTCTAACTATCACTATTAATCCTCACTACTTCCTAACTTAGCCCAAGCTCTAAAGATATACTCTATATTTACAAACATGATAACATGTCATATACTTTGACTTAATAGTGGAAAGAGAAACCACAACATATCACCTACTCATCCAACTAGTTGCACCACCACATAGACTAAATACATAGTCAATGTTAGACTTCCTAATGCCAACATCCCATATCCGATTTGAGTTTGCAAGTCCCTATATTTTTAATAACATGTGGAACAATCCTACTACTAAACTTTCTTCTTTCCAAACTTTACGCTTTGAAAACATGGTTGTTGAAAATATGGATTTTTCTTCTTCTTTTAGATTATTCCATGAATCACCAATCATTTTAGTGATCTCCCTATCCTTTCCAAGACACAATGCTTTCAATTGTTTATACTTCTCAGCAAAGAAAAAATTGTAGCCATTCCTATTTTGCTTTGAAAACATGGTTGTTGAAAGCATTTTTTCTAAATTTGAGTCATTGAGATGCTAGATATTAAATTCCAACCTAGAGGTAGTATGTCCATAAAGTCCAAAGGCTACCAAAGTGATAGAATTCCACTAAATTTTAGCTCTTATTGAAGTAAAATTAAGTGTTGTTAAAGTGTCATAAAAAGTTGTGAAAGATTCAACTTGTCATCAAAGTGACATTATTATACTAAATTTCAACTACTCCTAAAGTACACCTTCTACCAATGTCGCAATGTGCATCTAAAGATGTTTTTGAACTTAAAAAATATTACACTAAATGTAAAATTATGCCTCAATGAGAAATAGAATGTCATGTGGAAAGAATCTCTATATTTAATCATCCATTTATCCTCACATATATGAATTCCAAATATATAACAATTATATCACTATTGTCATCCTAATAATTTATTGAATCTAAATCATCATTTAATTCATTCTTGTAATATTTTTCTTGCATTCATTTTTATGTGGATTTTCTTGACATAATTATAAAGCTTAACATAGGATTAATTGTGACTTTAGATTTGGAGCTTTGTCCTTTTTCTTATTTTCTCTCTTTGCTTTATCCTTTTATCTTCCTCTAATAACCAATGCCTCCTTTTAAAAAAATAGTTTTTTTGGTTTTAACTCCTCCAAGAGTAGAGAACCTACTATTTATTCAAGCTTCAACTTAGTGTAGTACTACTAGTTGTGATCACTAAATCATCCCATGATTCTAGCAAAGAACACAACAAAGCAGTACATGTATTGACAAGGTCATAGATATAACTTATGACTTTAATGAATTTAGTTAAAACCAAAAGAGATTAGTTGAATCTATTCCTATCAAGTTGAAAATATAAATTGTATCCTAATTAATGATAATGGTTAAATATTGCAAGGGTACTAAATTGTAATTCCATGGAAGTTACCTTCTTTGAAAAGATGAACTACACAATGCTACCATTAAACTATGATTAGAAGCCTCTCATGACAAGATGATCAACTATTATGGGTCCCAAAGTACAACTATCATAGGTATTGTAATCATCCATCTCTCTATAACAAACATACAAATGCACCATGATGGCCCAAAATGCCAACTAAAATAAAAACTTAATTGAGAATGAGCCCTCAGTGGAGTCTAGAGGAGATGATTATTCATTATCTAAATTAGTGGAGTCATTTTATTCATTATCTATTCTCTCTCTCTCTCATGATTATTTTTATGATTTTGATGGAATTTATACTAATGCATCTTTAGATGTTAAAAGGTATTGTTTGAGTTGCATGGGCATTATGATGTTTTATTTTGTAGAATATTTCTTATACTTTGATTTAAGTGGATAATATTTCTTAAATGATGCTTATTATTAAAATAGACCCACCTATTAATAATATTATAGATCTATGTGAGTTTCCTTTTTTTATGTTTAAGTTGGTAAATTGTATTTAATTATAAGTTTGTTTGGAAGGTGAAATGTAAATTAAATAGTAATTGTAAATTTTTATGTTTGTATATATATGCAGATTATTTTCATAGAATGGATGAGTTTGAGATAGATGAGCTATTAGGTCTAGAGCCACCTCCACCTCCACCCAATCAGTTGAGGCAGACCATTAGGAGACATATTAATTCTTTGATTAGAGATATCCATACCATTAGACATGAGCCTCATCCACCTCCGTAGTTATTATGCTTTGCAGGTAGTATGCAAGGGATTGTACAGTCTGTACAGGCTTTAGATAGCGAGCTAGATAGCTATCGTAGTTGTTAGGAGGGATTGCGTGCATTTTACGCTGATGGCCTAACATACAAACAAGTCAATGAATTAAAAATAACAAAAATGGATTTGAAACAATATTTTGTGAACCCTAAGATGGGTGAAGAGATAGATCCTAAGAAGCCACAAATCTCAATTCGATGGTGTAGGCACCCAAGCATAGCTAGACACTTTTGGGAGTGGTGGTGGATGGTCTTTGACTATCTACCACACTCCAATCATGAGGTCCCGATGTATTTTTTGAAAAAATTATGGGCCAAATTTGAATTGGGTAAAAAGACTAATTACTTTGATATTAGATCATTTCATAGGGTCGGGAGAGGCATGCCCCAGGATAGGCGGGGAGCCAAATTAAGCAGCAGGGTTAGAAACCATGTGCGTGATGATCCCTTGGTTCCTCTTCCTGCACCAGTTGTTCAAGAGGCTACCCATCATCAAGTAGTGGATTCTGCTCTTGGTTCATTCAGTGCCCTGTTGGGAAATTTAGTACAATAGTTGTGCGAGGTGAGGGTTGCCCCTAGCTTAGCACATGTTTGCATGAGCTATGGGAATGTATGTACGGGTCCATAGAGTGAGGTTACCCATGGATGAGATGGTGATTTTGATGATGATGATGCTGCCCATGGTGGTTATGATGATGTCGAGGAGGCTGCACATGCTGATGTCGTCTCTTCATATGTTGATCTCCAGTGGGCAAACGATGATCAGCCTATAGAGGTACAAATTTATTTATATAATTTATAGTGCAATATTAAATTCCTTATATATACACATATGAACCATAACATGAGTCAATTTTTTTCTGAACAGAGGATGGATCATACCACATCATTGAGGAACCGACATCATGTTACCTCAATACCTAGAGATGTTGGTGCCCCATTTACGGTATGCACTTTCATCTAGATACATTGTATTGATATGTACATTTAAAATAAACAATAATATTTTTAATGTAATGATGTGTATGATATGTTTTTTCAATTTTGTAGGGTGCTTCATGTAGCACCGAGGTGGGTAGTTCTTCACGTGAGCTGTGGACCGCTGAGGCTCAACCTCATATACCACTAGTATGTTTTTCATCCATTAATTTGAAGTGTTTATATGCTTACTAATTTATGTACAATTTTGATTCATGTTCGTTATTTTTTGCAATTGTAGGCTTCTGGATTGTTTGATGGTGCATCACATGTATGCCTTCACCCATCAGTTACTTTTCCCTCATCACATGTATGCTTTTCTGCGATAAACTTGTAGTCTATATATATACTTTATAATCTATGTATATATACAAGTTTGATTCATGCTTTATATATGTTGTTCAGGTCGATACCACTACCAATATTGGTATGGCTATGGGATTGAGCTAGATGCAACCATCGACATTTTCATTTGCAGTGATGATTAGAAAAATAATTTCTAATTTGTTTATGCTGTGTACCTGGCTTTTATAGGGATTATCAAAATTGATGTACAATGTTTTTTTTGAAGGACTTGACTACAACCACTTTTCTTGTTAATGATAGTGGACCTCCATGTACCAGTGAGGGCATTGTAGAGCATGGTCGTATGGTAATTTATTTTAAATTTTTAGTATTTAATTACTTTATAAGTGAATTATGCAAGTAACGTCTTCTCATGTTAAATATTTTACTAATGTACAAGAGGGTGGAGACACTGATATTGCACAAGAGGGTGGAGACACTGATACTGCACACATATAGGATGGTGCATCTTAGGACCACGTGCAACAGAATGATTCATCTCATCCACCTTCACATGGAGTGAAGAGGACTACAGATGAGATGCACGCTAGTTCTTAGATTATATATTTTAGATTATGTCATGTTATTGTATTATGGACTTTTTATGAGGACACTTGTTATGTTATCCTGGGACTTGTTATTATGCGATTATATATAGGACTTGTTATGTGATTATATATAGGACTTTTTATTATTTCATTTCATTGCTATTATGATATTAGATCATGTTATGTGATTTGGTGCACTCTAGTGATTATATATGTGATGTTGTTTTGTTATTATGTTATTTGGACTTTTTTTAATGTCATTTCCTTATTATTATTTTTTCAAGACTTGTTATTATGTCATCAGGAATTGTTATGTGATTATATATAGGACTTTTTATTATGTCATTTCATTGCTATTATGATACCAGGTCTTGTTATGTGATTTGGCACCCTCTAGTGATTATATATATGTGATGTTGTTTTGTGATTTGGTGCCCTCTAGTGATTATATATGACTTTATATTTTAACATTGTGATTGATCATCTTATAGTGCAACAGTTTATAATTCAATAAAATAATTATCCCAATTTACAATAACATCCTATTCTTAAAATAATAATAAAATCAAGAACTTACAATTAATCTATGAAGAGATTATGATATATATATATATATATATATATATATATATATCATAAAAAAATAGAATGATTGTAACACAATTACAATGTACACAAAATAACATTAAGAATAAGATAACTAATACAATGTTGTTTATGAAACCAAAATTGTATCAAATGTATACAAATACAATCTTAAAGGGACAAAGAAAAACAATTATCATGATTAAATATAAAAGAGTTCACACAAGTAACACAAACTTACATGCATATAAATTTGTTTCAACCTAATGTACCATCTGCATCCTCTCTCTTTTGAAATGTGTCTATGATTGCCTCATTCTCTTCTACTGAAAGTGTCCACAATACCTTATTAGTAGGTCTACCTTTGTATCTTTCTAATTTGATGTTTGTTGCCACCACCAAATGAGAATTGTGTATAACTTCTTTTCTGATTGGTAGTCTTCATAAGATGGCAAGCCATTCCTTCTTGTTAATTATTTGCGTAGCCATGTGCCAACTACCACAACAGACCCAACTGGATACTGAAAACCATCATCATCTACTTGATCACATATCAAATTTTTCTTAGGTTCTACACATATAGCTAGCCAATACTCAACCTGCTCATCATTATCCTCAGGTGCAACAACAACATACACATGTCCTAGAAAACAAATTTAAGTACATGTAGAAATAAAACTTGTTAGAATTTATAATTCGAATACAATCATAAATTGTATGACAATACATAAAAATATATAATTTAAATTTATAAACAAGAAATTGAATTAAATTACTAGGTTGTATGAGGTCTGAAACACGATCATAATATTCTGATGCAAATGCATGATCTCGGTCTTCATTTCTTCTAACATATTGATATTGTGTCTCACTAGGTGTTAAGGATTTATGTTGCCATTCTTCGACCCATTCCGTATTCTCGCATTCTTCCCATTCACCTGCAACACAAAATTGACAAAAACATGCAAGCTCTCTAGTCCATATAGTCCAAGTGTTAGAATTAGAACTCTTAAATGAATGCCATCTAGCTGACCCATTGATTGTATCACAATCATATCTTGGAAGGATATTCTCCTCTTTAACTAGCCAGAAGAAACGTCTAATTGTAGAGTTCTAACTTGATCCTGTGGATAAAGTTGCACTACACCAATCCACAATTGCACTTACAATTTTAAATTTATCCTTTTCCTCGAATTTGAGTTGCTCTCTGCAAAGGGCTCTCTTAACACATGCACCGGCCCCATCATGTTCTCCTTTCCCATGTCCAACCTAAAAAAAACTCCACATGTGTTTGATATTAGTTTTCTTATGAATCCTACTCAACCAATAAAATATTCTTCCATTCTTGAATTGCCCTGTGCAATTATCAGACCATATTAGATGTTGTGTCATCTGAATTTCTCTCTCTCTCAAATTCTAAAAAAAAGGTCTTGAAGCAATACTGGACAAACTCAGATGAGTGTAATTTATTATCACTCATATAGAAATGGTACTCTCTCAAAATTTTGCGATCCTCTTCTGTACTATTTGGTGCATGCCTATAGACAATATGGACAAAAATCGATACTTGCACTGAATTGTAGTATTTTGATTGGACCTCATCTTGTGGTGCAAGCGTGTATTTCTCTACAGAGTCAAGAACTGAAAGTATACTACCAATAGGAAATGTATCCTTACATATTCAAAACTGACCATCGAGCCATCTAGCATTTTGAGTGTGTTTAACATATTTAGGTACGATGTTACTCTTAAATTCATTCATAAATGCATGAACATTAACTTTTTCAGTGATTAGATCGCATCGTCTTCCAACCTTTCTATCCTTCAGTGGATCTCAATAGTTTTAAATCTTTTAACATCAACTAATTGTTGTCCAAAATCATTTGAAAGATTTTCATGCAAACATTCATGCAAGAATGCAAGATTGCCACATATATCACATACACCGAAAACACATGCATTGAAAAGAAAATTTTGCTCATTTGGTGGGTTGCAAAACAATCTTGATATAAACTCCTTTATAGTTTCAGGTGGTATATTTATACCACATTCTTGGAACATTCCATTACTATGCATGGTAACACGTATATATCAAAATACATCATAATGGTAGCGAAATTGAACATGAGTTTTGTAGCAACATGTGACTCTTTCCTTGTTAATTTGAATATACCAAGGTTTACACTTTTCAAAAGACCTTTGAAAAATGATAATAGTCAACACCTTATCATCCAGATTTTTTTTGTACAATTCAGTTTGAGTCATGTCCAACAGGTGTTTTGGATGTGGATCGCAAATTTTTGACCCAACTCTTAATTTAAGAACATCTCTAACATTAGGTGATACTCTCGTATTATCGTGCCATAATTTTTTGATCAAATTTTTGACTTCACCAGTAAGTTTCATATCAGACCTTGGTAGTCTACCACTAAAAGTCCACAATTTGTTTAATGGATCACTTTCAAAATTAACTCTTCTTTTTATAGCTCTTGACAAAGTTTTACGATGAATATTAAGATATCCACTTATGTTATTCATCACTCTTTTATTAGAAGTTGTTTGGCTTACTAAGGTTGTTGTTATTTCCCGTTGTGATGCATTTTTATCTTTAGAACAACTTTTCTTTCCAATTGTATCAAAGGCGCTAGCAATAGTCGATACAACTTGTTTTAAAGACTCGTCCTTCTTCTCGGGTTTGACATAAAAGCCTAACTTCTTCATCACTTTTCGCATTTTAGTCATTTTAATTAGTTGTACCATTAATTGACATTGAAACCCAAATTTCTTATTATAAAAACAATGTCTAAACAATCTATTTGCATGTGTCCTAATCTATCTCCATGAAACCAAGCCAGGAAGGTTGTCTAGTACATCACTTTTAATTTTAAAATTTCCATTCCTTTGATTATAATTCAAACATGTTTCATTTTCAATTGGTGTTTCCATGTCTACATACACATTATTGGTTTTAGTTGCAGGTGGATTTTCAATTTCATTTGGAGTTTCAAATTCAGTTTCAATTTCAGTTTCAAGTTGAGAGCTAGTTTCATTTGGGGTTTCAATTTGGATTTCAATTTTAGTTTCAACTTGAGTTCTAATTTCATTTGGGGTTTGATTTTCAATTGGCGTTTGATTTAATAAGTAAACTACATCTACTAAATCACCAATTTCTTCATGAGAAAAAACATAGGGCTACGAAGACATACATGTATCCAATAATGGATTAGAAGATGCACTTGAATTAAATAGTTCTATTGTGTTTCCTTCATCAACATTTATGGTCTCATTGATGTTCTCCTCTTCTAAAACGACTATGGAACTTGAAGCTCCTTATCTCATTCTTGATCTTCTCTCTCGTTGATGTATTACCTCCTTCTCCCTATTTCCTGCAATCTCCTCAGTTGTCAGAACCTTCCTTTGCCTCTTCCTACATTGATTTGATCCCATGGCTGCACCAAATTTTGAATTCTAATCAATCTCCTTACCAAATCGACAATAAGACAAAAAAAGAGAATGATTAATCAAAACATTCTCTTTGTAGATCGTACTTGTCATGCAATGATTGAAAAATCATTCAATCATTCAGATTTGTGCTTGTAGGCTAGATTCTGGCCCAATGGATCTTTTTAGAAATGGGTGCCCATTATTTAATGAAATGGGTGCCCGTTTTTAAAAACGGGCGCCTTCGAAACGGGCGCTCATTTTTTGAATTTAAAAAATGGGTGCCTGTTTGTTAAAATTAGGGGTGGGAAACAACCCTTAGCATTTTTTTTTTCTTCTAGATATGCTTGGTCCCACCAAGCCTATGCTTGGACCTCCAAAAAAAGACTAAGGTAAAACGACATCAGATTTCTACCTTGGCCTAATTTTTTGAGGGCCTTTCTGATTGAATTTTTTGACGAAATGAAAACCCACTAGATTTTTTAGCATCCTGATTTCAAAAATGTAAATTTCATAGTGATAAGATTATTTTTACTATTTTTGTATTATTTATTAATCAAAAGTGGAACTTAAACCTAAAATACCAAAGTTCACTAAACCTTTAATAACTTTTTGTTTTTAGGATTTTAGAAAAATAATCTATATGACATCGATCTACATACAATTCCTTTGAATATTAAAAAAAGAAAATTGAAAAATATGAAATTTTCATCAAATTATGGTGGTCGTACACCTGATGTTTTGAAAATATACTTTATTGTCAGTTAAAAATTAATTTAAAAAAATATATTCAATAAAAAAATAAGAAAAAATATTCTCATCAATATTCAGTGTCTTAGGTATCGTTTCCTAGAAGGATTTGCAGAAATTCATTTAGTTGCATAAAAAAAGGGTCGTCGTACACAGGTGTGGTATGGTCTTGAAACAAGCATTTTGAAACACTGGTTTTTAAACATGCCTACTAAAAAGTGATTTCTACCATGTGGGTATTAAAATAAATTACATATTTGAAAAGTAGACTCCGAGAACTACATTTTCTATTATTGAAGTTTTTTGAGATTCGATCTCTAAGTGCATCAAATTTTGACATCAATTGACAAAAAAATTTAAACAAAAGAGAAAACACTTTCACTTTTTGCCCAAAAGTGGGACTCAACTTCTTGCAGCCACCCGATACAATCAAACAACAGGAATGTAAAATATTCTATTCAAAACTCTCTATTCCATGATCGCATGTAGCTTCCATTCTTCTCTTTTTCGTGGTATGATGACTCTTAGATATTGCACTAGCAACTTATAAATGACACAAATTCAAAGTTCGTGATTGTTCTTGATTGTTGAAAATGGAGATTGAATGCTCAATTTATAATTTTTTGGAGAGGATTGATTGAGAGGTGGAATAGAGTGATCAAGAGGTGGAACTCAGGTGAGCTCACATGCTGATTGATAGTTGAACTACTAATTTGGAGGTGGAACTCAATTGATTGAATAGATAAATGGGTTAAATGATTGAGGAAAAAGCTGATTGAAAGATGAAAAAGAATGATTGGAAGAAATAAAGAAGATGAAATAGTTAACTGATTGAAAGTCGATTGAGAGCTTTATTTAGAAAAAAACTAACTAAAAGATAGAAATAGGAATTGAAAAGATAATTAAATTAATTAATTAATTTAGCATGTGCTTGGACTTGGACTTTGATTTTCAATTTAAACTTTGCATAAGATTTAATTCAAATATTGAATTTATTTTAAATTCAATTTGTTATCTGAGTATATTTAGAACTTGACTTTGATTTTCAATTTGAATATTGAAATCATGCACATGTATTTGAAATTGGAAGAATATGAAATTAAATGAAATTAGAAGAAATATGAATTTGGGGATTAGGAATTAACTAAAATTAATTAGTTAATTAAATAATTTAAAGAAATAATTTAATTATTTAAAAATTTAATTTAATTAAATAATAAAGATTATTTAAATTAAAGGATGAAAATCACAATTTTTTTATTTATATAGAACTATGTCTGGTAAACTTTTTAACGTGACTAGTGACATTGGCACGACATGCCCTCTAGCTCCACGTGAACACTTTTGACCCGAAGCTATGAGTCGGCGAGGCCACAAATGACGGATTTCATCCCCACACTTCACTTGTTCAAATTTACAAGCACAATGGCCCAGCGAAGGCACAAGGCCTTGCGAGCATGATGGCCCAGCGAAGGCACAAGGCCTTGCGAGCATGATGGCCCAATAAGGATTTGAACCTTGGTGGCCACTTCACCAACAAAGTGTTTAAACCGTGACACTACATGTCCAAAGATGATGAAAATCACAATTAATTAAATAATAAATATTTAATTAATATTTAGAAAAGGGTTAATGATTAACTGAATAGAGATAGAAATTGAAAATGAATTTATTTAAATAATAAAGATTATTTAAATCGAGGGATTAATAATCATAATTAATTAAATAATAAATATTTAATTAACATTAGAAATTGGTGTAAATGATTAAATGATGATAGAATTGAAATAGAATAATTAGTAATATGAAGAAGAAATATGAGATTAGAAGAATAAGATTAATTAGCTTAATTAAATAATTAATGAATTATTTAATCAATTAGATGAATAATTAGTACATGATCAATGAGACATTTTTAGGTGTCTACATTTTCCCCTCTTTGAGACAATGTCGGAACGACTTTGTTTCAAAGAAAACAAAAAATTTATGCCTCAGTATGTGTCAGTGACGTTTAGGGTCTAAATATGCCCCCTCAGAAAAAGTGGTCAAAAAATTTAGAAATTGAGACCATATTTGTGATATCATTATAGTGAGCAATCTTGTGAAGTTTCATGCGATTTTGAGATCTTTTGGGTAGCCTACAAGTTCATTGAAGTTCACGGGGTCTACAACCATCAGAGTGATCATAAAACCCCTAATTTTGAGCTATAAATAGGGATTTTACCATTTCATTTGCTCATTTACATTGTGTTGAGTTATGGGAAATCATGGTGAGTCTTTTTCTTTCCTATGAGTATTTGATCATCATGGTTGGCTATAGGGCGTGACTGCACTTGTCTGAGCGAGTACATTCTTATCAGAGACCACCGAGGACGGGCGACATGGTATTTTTCTAAACTTTTGCTCTATGTTTTACCTATTTTTATCATTTTTACAAATTTATCCAGAGCCCTAATTTTTAAGCATTACGCAATTGGGTTTTGTTTTTCATGCATACGCACTAACTGTCACGCATTAGCCTTAAGTGTACTGCATTAGTGTAAGTGTTACGTATAGCTTTAAAATGTTACACAAACATTTATCTGTTTACGCATTAGCTCATATGTTCATGCATACATGTCAAATGTCACGCATAAGCATTAAATGTAACACATTAGTGTTAAATGCAATGCATAAGTGTTAAACATTATGCATTCGTTGTAAATTGAAGTTTTTTGTCATGCATATGATCATTTTTTTTATCGTGTTATCCGATATCTGATATGTTCAATATTTTTTCTTTGCAGGAGAATATTGGAGTGTTATACTGTTGACATAGTAGACCTAGTGGTCTTGATCTTTGAGCCGATTTACTTGATGAGGAGATTTCTCATATCCAACATTTGGGATTGTATCATGTTTTACATTTGCCAGAGATTACGACCAATAGGGCCTTGATCATTGTGTTAGTGGAGCAACAACATTCTGAGACATGTACCTTCCATCTTCCAACTGGTGAGGCGTCCATTACATTAGAGGATGTTTGGCGTATATTGCATATTCCCATCCATGGTGAGAGAGTTTTATATGATCATGATGATGGCGTCGCTAGACTGTGTGCCCTTTTTGAGTGTGAGGAGTAGGACTTATAGATCAGTGGTCATTATGATATCCCATGGGCTCGATTGGACTATGATGATCTTACTATAGTATTGTGCAGTATTGTAGATGGTTTTCTTATTCCTGATAGACGAGGCCATGGATTTCTAGTTGGATGGGGCAGAGTGCTCCATGATATGATTGTTCATCATCAAGTATATGCTTGGGGTCCTTGTCTCTTAGCTATGGTTTATTATCAGATGCACAACATTGCTTACTTAGGATACCGTGGTGTGACATTACTCCAGACCTGGGCTTGGGAGCATATTTCTATCTTGAGGCCAGTTATTCATGTTGACTTGTAGCTTGAGGAGCCATATGCGTACATATATACACCTGGGATTGGACATAGGGGTTCGGGTAACACCTTGTACTAGCAACATCAGCTTGATATCTTGCATCATTTCATTTGGAGACCTTATTTAGCCTCGGTTGGGCAGATGATGCTCAACACTTGCCATTCTATAGACAACATAGATATCTCATTGGGAGGACCGTGGAGACGCAGAGGATTATTGAGATGTACCTTCATGGATGAGTACTCAGACAGTTTGGGGAGATATAGGTGACACCTGTTGTTACAACTTACTTTGCTCATGTTTCTCATGAGGTTTCTAATTGGGTTGCGTGCATACAACCACATATGGCTTCTTCTGAGTTTGATGATCTTCAGGCATTACAGTGAGGTTGGAGTGTAGGTATGACAAATCCAAGGACTACTCCTGAGTATGATGCATGGTGGGCCAGACATAGGCCTATTCCATTGATTGATCTAACTATTTCAATAATAGCTCAGTAGATACGTCATCTAAGATAGTGGCTAAGGATTGATATGGGGGAGAGGAGGGGAGATGACAGAGGGGAGGAGGGTAGAGGAGGAGACAAGGGCAGAGGAGGAGATGAGGGGGTAGAGGAGGAGGTAGACATCAGTGGAGATACCAAGTCGATGAGCAGTTGGGATGAAGATGATTCCTCAAAGTCATCAAGCAGTGAGGATGGAGATGATGATGATATGCTTGAGTTGGATCATGCACCTGTAGTAGAAGAGGATGGAGATGGAGATGATGATGATCTGCAAATTCTCAGAGTGTGGATTTAGAGTCTAGAGGATGAGGTTGTCAGACTTAGGCAGCAACATGATGCAGAGCGGGATGTATTCCTCCAATACTATGGTGCACTAGAGGGAGAGAGGGATCATCTCCAGAGGGAGAGAGATGATGCAGTGAGGTGGATATAGATGGTACAAGCCATTTATGACCAGCAGTTTGCTCCAGATATCGATACACGCAGACATTTTGATAGACTGTACTATGGTATACATGAGGCCTTCTATTATCGACAACTCTACCATGAGGTTGTGCCTGAAGGATAGAGAGCTCCAAGCTTCAGTGAGTTTTGAGGTCATTTTGGTTCTAGTAGGACTTCGACGTGGAGGAACAACAGTGGTGGCTTTATGGGTCCACCTCAACATCCTGGGATAGGATCTAGCAGGTAGGATCCACCTGGAAGTAGGGGCAGTGTGAATTGAGACACTGAGATCATACTATCTGAGCCTTTGAGTTTGTTTTATGACTATTGTATTCTAACACATTACCATTTTTGAGTTATATATATGATATGTAGTTTTTTGGCGGTGATCTATTATGCTCTATGTTCCATGTATGTTGTATGATCCTATGTGTTATGTGATGCATGTCTATATTATTTATGAATGATTTCTATGAATGCAATTATTTCTATATGGTTCGTAATATAATTTTTAATGCAATCTTATATGATACTCATGCAACTATACTATATGAATGCAAGTTAAAATATGAGTGCAATTTTAAAATAAATGCAAATTAAATTATGTGGATACAATTCTGGTTTTGTATAATGATGTTAAAATAATGTTTTAACCCTTGTAATTCAAATGTACCTTGAAGAAATGTTAGTAAGAATTAAGAAAGAAGAGTTTGATGAAAGAATAATGTTAGATGATAGAAAATGATTTAGAAAGAGATGATGAGAAAAGAATCAGTAAACTAGCAATAAGCAAATGAGATGACAGGAGAATGATTGATTCACAAACCCGTGCCATTATTTATTGTGCAATATATATTCATCACTGAGCCTTATTATGGAACAATGGAGCTTAGCACATTAGGGTATAAGAAACCAAGATGTAAAGATATCTCATTGAAGAAACAAACATGTAGCAAGCAAGGAGTGAAACCCTCCATTCTAGGAAATACACTAGGGGTCGAGGTATGTGTGGCATTCACAACCTGAATTCTCCTATCACAGACACCCACTAAAGAAATTTCCCTAGAACTTCATTGGTTCACACCACAAACAATAAACAAAGAAAAAGATAATGCCCATCATGGATCCTCTAGTCACTTGTGGACATCCTTGAGTAGCATAGGAATACAATCGATCACCTAATGATAAAAAATAAAGATTGACTCGGACAAAATTCAGCAGCTATACTAACCTTGTGCCTTCGTTCTTAGTTGCTTGATGTGATAGTTGATAATGTCTATTCTCAGAAAGTTGTGGACCCCATTTAAGACTGATCTGTCTAATTTCGAGTGTATCCATCTCTGTTTAAGACAAGATAGTGATCACTTGATATGGATATGACATGACTGGTAAGATAGTTTGATCAGTTGATTTCAGATGTTTGATTGGATAGTTGTATCCTTTGTTAACTTCATGCGTAGCGTTTGCTAGATATCTGCTAGGGTATTTGATTCTTGCGAGACATTTTATTGCAAGTTTTTTTATTGATTTTTGATTGCTTTTGGATTTTGTGGATCAATAATTGAATATTTTTGGATTTTGTGGATTGATATTTGAATGTTTTTAGATTTTGTGGATTGATATTTGAATGTTTTTGGTTGATTTTTTTAGGCCTTTTTATGACTTTTTAAGGACTTTTTTATGATTTTTATGATTTTTTCAGTTATGCCCCCAGTGTGCAGACCTGTGTGACATAATGATATGCAAAATGCATGTGGAGACAATGAATTTTTGACATGACCTATTTTAATGCAATATGCATCATGAAGATGCATTTCCTATTTGAATAAAGATGATTGTGTTTGTTTAGCATTTTGTAATACACCAATTGAATTAGAGGTACAAAACATTTAATAGATAAGAAGTCAATCGATCCTTAAGGTCCCTTGGAACATCCAAATTAACACACTTAGCAATTAGGATTTACAAATGGAGATGCAGAAAACTTCCCCATTGGTTCTTGAAACTTTGATCTTATTTTTCTCATGTGTTTGCAAATGAGTTAATTCTCACTCTTGTGTTCACTAAAGATCTTTACCATCCTATATGACTAGCTACATGGATTATGCTAACTTCAAAAGCATCCTGAAAAGAGCCTCGCTGCCAGCAAGTGTTTAGAGCTCTAATGAGGTTATAGACTATAATCTCTCAAATATTTCTCCATTTCCGGCAAGCCTCCATAGCTCTGATGGAGTTACTCACATGTTCCCATAGTCAAGCCTTTTGTCGCACTTATATGCATGATATTTCAGTTATATATCATTTCTATTTTGCCTTGAGATGAATATTTGGCATAGCACTTTTTCTTTTTTATTTTCTTGCCTTGACTTGTAAGTAATGAAACATACTTGGTTCTAACAATTATAGCGGCACTGAAGTAGACTTTTAGATTTTTCACTAGTCATGTGATCAACTAGGTGTCTCGAATGAATTAGATATTTTATTAACATGTTTGAGATATAGGAATTGATAGATTTTGGGTTAACAAGTCTCAAATAGTGAAATCACTACCCAACCATAAGTAAAGCATAATCACAAGGTAATATTGAAAATGAATGACCTTAGGACCTCAAAGACTTCATGTCCGAATATATAAGAAAGGAGACGACCCTTGTTTCTCTTGAATACAAATAGATGATAAACTTGGATAGTTGGCTTGAATTATTGATGCTGCTATATGAAAATGCATAAATTTTGTGAATGTGATACATTTGAAAAAGAAACTACATGTGATGCAGTGGTTTGAATAAAATGAGATGCAATGCGGAAAGTAGAACCTAAACTAACCCAACCCTTAGATATAATATCATTTAAGGTGCATGTTGTTCATACGGTCAGGGAGTGGATCTCCCTCCATGGTAGCCAAATTGTATGCTCCATTCCCTGTAACCCTTGTTATGATAAAATGACCTAGCCAGTTAGGTTCAAAATTCCCTGGCTTTTCACGTTCTGCTAGGTTCTCCTTAAGAACTAGATCTCCCACTTCAAATTTCTTGGGCGTACTTGTTTATTGTAACTCCTTCTCAGTTTGTTTTGGTAACCTTGCAAATGATTTAAAGCAATCATTGAGCATTTCAAGCTCTTGTAATCTTGCAACCCGATAGTCTTCCTTTGATATGATATGTTTTAAGGAGACTCTTAAAGATGGTAATTTTATTTCAATAGGAAGTATTTCTTCTATACCATAGACCAATGAATATAGTGTTGCTCCTGTAGGTGTGCATACCCCTATTCTATAAGCCCAAAGAGAGGGATTAAATTGGAGATGCTAGCTTCATCCTGCATTAGTAACAACTTTCTTTAGGATCTTTAATAAGGTCTTGTTTGTTTCCTCTTCTTGTCCATTTCTTTGTGGATAATATGGTGTTGTAAATCTCTGTTGTATTTGAAATCTTTCACATAGTTATTTGACTTGATTCTTGAATGGACGTCCATTATTGGTTACTATGCACATTGGAATCCCATATCGACAAGTAATGTAATTAAGCATGAATTTGTTTATTTGCTTACCAGTGGTGTATGTAAGAGGGATTGCCTCTACCCATTTAGTAAAGTACTCAGTAGTCATTAAGATGAATTTGTGCCCATTGGAAGAAGTAGGATTAACTTTAGCAACAAGATCTAACCCCCATTGTGAAAATGGCCAGGGTAATGTGATAGGTTGTAGATCTTGTGTTGGCATATGAATGAGGTCTCCATGCATTTGACATTTGTACATACTTATTGGCATCATTTTCCATAGTTGGCCAATAATATCTAGTTCTTAACAATTTCTTTGATAGTGGTGGGTCACTTTGATGCTCTCCACAAATTACATCATGTACCTCTTTTAGGGCAAGTTGTGCTTCTACTTCATCAAGACATTGGAGAAGGGTTCCATCAAGACCCTTTCTATACAATGTGTCAGCAATAATAGTGTGTCTAGATGCTTGTCGAATGAGATTTTTCTTTTGATTTCTAGGCAAATCAGGAGACATATACTGAGTATGTAAGTATGCATATATCTCATTATACCATGGGGACTCAGGACCCACAATTACACATACATATTAGGATAAGGAAATCTCATATGCCGGTACCATCAATTGTTCTACAATAAACTTGAACTAAGTTTCATTATTAGGCATATTTAGTAGAGACCCTACTGTAGCCATGGTGTCGGCTGCCTTGTTTTGTACCCTTGGAATCTGTTCAAAAGTGATGTTACTGAAGTGTTCTTTGTAATCTTCTACCATTTGTTTATAAGACATCAGTTTATCATATTTTGTGTTATAGTCATCATTGACTTGATTTACAATCAATTGTGAGTCACCATAGACTTGTAATTCTTTTATCCTCCATTGTACAATAGTACAAAGTCCTATGATGAGATCTTCATATTCAGCTATATTGTTCATACAGGGAAAATTGATTCTGAATGACTTAGGGATAAAATCACCTTGAGGGGTGATGAAAAGAATCCCATCTCCAGCTCCATGATTTGTATAGGAAAAGTATAATTTCCACATCTTGGATGTTGTCAATGTAAAAATTGAGTCATTAGGAAAGTCTATTAGTAGTGGGTGATTGTCTTGGAAGGGAGCCTCTGCTAACTCATATGCTATAATCTGCCCTTTGATTGCCTTTTTGTCCACATACTATATATCAAACTCACTTAAAATCATGACCCACTTGGCCAATCTTCTAGTCAATGTTGCTCTACTTAACAAATATTTGAGTGGATCAAAGCGTGCAATGAGTTGGAATTTGTGACTCAACATATAATTTCTAAGTTTCTAAGATGTGAAGATCTTTGCTAGACATGCTCATTCTATAGGAGTGTAATTAAGCTCAAATCCAATTAGGGTTATACTTATATAGTATATTTCTCTTTCCTTTCCTTGATCAACATGTTGTGCCAACAGGGCTCCCAAAGATGAGTTTGTTACCTATATATATAGTAATTGGGGCTTTCCCTTAGTAGGTGGAACTAATACTGGAGTATTTAGAAGATAATCCTTTAAAGATTGAAAATATTCTTGGCACTGTTTTGTCCATTTGAAGGTGACTCCTTTTCAGAGTAAATACTGAAATGGATGACATTTATCTGCTAACTGTGCTATGAACCTTCTTATAGACTATAATATTTGTTGGTCCTTACAACTAGAATGGAAACTAGGTAATAAAACATAATTCAGAGATTGAATATCCTTGAATAGTTAGCTTTCCTATAGGAAAGGATCATTTACTTATCAACCAGGGATGTAAATGTAAAATGGGCCACCACTGTATGTGCACCAAGTTCATATCAAAACCATTCTATATTACTGCAGGAAAGGAAATTCTTTAAAGTAAACATGAAAAATCTCAATGAACTAATACTTAATCTCACAACTGGAAATTACTTAAACAGCTACTGTTAAATGGTAATGTTCTGGCAAGAAACAAGAACTACTCTGTCATTGTGGCTGTAGGAACAGACACATGAATTGTTTCTAGTTGCTGCAGGAACAAACAATTGCTAAAACAACTATTACTGAAGAATGAAAACTAACTATAACACACAAAGGATTACTCACCAAGTGGGCCCCCTTGAGTGAGTATCTCCAGAACTTTCAGATTACAATTGTTAATCATTCAAAATCACATTTATCTCTTTATTTCATCTTGACTGTGAAAAATACATAAAATACCAGAAGACTACGTGTTACAAATATTAGGGTCATTTTCTACTATCCCAGAGAGGAGAGAGATCCCTTTATTTATAATAAAAATTATAACAGACTCCTAATTGATTGACCACATTCCTACGAAATAGGCAAACATGATTTATTAACAAAAAGAAGAAGAAGTCAGTGCAGGAAAATAAAAAAAAACATTTGTCGTACAACTAAGAAAATACAACATGACTTGCTTCTTGCATCTAAGCTCCACTAAGAATAGTTATAAATGTTTCATAAATCATTCTACTGAAGAACTGGTCAAGTGGCTTCAATCATTACTACTTTTCTCTGACTGGGTCTGCATTGCAGCTATATACTTGGGGCTTCTTTAAACTGCCACTTAGTCTTTACTTCTCCTTTGCCGACCCTGCATCATGATATTAATGTGCACAACAAACATGTGTATATACTAATGCTAACATGATATAATGTAAAGCATACTTAAGATTGATTTTAGAAATTTGCATAGATAAATCATTTAAAACCATTATATGACATGCTTAAGTATAAGTCAAATCAGTTTCCAAAACTCTTAAAAGGTATCAACTAGGAGAGTATCATGATCCAAAGTCAGCTAATCAAAAGACCTAGGCAAGGGTATTATATAAAAAATATATCAAAATAGAGCCATTATTTAGACTCATCATCTCCCCCTAACCTAACTTCTTGCTGATCCTCCAGCAACAAGAAAATTCTGAATTCTGGCATTGATTCAGAAATTCTATGGACTAACCTACCCAAAACCTCCTACAGATCAACTCCAGTAGAATCCCTTCATTTTCTCCAATCTTTTCCACCTGGTCCATTTTTCTACTTCACTGTATGGTGGGTCATTGTCCATGCATCCCATCAGTGGCCATAGGAGAATTGGAGGCTAAAAAACTGAGAGGCAGCCAATGTGGTCCCTTTTTTCTTCCCAAGTACATATACTTGGGTGCTTTGTTTAAGATTGCATGGTAGTTTTGCACAAAGTGTGGCTCAGATTTCCTTAACTCATCTGGCAGGCTACTCCAATGTGGGACAAAATGTCCTATTGCTATGTGTCCTTCCCTTGGAGCCATTTGTTTGTATTCTTTATTCCCTTCTTCCCTTAAGGGTAGGATATCCTTTACATAATTTGGCTCATATACAATCTTTTGCCAGTCAAAATAAAGTCTCCTAGGCTCCCTTGATTCAACCCTTAATGGCAGTGAAAGGTCAATTTCTTCCTTTTTATGCACCTGAAACTACTCTCCCCTTGCTATTTCATTCTGCATCCATGACATAAGTGCTCTCAATTGGATATATCCAATGTAGAGGAGAGGGTTCCAATCAACATCATTAGGAATAGAATAGTTATGTACATAAAATTCACAAAGTAAATTCTTAATTGTTGTAGGAGATGTCTGATAAGCACTGTAGTATTCCTCTAGTGTCTGCAATGAGGAACTTATATCCCTTACAATTCTCATCATCTGGAAACTGATATGTTGTTCTTTTAAATATAGAGAGTAAACACGAGGAGGTGCTCGACATTGCAATAGTTGTGGTACCATAGTGGCTACCGTTTCCACCTTAGCTTTAAGTTGAGCAATTTACTCATGTTTTTTTTCAATGATTTTCTTCTGCCAGTCAATTATAATCTCCATTTTTACCTTTTCCAATACCCAATCCTCATAGAGAGCAAGTCCCACCACATGACTGGTAAGGGAAGTAGGTGGTCTATGAATAGGTTCCCTAGGTTTCTTCTTTTCAACTTTGCTCCCTGCTTCAATAACCTGTTCTACAATGATGCTAAGCTTTCCAGCCTTTTAAAACCTACTTCTTTTTGCAGCTGCTCAATGTTTTGGAGTTCCCCCTCTTCTTGCAGTTGCAGTTCTTCTTCTTCCTCAATATTCTGCAGTTCTTCCTCTTTTTCTTATTCTCTTTGGGGTTCGTTAGCTGGAGAAGGAGGAAAATCATTGTGAGCTGGACTGTGTGGTTCTTGTTCTGGAGAATCAATCAGGATGGTAACATTTGGCTCCATTGATTGGTCTTTATTTTTAAGCTTTTTCCAGAGCCCACCACTGCTTTTCCAAGATTTCCCTTTTGCGGCTGCAAGACTACTTCCTATAGCCAATTCTTCAACCACTTCAATGGTTACAGGAGAAACTGTTTTTACAACTTTCCTTTTCTTGGCCACAGGAGAGGGTAAATTCTCACTTTTACCTCTCTCTTCCTTATATGTCAACCTATTTTTCTTTGCCTTTTTCCTTTCATATGACAGCACTAGTTTCTATTAGACTTTGAGAAGGAACCCCTGCTATAGCTTTTTCTTGTAAGGGTTCTTCTGCTGCAAGAACATTTTGTTCTGATGACATCCTGGAGGATGAGAATTCAAGAGGGGAACCAAGTTTTTCAAGATTTTCTAAGTTTTCTTGTTCTTGAGATGGAAGTGGTTCCTTTGTACCCACATTTTCTACCCTAAACATCCTAATTTCAAAAAATTCATTCCAAGACATTGGAGAGACATCTCTTAAAGATCTTTCAAGTAATAGCTTAATTAGGAAATGATGAGAAATAGAGTGAGGCCTACCTTTCTGAGTCTCTGTTGTTCTTATGGAAAGAAGGTTGTACAATAGGCTTGGAACATTCATCCTTCTTCCATGGCGTAGATGACTCAGAAGCTTGAAGTGATGGGAATGCAGACACAAGAACCTTCCTTCACAGGTTAAATACTTTAAAACATACAATGCTACTTCTTTCCATTCAAGTGAAAGATATTCTCGCCTAGCTCCTTGTCTATCTACTACTAAGGGTGGGTCTCCTGGACGTGTAAATTATGCTCTTGCACTACGTGCATCTTTGGATTCTGAGTACTTTTCTCCATCCGTTGGTAACCCAGTTACCTCTGCAATCCATTCCTTTGTAACCACAACTCTCAAACCTTTTACCTGGGCTTCTCCATCTTAAAGTGTGCGGCTAAATTCTCTTGCAATTTCCTCACTAAACTTCATTAGCTTCAAAAAATAATCCAGCCACCCACTATTGCAGAATATTGGCTCACAATCTTGGTCCTGAAGGACTTCATGGACTGTCGACTCATGGCGAACAGGTGGACCACCCATTATAGTGATAACACTTTCTACTCTATAATGGTGTAAATCTACCCAATTTTTGCACTAAAATATACTCAATGTGCCTTTACTTAGTCGAAACCTAGCTGCAATCTAAAAATAGCTCTAAGCAGACAGAAGGGCACAATACAAAATATCACCTCAAACTAGAAATTTGAAAAATTAAAATGCAATTCAAGAGGACATAAGAATTATCTGCTAGAGTCATTATTAGCATACGTTCCCCCCCCAACCTAAGGTTTAACAGGTGTCCACACATGCAGAGGAGGATTGAAAAGGACACTATGAAAAATATCATAATGATAGTTAATATGGTTTAATTATATACATGCAACAAAAATAAATACACATGAGCGTACCTGACATCACGCAATAATGACTGCAGCTGAAGACATTGAGCTGTCATGCATGGAAAATGAGGCAAAAATGGATAGAGTGAATGAAAAGAAATGAGTGAATATGGAATAGAATATTTATTGCGTAGAAATGTACTTCTTCCAGATGTGGAAGTATTTATTATGATCATGCAACAAAGATTTAAGATGGAGTGGTAACTGCAAAGTCGTCGCTAGTTGCTGCAGGAATCTTGGCATGCTCAGCAATGGAGAACTGCTGTAGAAAGTCATCCTTGCTAAGAGGTTTGTGGTACACGCGCAGCCGATGACCATTGACTAACAATTTAAACTTAACAGGATCAATTGTAGATAATATGAGGGCACCATTAGAGAATGTTTCAATTATCTCATAAGGTCCTAACCATTGTGTCTGTAATTTTCCCAAATTATCTTTATACCTTGAATCATAGAGAAGGGTTGAATCACCTGGCTTGAATGATTTATCTTTGATATAGCGATCATGCCACTTCATGCGTTGATTTTGAACTGATTCGATGTGCTGCAGGGCAGACTTTCTTATCTCATCTAAGACATTAAGCTGTAGGAGCCTTTCCTCTTGTGCTGCAGAAAGAGTCATATCTAAGGCAATGGTCGTTCTCAAGGTTTTATGCTCAAATTCTATAGGAATCATTTCTTTTGTCCCATATACCATTTCAAATGGTGTAAACCTTGTTGTGGTTTTCCAGGTTGTTCTATAAGCCCATACTGCTTCAAATAATTTGCTAGACCAATCTTTTCGGTTAAGAGCTATTATTCTAGTCAATATTGATTCAAGCTCCCTGTTAGTGATCTATGCTTGTCCATTAGCTTGAGGATGATAAGGAGTGGATTTCCTATGCCTTACATTGTATTCATTAACTAGGGTTGTAATCAAAGTGGAAGTAAATTGTGCTCCTTGATTTGTTACTATTTCTCTATGCCTTACATTGTATTCTTGAAGGCTTTGACCTCTAACCATTTAGTGGCATAGTCAGTACAAACAAGAATGTATGACCAACCATTTGATGATGGATCAATTGGCCCAAGAAATTCTAACCCCCATTTGTCAAATGGTGTAACAGCCACCTGGGGGTGTAAAGGCATTTCATTAGACCGAGTTGGTCTTCCCATTCTTTGACATCTATCACATTTCTTGGTTTATTTGACTGCATCCTTGTGCAAGGTTGGCCAATAATACCCTCCAGTCAATATCTTGAGAGCTGTTCTTTTGGCACCAAAGTGACCTCCACAAGGCTCATCATGAAAGGCATGAAGTATATCATATGTCTCATCTTCTCTAACACAACGCCTCATAACTTGGTCTGGCCCTGTATAAAATAAGTAATTTGCTATCCATGAGAAGTTGAAACTCTTTTCTACCAGCAATTTTTTTCTTTTGGTGATAAATGAGGAGGTATCTTGTTAGCTACTAGGTAGTTAGCTATGTCAGCATACCATGGACTGTTCAAATTAATGGAAAACAAATGATCATCTGGAAAAGAATCATCAATAAATTCAGGATTGTCTAGTGTTTAAATTCTAGATAGAAAATCTGCCACTACATTTGCTTTACTTGGTTTATCTATGATAGTAATGTCAAATTATTGCACCAACAAAAACCATCTTGCCAATCTACCTGTAATGGAGCTTTTGTTCATGAGGTACCCGATGGCTGCATGATCAGTATGCACAAAGATTTGATAACCAGTTATATAGTGCCTGAACTTATTGAGGGCATAGATGATAGCTAACATTTCCTTTTCAGTGACAGTATAATTCAATTCTGGTCCTTGCAAATTTCTACTGATATAATAAATTGCATTTTACAAAACTCCTTGCTTCTGCCCCAAAACTGCTCCTATTGCAAAATCGGATGCATCTATATGAATGTGAAAATGAATTGGCCAATTAAGTCCTTTAAGCACAGGGGCCTGAGTTAAGGTTCCTTTTAGTTTAGAAAATGCCTCTTCACATGTAGTTGTCCATTCAAACTCAACATCCTTTGTTAATAGAGAATACAATGGTCTTGTTATTTGACTAAAGTCTTTGATAAATCTCCTATAGTACCCTGCATGGCCTAAAAAACTTCTTACATCCTTTTGTTTTGCAGGGGCAGGAAGAGAAAGTATTACTTCAATTTTAGCTGGATCTACCTGAATACCTGATTGAGAAATACGATGCCCCAACACTATTCCTTCTTGCATCATCATAAAACATTTTTCACTATTTAGGGATAAATTGTGATCTTCACACCACTGCAACACTTTGGTTAGATTTTATAATTCCCCCTTAAAGGTAGTCCCATAAGCAGTAAAATCATCCATGTAAATTTCCATACAATCATGGGATATATCTGAAAATATGCTGAGGATGGTCCTTTGAAAGGTTGCAGGAGCATTACATAAACCAAAAGGGAGAACTGAATAGGCATATGTGCCCTAGGGGCAAGTAAAGGTGGTCTTTTCTTGATCTTTTGGAGCTATTCAGATCTGATTATAACCACTAAACCCATCCAAAAATGAAAAGTATTGCTTACCTTCTAGAGAATCTAACACTTTATCTATGAATAGAAGTGAGAAGTGATCCTTTTTGGTAGCAGTGTTGAGCTCCCTATAGTCCACACAAACTCTCCATTCCCCTCCTTTCTTTGGAACTATAACTGGGAGAGAAACCCATTGACTATCTGAAATAGGGTAAATAAATCCTACATTAAGCAACTTTTGTAGTTCCTCTTTAACTATTTCCCTTAAAGCAGTATTAATCCTTTGCTGAGGCTGTCTAATTGGGTTACAATCTTCTCTTATATAAATCTAATGGGTACACAATGTAGGATTTAATCCCTTCATGTCATGATAATTCCATGCGAAGGCTTGTTGTTGGGCTTTGAGTAATTCTATTAATGACAATCTTTGATCTGTTGCTAATTGACTATTAATATTTAGATTTCTTCCTGCGACAACCTTTATTTGAGTTACTGACTCAACATTAGATATTTTAGATAGACAAGAGGTTTGAATCTCTTGTGGTAGGAATGTGTGAAATATGTATGTGGCTGTAGGAGAATCTAAAGAGTATGCAAAGGACTTGTTGGTATACCCAATGACTGTTCAGCTCCTCCATAATGATTTCTTATGATGTTAGAGAGTATCGTATCATCCTTGTGAAGTGCTATGAAAGGTTCCCTTGCTAACATCATTAGTTGTTTAACAAAATTAATTTCCTCTACTTCTTCTCCTATGTCTGGCCATACTACTTGCTTTTGATCAAGTTGTGGTTGTGCTGGAGAATAGAGTGCAAGTGTTTTAGTAGTAATACCATCTGAAATTGTCATATCCCCTGATCTGCAACCTATGTATGCATTAGTTGTTGCAAGCCAAGGTCTTCCCAAAATGATTGGATATCCACCCAATGTTACCTTAGGAGAGAGTATTATAAAATAAGCCACATATTCCCAAGAATCTAGTGTGACAACAATATCTTCAACCATCACTTCATGCCAAACAATATACCTATCAGCAAGCTGCAGGACCGTTAGAGTTGATCTAAGACTAGTAATGTTGAGTTGCTGCATGACATCCTTAGTCATCACATTTATGGCTGCTCCTAAGTCTATCAAGGCATTTTTAATTTGAATTCCATTAATAACTACCTTCACAATAGGGCTACCTGGGTTAGAATATTTAGGGACAACAATTTTTCCTAACATAATATTAGCCAATTGTCCTACTACATGCATTGTTTTTGGGTCCTTTTTCTTTCTCCCAGGTTTCTTCAAACATGCCTCCTCAATAGCTTTTCCATATGGGACTATCCTTAATAGTTTGAAAAAGTGGGATCTTGACACATATATGTTTTAGCTGATCAATAAGATCAAAAGCTATATCATCCTGCTGCCTAGACACTTCTACCTACAATCTTTGAGGAAACAGGGGAGTTCTTACATGTGTGTCTGAAGTTTCAGACTAATGAACCTGCTCAGGGTTTCCAAGTTTATCAAGTGTGGTTTCTTGAGTGATCTCCTTAGATGGTAATTCTCTTATGACTGGAGGAGATTGAGTAGGCAATGTTGTCCTTGATCGTAAGTGGATATCACTTATATTGAGAGAGTATGCAGGATAGTTATTAGGATTAGTCAAAAAAACTTGCTATTGCTGCTGGGGTTTGTTATTTGGATTTGGCACAGGCTGAGTTGGCAGTTGGGTTGCTTGGATAGAGTGGAGTTAGGAGCTGCTGGTATTAAAGCCGGCTGTTGGGACTATTGTTGTGGCTGTAGTAAACCTAATGATTGGTTTTCCCATTGTTGTCCTCCCCTCCAATGCGGTGACTATTGCCAGTTACCTTGAGGAGTTGACCAATTCCCTTGTGGTTGTTTCCATTGAGATGAAGGACTTTGATAATTAGGCCAAGGGTTTTGAGAGTTATTCCAAGGCTGAAGAGTATAATTTCCAAAATTTTGGGAGTATGGAGGTTGCCACTAATTGTTTTGTGCATTGAAGTTTATATAAGGATTAGAAAATGACAATGGATCTTGTGGCATACCTTGTCTTGGATGCCAAGGCCTTTGTTGTGCAACATAGAAGGGTTTTTCATCATCTCCATAGATAGACTTGAAATATGGGGAACTCTACTGGATATCAATTTTAGCTAGAAGTTTACATCTATAGTCCTTCTTCTTTTGTCGATAGTGAGGACAAAATTTAGCAAGCATAGCCTTTGCCTCCTCATGCTTCTTTCTTACATGAAGTCTATCCAATTGAGTAGTCATATTATTAATTATATCCTCCTTAAAGTCCTTTAATAGATGAGTTATGTCCATTCTTGAAACTATTATAGATGACTTTGCAATTGAAGAACCATGTCTCTAGTGTCTTCCCCTCTTGGTTGCAGCTCTGGAGTACTTTTGATAGACTTGTCTAATGTCATCCTTAGATAGATCAACTTCATAAAATCTTCACTCAGAGTTCTATGCCTGGATTTCCTGACACTAAACAAAAACCTCTCCAAATAGTCTTCCAGGCTTTCATCTTCTTTTTGTGTCATCCTGAAGATATCATTACCATGTCAGTCCATTCCCCTGCAATAGTCGTTATACTTATCCAAGAAGTTTGTCTTCATCTCCTCCGAGGTAGTGATTACATCTCTTTCTAGACTCATAAACCATCTCAGGGCAGCTTCTTTCAAAGTAGCAAGAAATAACTTAAGTTTATGGGCATGAGTGGTATAATCATAACTTCTACAAAGGATATCAAATCCAAAAAAAAAGGTATCTGGATCTTCTGTTAGCAAACCATGAAATTTTGGAAGAGAAGAAGTTGGTATGTTCTTCAAAATTGCATTATCATGTTGGTCAGGAATGGGAAACTCAAATGTTGGGTTTACAGGTGGAGGTGGAGGATTTGCTACCATTGGTTCCTGATAAAGGACTAGAGGTAAAAAAATTTGTTCAGGGGGTTCATTTAAGAAGTCTAGGTCTCCTTCTGACAAATTAAAAACACCTCTATTTCACACATATGTTTCTGCAAAAGGGTTTACTTCAAGTGCTTGATCTGATCTTATATCTTGAGTGGAATGCGAGGGAAGAAACCTTCCTAATGCATCTCTTCTCCTCCTATGCATGCAAATTAATGAAGAAAATTCAAAGAGCTAACTAAGAAAACTTAGAAACTAATGGTTACAACAAGTTCTTAGCTTGGCACCATCCCCGATAACGGTGCCAAAAATGTTGGTCCTTACAACTGGAATGGCAACTAGGTATTAAAACAAAATTCAGAGATTGAATATCCTTGAATAGATAGCTTTCCTATAGCAAAGGATCATTTACTTATCAATCAGGGACGTAAACTTAAAATGGGCCAGCATTGTATGTGCACCAAGTTCATATCGCAACCATTCTATATTACTGCAGGAAAGGAAATTCTTTAAAGTAAACATGCAAAATCTCAATGAACTAATACTTAATCTCACAATTGGAAATTAATTAAACAAATATTGTTAAATGATAATGTTCTGGCAAGCAACAGGAACTACTTTTCCACTGTGGCTGCAGAAACAAACACATGAACTATTTCCAGTGGTTGCAGGAATAAACGATTGTTGAAACAACTATTACTAAAGAATGAAAACTAACTGGAACACACAAAGGATTACACACCAAGTGGGCCCCCTTGAGTGAGTATCTCCAGAACATTCAGATTACAATTGTTAAGCGTTCAAAATCATATTGATCTCTTTGTTTCATCTTAACTATGAAAAATACATAAAATACTAGAAGACTGCATATTACAAAGATTATGGTCATTCTCTACTATCCCCAAGAAGATAGAGATCCCTTTATTTATAAGAAAATGTATAATAGACTCCTAACTAATCAACCACATTCCTATGGAATAGGCAAACATTATTTATTAACAAAAGAAGAAGAAGAAGAAGAAGAAGAATTCAGCGCAAGAAAACATAACAACATCTGTCCTGCAACTGAGAAAATATAGCATGACTTGCTTCCTAGCTCTAAGCTCCACTAAGAACGGTTATAAATGTTTCATAAATCATTCTGCTGAAGAACCAATCAAGTGGCTACGATCATTACTACTTTTCTCTAATTAGGTCTATATTGCGGCTATATACTTGGTGCTTGTTTGAACTTCCACTTAGTCTTTACTTCTCCTTGTCCGACCCTGCATCATGATATTAATGCGCACAACAAACATGTGTATATACTAATGCTAACATGATATAATGTAAACCATAAGATTGATTTTAGATATTTGCATAGATAAATCATTTAAAACCATTATATGACATCCTTAAGTATAAGTCAAATCAGTTTTAGAAACACTTAAAAGGTATCAACTAGGAGAGTATCATGATCCAAATTTCATCTATTCACAAGACCTAGGCATGAGTATTATAGCAAAAATCTATCAAAATAGAGCCATTATTTAGGTTCATCAATCTCCATTGTAACCCTCTTAAATGCTTGAGTGTTGATGGAGGTTGCATATCCATGATTGCTTTGACCTTTGTTGGATCTACCTCAATTCCTCTGTTAAAAATGATAAAGCCTAAAAGTTTTCCTATTGTTACACCAAACACACAATTTTTATGGTTTAACCTGACATTGTATTGCTCTAATCGATCAAATATATTTGCAAGGATTTCAAGGTGACCTTCTCTTGTCTATGATTTAGCCAGTAGATCATCCACATAGTCTTCCATGATATTTTGGATCATGTCATCAAATAATGTTGTCATATCCCTTTGATATGTTTCTCTTGCATTCTTAAGACCAAATGGTATGATGTTCCAACAGTATGTTCCCCATGGACAGGTAAATGTCATCTTGTGTTGATCTTCTGGTGCAATCTTGATCTGGTTGTATCCTGAGAAACCATCTATTAATGAAAGCATTTCATTACCAATAGTTAAGTCAACAATCATGTCTATGTTAGGTAATGGGAAATCAACCTTAAGACATGCTTTGTTTAGATCTCGGAAGTCTGTACAGATTCTTATGCACCCAATGGGCTTAGTCACAAGTACCAGATTGGATATCTACTCTACATAGTCAATAGGTCTAATGAAGCCTACATCCAAAAGATTTTAGACTTCTATTTTGACCAGTAATGCAATCTGTGGATGCATCTTTCTTATCTTTTATTTGTATGGTTTAATTCCTAGTAGCAATGGTAAATGATGTAACACCAATTTTGGATCTAGGCTTGGCATATCTGCATAGGACCAAGCAAAATTGATCAGACGTTATTTAAAAAATTGTATGAACTTGTCCTTTTCGTCTTGGTTTAATGATTTTGCCAAGTGGATGTTATGTACAACTTCTCCTTCTTCTATATTGACTTCTCTAGTCTCTTCCATAGGTAATGCTGAATTCTCTTTTTCAATAGAGAGGTTGTCTAACTTGCTCTTGCCATTGTGATCACTTTCATCTATATCTTCTGTCACAGAGGCACTTGCCTCTCTAAAGTATGATGTTCTATCCAGGTCTACAACAAATCCTTCCTTATGATCACCTTGTGGAAACCCTTCTCTAATACCAAGAAATTCTGCAATAGCTTCATCATTCTCAAATCAATCTAGAGTTGGTTTTCCTTCTCATCCCCAATCAATCAAATATGAGTGTATAAGGGGTAAGTCATTGCTTCCTTCTATTGTAAAATATTCTGATAAGATGCATACATGGTTTTTTGGGTGACCTGACATATTTGCATCATCGATAGGTGATTTGTGGTCCTCTGGCGTGTCTATTGCTTGTTGGCTAACATCATGATCATATAAGAATTCATAGTCATGAGAATCTATCACACTTTCTATGTACGTTTCTCTTTCAAGGCTGTATCACTTATCTCCTTTTGTTCTTGTAACTGAGTTTGTTGTAGATTTGTGGACCTCATTTGTATGGTGGATACCCTTCTTAAACCTGGTATAAGTCATTGTAGTCTTTCTTAATCTGACTCATTGGGTGGAGCTTGAGTTGTTTCCCTTGGAAAAGTATTGACAACAACCAAGGGTTAGGCTGATTTATTGGTGCTAAGCCTGTTTTTGTTGCCATATTTGCTTGTGTGGATGTTTCAGATATTGTATTGTTGGGTGACTCTGTGCTAGGTTCTTGTAGAAGTTATCTCATATCTTCACCATTTGATTCCATACTAGGATATGTTAATTCTTTCTTGTTTCTCTGAGATGAAGAGGAAAATACTTGTGTTGATAGTTGACTTTGAGGTATGTACTCTGATGGTAGCCTTGGTTTGTTTAGTATATTTAGTGTACATTGTCTTGCTTCTGTTATATTTGGTACATGTTTATATCCTAACCCTTGATTCTTTAGGTTTTCATTTGGTAAAACAGGTTCTAATCTTCCTTGATTTTGTAGTCCCAAGCCTGTGGTACCATCATACCCATGTTTTTGTAGCATCTTGAAGCCATTTCCATACTGATCTAAAGGTAACCTGGGTATTGTCATGTCATCTTCTTCTCTACATATCTAGTGATTGACATCTTAATTTAGGGATTATTCTTGTAAGTCTCCCCACCTAATGAAAGAGAATGAATTTGAGTATATTACTATTTATTTTCCTTTATCTTGTTTCATTATTGTGTTCAGAGGCTTCCCAAAAGACCTAAGAGAAAGAGATAATTGTTTGTCATTCGAGGTACTTGAAATGGAGTATTCCCCACAACCAACATCCTTAATTTGCAAAGAAGATGTTGTAGGTGTATTGTTTTGTATTTTTGTGATCGTTAATGATTCTATTTGTGTAGTGAGGGGTGCCACTTGATTAATAGGCACCTGGTTATATACACTTGCATTTAAGTGATTACAGTGTTGGAATGGATTTGGATCACCATTTATGGTGGTTTTAATACCATTGTATAGAAATTTAACACATTGGTGAAATGTTGATGGTACGGCCTACATAGCACGAATCCATGGGTGGCCCAATAACATGTTGTACCCTAGTTCTCTATCCAACACTTGGAAAGTAGCCTCTATTGTTATAGGTCCTATTTGCACTGGTAGTGTAACTACACCTTTTGAATAACACTCTTCATCATCATATGCTTTGATGTTCATTCTCTCTGAAGGATCAATATGAATCTCAGAATAACCCAATACCTTAACCAACTTTAATGTACAGATGTTAAGACCAGCTCCTCCATCTATAAGTACTCTTCTGATTCTTCTCTTATGTATGTACGCTTCTAGATGTAGCGGGTCATTATGGAGAATTCTATCACTAGGAACATCTTGTTCTATGAACACAATACGAGTACCATTAGCCAAATTTCCCACCATGGATTGGAAAGCATTTTGATCTATATATCTGTCAACTATTGAATCTTTAAGTGCTTTGTCCAGGATAGCTTTATGATTTGGTGATATATGCAATAGTTCAAAGAGTGATATCTGGGCTGGGGTTTTCTTGATTTTCTCAACCACATTAGAGGTCCATACTACTGCTGGTGGGTTGGATGGTACTCCTTGTAAAGTTACTTTTGATTTGCGAGTAACTACTACACAGTCTCTGTCTCATGGATTTATTGTGATTGTAGCCACGGTATTATCTCTTGTGAGGGACCTGTCTACAACATATGCTATGTTATCAAGGTTCATTTTATATCCCATCCTATAGTCATTATGTGCAAGTTTGATATCCATGATTTGTGCTATACGTTCATCTTTAAACCATCCTGAATAAAACAGTTCTTCATTCCCCAGTCCATAAGAAAGAGATTCATGTCTTCATCATAATTTGATGGTTTTGACATCATGCAAATTTGGTTATCATAGTCATAAGTCACTTGACATTTCTCATCATCATCAAGTTCTTGTTGTGAATCACCCTTTACTACATCTCCTGAGCTAATAGCATGAATAGTATAGTCATATGATACTTTTATGTAGTTATCTGTGTTGTCTTGTGTTCCCGATGTGGATGCCTTCCCTTTATCATGTTTGACAAATGGATCCTTAAAGATGGTGTGATTTGTGTTTGTTGAAGTTTTGTTGGTGTCAATTGTGATGTCACCTTGATCTATCATGTCCTGAATTAAGTTTTCCAATTTATAGCAACTTGCAGTTTTGTGACCTTTTGTACGATGATAGTCACACAAATCATTATCATTCCACTATGTAGGTTTGAAAGGACCTGGTTCATATACCCTAACTTCTGGAAAAGTGATCATATTTATCTGTATTAACTTCTTTAACATTGATTCAATAGGTTCCCCTAGAGGCATGTAATTCCTTTTTGGAGCATTCACCCTTGGGAATTTCGTGTTTGTAGTTTGTGCAGCATTTGCATTGGTCGATATAGTATTATTATCTCTATGTGGACTAAATGATTGACTTGGGCCTTGTAGAGATGAAATTAGTTGAGCTCTATTCACCATACAGGCATCTACAATACCATCATTGGTCACATTCTTGTTTCTTTACCAAAACTTGGATTTATCATTGTTGTTGTTGTTCCAAAATTTTATGAGACCTTGTTATACTAGTCCTTTCTTGCACTTTAAGTTTAGTGATTTGTTTAAATGTGGTCAAACATTGCATTTGTATCGGGTACTTAATTTTAGGGATTAATTTTTTTGTAAACATGTCAACTTGCTCAGTTTCAGGAATAATAGTCTTGCACCTTATTTAGAGAGCTCTCCATATTTGTATGAAAGATGCAAATGTTTCATTCCCATATTGTTTTGCAGCACATAGGTCCATCAATGTAACCAGGGTTTCAATGTTATGTGAGAAGTTAGCAATGAAATGTTCAGCTAATTCACCCCATGATGTGATCGTTGGTGGGAGATGTGAAAACCACTCCAAAGATGAACCTCCAAGAGTTTTTGGAAACAACATCATTAGATAAGTGTCTTCAGTTGCAACCTCTATACATGTAGTGAAAAAATCTCTGATGTGATCTCTAGGATCACCTTTTCCTCGATATCTGTCAAATTTTGGTGTTTGAAAATGTGGTAGGAAAGGCGGCATGTATAATGTATGATCAAAAGGATAAGGACATAAGTCTTGCATTGTATAGCTCTTTTTATCGTTACTGGTTTGCATAGTTGTCATATGTTGTTGGAGATTCTATATTTATTGGGTCAAATTATATGTTTGAGTTAGTGGTACACTTTGCGCATATATATTTCCCACAAAAGGATTCGTGGTAGTATAACTAGGAGGTTTTTGAAAGGTACCATAATTATAATTCTGTGTATTATGTGTTCTGCTAGGTACTATGAAATAAGAAAAATGTGAACCCATGTTTGAATGGGTTGTACTCATTGTATTAGCGAAACTTGGGTTTGTATTCTAATGACTGTATGTAGATCCTATGGAATAGGAAACCAGAGGTTGAGTCGCACTTGTTGTATAAGAAACTTGTGTTTGAATAGGTGTCGAGACACTTGACATTACTGGTATGGTGTGAGAGGATATGGTAGCCTCTGTTGGTGTGCCAATGTTTATTGTTGAGGATGATGCACATGCTTGAGAACTCGTGTTTGACACGACATTTGTTTGTATAGATGATGTTTGTGCATTTTGAGAGAAACTTGAGGTCATTGCTTGTGTTTGTGTTACATGTCATATTTGACTACCATTTGGACCTAAAGTAGTTCTTGGTGGTAAGATTGTTGTGACATCAAAATATTTAGGTAACTTGGCACCATTTTGCAATAACAACAAGAGATATTTGTCCTTGTCATTGTGTATAAGAGTGTCTATAATCATAAGGACATGTGGGTCTTGTTGAGATGACTCAATCTCTTTGCGTGTTAAATTTTGTTGTAGCTTGTGTATTGTGGGCATTGCATGAGGATTTGACCATTGACTACTTGATATGTCCATGTTCCAAGTTGGATTAACTAACGGGTCGTTGTTTGGGTCCATTTTACTTTTTGCCTTTTGTGACCTTGTGATGGGCATTTAAGACTTTTATATGAGAATGCTTTAGAATGTAATGCAAGATGACGATAATGCAAGACTCTAGACCTAAATGCAGAATATGCAACACTAGACCAAACTCTCTATTGGGGATTAGGACGCGGGACTTGTTGAGTACTTTGAGATTTTTGCAACGCAAGTTTTTCAAGTTCTTCTCTAATAAGTTCTATAGCAATTTCTCTGTCTAGCCCGTACTTGACTACTATGTATTGAGGCGCACTTGTCTTTAATTGCCAAGCCAAGTTATGTAAGCCTTCAATAATTTCTCATTGACTATCGTTTGGCACTAGATTAGGTTGCTCAAAGGGGAGCAAACCATCATCTAGGAGACCCATTAGGAAACATGCTATGACTTTCTAGGATGATTATGCAAATGATGATGGACTAAGACAGAAGTATATGAGGTCTAATAAGGACTAATTATGAAGAAAATACAAGGACTTATGCAAAGATTATAAGGATGTAAATGATGATGACTATGCAAGGACTTATTCTAAGGATGTATATGAGGACAATAATGAGGACGTAAATGAGGACTATGAAAGGACTTATTCTAAGGACGTATATGAGGACGATAATAAGGACGTAAATGAGGACTATGCAAGGACTTATCCTAAATACGTAAATGAGGACGATAATGAGGACATAAATGAGGGGTGTGCAAGGACTACCTATGGTCACAAGTATGTAAAATTTTGGAGTTTCTAGGATTGTTTGATGTTTCAAGGTAAACTTTGTTTCAAGTAATTCTGGTTTGTAAGATAACTTTGTTGTTTTTTCAAATCTGAGAATAGTTGTTTGAAGACAAGTATAGATGACTAAACTATGTTCTGACCAACTCTGAGAATTCAGAGATACACTAGGTAGGGCCTGAAATAGCCCAAATACTGACTCAATACTGGTATGGTACAATGATATACATAAAAGCATAGAAGACAATCTTAGGCTAGAAAGTGGAAACAAAATGAATAGATAGAGAGTCTGGCAGCACTAGTTCCACTCCATGGCACACACTTCTCGGGCATGCTAGTCTCTCTTACCCCGAAGATCCAAAGATCTTATCACCGAGTATTTTCTCTCTCATTATGCAAGGTACATGGAGGGTATCTATGGGGTATGATCCGGAAACTCAGAACCAATAAACATGTGATTTGGGCTACTAAGTTGATTCTTATTGTAAATTTTGAGGGATCTTGATCCAACAACGGATTCTTTGAGCAAGCCACTTAAGACTTTAGTTAAGATTATTGGCACAGGGAAGGCCCCCTCATACATCAAATTCACTCAACACTCTAGCCTCCTGACTAGTATATTTATATAGCGGCTTGAAAAATGCACTTGAGAATATGATAGGAGAGATGATATCCCCAATGCATCCCAATTCATAGTACCTTTGTGGGGTGATGAAATCCGCAGTCAAAGATACCCCTCACTACTAAAATGAAAAAGTGGGTGTTGTTATCACCTTTCCCTTTCTCCCAAGACCCCAAAGGTGGGTGGAAAGGTAGTTAATGCAATAGTAGGTCCACACCAAACACAATAAAAATTTCTTTCCCTTAAAAAAGAAAAATGTGAGTTATTCTATTGATAAGCCCGATTCACGTTCATTTTAAAAACCCAAACTTAGGTGTGCGATACGCATGTGCATGTCAATTTTAGAACACCAAACTGAAGTGTGAAATCATGCATGTCAATTTTAACAAGATTTATTTTAAGCCCCACATTGAAGTGTGAAAGCATGCATGTCCATTTTAACCAAATTTATTTTAAACCCCAAACTGAAGTGTGAAAGCATGCATGTCAATTTTAACTCGATTTATTTTAAGCCCCAAATTGAAGTGTGAAAGAATGCATTCCACTGATTTTTAAAAATATTCAATAATGATCCGACTTTCTCTATGATTTCATGACATACTACAAAAAGAGAATCAGTAATCCTAGAAAACACACAGAAAATAGAAAATCAAACTCTTCATTGAACGAATGTGTAATTATACTTGAGGAATGCATTATTCTATGTTGGCGATTGCTTGATTCTTGAAAAGCGATTGCGTAATTCTGATAGAGCGAATGTGGTGCACTGACAGAATGATTGTATGAAAATATCTAGCCGAATGCGTAAATGATAGACAAACCAATCAGAAAAATAAAAAAAGACTAAACTTGATCCGAAACCTACAAAACAATCTGTGATGCCCTACCACAATCTCTCATTATCCATTCTATATTAAGAAAATCATATTTCACTCTATATGAGAGAACTAGGTTGTTGTATCTATCAATGGTTGGTTGGTCCTCTAGATCTTGTATCTTCTTTTCTACCTTTAGGATTTGCTGATA
Source organism: Cryptomeria japonica (assembly GCF_030272615.1). Classification (NCBI taxonomy): domain Eukaryota; kingdom Viridiplantae; phylum Streptophyta; class Pinopsida; order Cupressales; family Cupressaceae; genus Cryptomeria; species Cryptomeria japonica. Next base: position 255,540,740 of record NC_081407.1, on the reverse strand, counting down.
ACGTCTAGCTTGCCTCCTTTGTTGCTTTTTCCTCCTAGCACCTGAAATCTTAATTTGTACCTTACGTGCCATAAAATGTCATAATTAAAGCATCAAATAAGGGTAAACAATACTCATATTTAACAAATTTCATACAGAATTAAGACATAATGGAGGACAAAAATTTAGAAAATAAGACAAATAGGATGCATAAATATTTCCGTCAAATACATAATGATGTTTTGTCGATTGCGTGATGGGTTTTACATGAATGTGTGACCCCGAGTTATCGATTGTGTGATCATGTCTATGTGATTGTGTGATTCTATAAATGTGATTGCGTGAATGTTGAATCCGCTTTGCAATCCATATAAAACCTGCAAAAAATTGAAAAATCTGTACGACTTGCAAATATCACACAAAAAACAGAGATGGTTAATTAGCTATTGATTCATGTCGAATTCACCAAAATGTGAATGCTAAAATTCATCATTAAATTCAAGTAGAAATAAAGGGAAATCACAAATCCCTATCTAATTAAAGAATTATAAACAAAACCAATGAAATGATACAATCAAACAATAGGAATGTAAAATATTATATTCAAAACTATCTATTCCATGATCGCATGTAGCTTCCATTGTTCTTCTCTTCTTTGTGGTATGATGGCTCTTAGATATTGTGCTAGCAATCTACAAATGACACAAAGATTCAAAGTTCGTGATTGTTCTTGATTATTGAAAATGGAGATTGAATGCTCAATTTATAGATTTTTGGAGAGGATTGATTGAGATGTGGAACAAATTGATCAAGAGGTGGAACTCAGGTGAGCTCACATGTTGATTGATAGTTGAACTGCTAATTTGGAGGTAGAACTCAATTGATTGAATAGATAAATGGATTAAATGATTGAGGAAAAAGTTGATTGAAAGATGAAAAAGAATGATCGGAGGAAATAAAGAGGATGAAATAGTTAACTGATTGAAAGCTTATTGAGAGCTTTATTTAGAAAAAAGCTAACTAAAAGATAGAAATAGGAATTAAAAAGATAATTGAATTACTTAATTAAATTAGCATGTGATTGCACTTTGACTTTGATTTTCAATTTAAACTTTGGATGAGATTTAATTCAAATATTGAATTTATTTTAAATTCAATTTGTTATCTAAATATATTTAGAACTTGACTTTGATTTTCAATTTGATTTTTGAAATCATGCACGTGTATTTGAAATTGGAAGAATATGAAATTAAATGAAATTAAAAGAAATATGTGTTGGTGTAAATGAATATTCATTATGGATATTATTACACTTTACCTAAGTTAACTTAGGATAATACACTTCTTCGTAGTTTGGATTTGAGACACTTAAGGAAGTGTGCACATAGGGATAGAGCTTGTAGGAGAAATTCCACCTTTTGTGGTCTTATTTTGCTGTTACACTCCACATTCGGTGGGTCATCCACCTCTTGTGGAATATTATATTATTTCTCCTTCCTACCCCTAGTATTTCTTACCTACCCTTGTTTCTCATTGAGCCACATGTCATGATTGTATGCTCGTACATCCATATGGCCTTGCCTATATAAGAAGACCTATATTCATTGTATTGGTGAATCCAGTTGATCATTTTCATATTGATGAGAATACAGTTTGTTCTTGTCATTCGTTTGTCTCTATTTTTATACTTTTCATTGTGCCCTTGATCTTGGCAAAATCTCACATGGTATCAGATCCATTGGGGCTTCATTGATTGGTTTTTGGAGACATTGTGGAAGGCTTCTATTTTCGGATCTGAGGGACTGCATTTTTTGGAGGCATCTTAGAGTATTTTCGACCTCACCATTGCGTTCAGGAGGCCGTTTCCATAAAAATCGAGTATAAATTTGACCTATTTTGGCTAAAATCAATTTTTGGGTGTGGAGGAAATTTTTTGCCCAATTCGGATGGTATGATACGGAATTTTCAGATTTTTTTCTAAGAATTTTTTTTTTAAAAATTATATTCTAGATTGAAAATTTTTTTTTGAAAAAAAAAAAAAAATTTGAAAATTATTTTTGGGATCCGTACCTTCTGCCCAGTCAGTAGCGCACAGTCAGTGCCCAATCAGCGCCCAGTCAACATTTTCTTTGGAAATTTTTAGACCTCTCTCCGTTGAGTAGTTTGTATTTTTGGGTCAACTTTGGAGACCCATAACTTGCTCAATTTTGCTCCTTTTTGGGTGAATTTTTTTTTGATTTGGGCTAATTTTTCGTGCTCTTTGTAGGGGTGTAGTTATTTTCTAGTTTTGGTGCACAAGTTTTTCGGAATTTGCAGATTCTCTCAGCTGTACCTGTTCAATCCTCAATTCTACAATTTCAAAGGCGTCGTTTGAGCTCATATGACCTCCTTTTCAGGTGCCGTTTTTTTTGAAAGTGCATTTGTTTTTATCTACTTTCATAATCTATGATCAGATTTCAGAGATTTTAAGTAGAAATTGTACTTTCAGATATTGGTCTTATTTGGCCTATTTGGTACTTGTAAATTGCTTGGATCTTAGTTTAGATCTCTTGCATTATTAGTTTGAGTCTCTTTTGGCCTTATTGAGGCAGTTGTAAAATTGAAATCAGAAGTCCACTTTGCCATTTTTTGCAAGTGGCCCATTGTACATGCACTAAGTATAAAGTGCCAAATCATCACTTTTGGGGGGGTTCTTTGATTGAGTGAATTTGGGGGGGTGTCTTGTGTGATTGTGCCTCTCTTTCCTTGTGCTCTTTCATTTTTGTTGCAATGAGTCCTCATAAATTTCCACCTTTAACTCCACATAATTATGCATCATGGAAAATTAAAGTATGGAGGAAATTAATAGAAAAAGGTCTCACGCATTACATAGATGGAACAATAGCAGCATCACCTGATCCTAAGGCTGATCCTAATGCTCAATTGGAATGGCTCACTAAGAATTGCATGGCTCTTGGAACTTTGCGCAAGTATGTATTAGATGACCTCATCTTTCATATTGAAAAGTGTACTACAATCAAAGATGCTTGGGATATGTTTCAGAAATTGTATGGTCAAGTTGATGAAATCAAAGGTTATAAGATTGACAATGAGCTCACCAACTTGGATCCCAAGAGTTTTGACACAATCCAAGATTATGTCACCAAAGCAAATGAGCTAAGAGCAAAGCTTAAGGATTGTGGAATTGACAAAAAGGATGCTCAGTTGATATTCAACTTGTTGGACAAGCTTGCACCAGAATATGCAACATTTGTGTCTAGCTTCCAAACTCATCGTTTGACAGTGGGGAGTTCCTATGTTATGCCTTCATTTGATGCTTTCACATAAATGTTGATATTGGAACAATCTAAGTTGTTGAACATGGAGCTTCTCAAGTCTTCAAAGTCCAAGGCTTTGGTGGCTAATCAAGGGAATCAAGGAAGTCAAGGCAAAGATTCCAACAAGAAGAAGAAGCACTCCAAGTCTAAGCCACAATAGGAAAAAGGACAATCATCCTCTCCATCACAAGGTGATTTTTCATCCTCTTCCAAGAAGGGGACACCACCTAAGAAGGATAAACCAACTTGTGCATATTGCAAGAAGTATGGTCATGATGAGCATCGATGCCACACAAAGCAACTTGATGAGTTAACTAATCTTCTTAAGAAAAACAACATCAACTTGCCATCTGCTTACACAAAGAAGGATTCATCTCCTTCCTCTTCCGCACATTCTAAGGGAAAAGGGAAAGCATTTGTGGCTACAATAGATTCTTCACAGCAATTGATACTTGATTTGGGTGCCTCATATCACATGGGTTCTACAAAGGAGCAGTTTTCTTCATTGGAGCCATCTAAGGTACCTCACATTTACATAGGTGATGATACACAAGTAGAGGTTGAAGGGAAAGGTTCAGTTGACATGGATGATGGAACTTTTGAGAATGTTCTCTATGTTCCTAACTTGTCTACCAACCTTCTCTCTATCTACCAAATCACTCACTATGGGAATGAGAAAAAGGTTGAGTTTACACCAGATTCAGTTGTGGTAAAGGAACTTGATGATAATGCCTTGGTAGTAGTGGGACAAGTCAATGACAACTCAAGGCTTTATTCATTCTCCCACTTTGTGCCAAGTTCACCTTCTAGGGCCTTGCTTACTCATTCAAATTCAGAAAGTAAGCTATGGCATGAGGGGTTTGGTCACCTCAACTACCTCTATCTTCAGTAACTCAGCACTAAAGACATGGTCACAGGTCTACCTTGAATCAGTTTTTCAGAGGGTGTATGTTCAGGTTGTTCCATGGGCAAGCATCCCGAGGAAAAGTTTGATAAAGGGAAAGCTTGGAGAGCTTTGGAAGTTCTTCAACTTGTTGATAGCAATGTAGCGGGTCCATTTCCAACACCTTCATTGATGACTACTCTCGCTTCACTTGGGTCTACTTTCTTATTCATAAGAGTGAAGTATTTGACAGATTTCAGGACTTCAAGACTCGTGTGGAGAAGCAATCCGGGAAAGTGGTGAAGATTCTTTGTACAGATAATGGAAGGGAATATGTGAACAAGAGACTTGAGGATTTTTGTACATTTGAGGGGATTGATCTTCAGCATTATATAGCATACACTCCACAACAGAATGGAGTTGTAGAATGCAAGAATAGAACTCTCAAAGAAATGGCTAGCTGTATGATTCATGCACGTTCTCTTGATCTCGCTTTTTGGGCCGAGGCTATCAGTTGTGCCACACACATCCAGAATCGGGTTCCTCACAAAGCTTTGCAAGGTATTACTCCTTTTGAGGCTTGGGCTGGTAGGAAACCGATTGTGAGACATTTTAGAGTCTTTGGGTGTCCAGCATGCGCTTGCATACCTCCACAGAAATGCAAGGCATTGGAACCTCAGAGTCAACCTTGCATATTTGTTGGATATCCTGAGGGTGTTAAGGCATATAGATTGATGGATCCTGAGACACATGAGGTGTTCATTGAGAGGAGTGTTCACTTTGAGGAAAGCTCTCCTAGCTTAGCCTCTTTACCTCCTCCACCTTCCTCCATTGTGGATACTGATGCTAGTGATTCAGATGATGAGACTCCTTCAACTCTGACTCGCAGGGTTACACCTCCGTAGGGTCCACTTGTAGTTGAGGAGCCTCATTCTCCACCTCCACCTAGACCTCGTTGGGCTCGACAAACACTTGAGTCAGCGGGTTCTCTTGTTGGGGATCCTTCAGATACACAAAGAACTCAATCACAACATCAGGATCTTCCACACGCATTCATTGCTACTACTTCCGATCCACAGACATTTTGGGAAGCATCAGGGGTTCCTAAGTGGGACCAAGCTATGGAGGAAGAGTATAGTTCCTTGATGAGGAACAACACATGGGATTTAGTCCATCTCCCTAAGGGGAGAAAGATGGTTCGATGTAAGTGGATCTATCAGACCAAGTTTATAGCGGATGGTAGTGTGGATAAGTACAAGGCTCGACTTGTTGCGAAAGGTTCTCCCAGGTAGCAGGTGTTGACTATACTGAGACCTTTGAGCCTGTAGCCAAGATGAACTCCATTCGCTTGACACTTGCTATTGCTGCAGCTCATGGTTGGGCTGTACATCAAATGGATGTGAAGAGTTCTTTTCTTCATGGCGACCTTGATGAGGAGATTTATATGGAGCAGCCACAGGGTTTCATCCAGGATACTTCCTTGGTTTGCAGACTAAGGAAATCTCTCTATGGCCTTAAGCAGGCCCCTAGGGCTTGGTATGCCAAGATGGATTCCTTTCTTCTCTCCGCAGGGTTCACCAGGTGTCAATCTAATCTGAATGTCTACATTTTGCGATAGGATGACTCTCACTTGATACTTGTGCTTTATGTTGATGACTTGATCATTACAGGGAGTACTGCATCCATCATTAGCAGGGTCAAATCTGCTTCGCTGATAGATTTGCTATGACTGACTTGGGTCTTTTGCACTACTTTCTCGAGATCAAGATTTCACAGTCACCTTCTGGGATTACACTATTGCAGCCCAAGTATGCTCTTGATCTACTTGCACACTTTCATATGGCTGATTGTAAGCATGCACCGACTCCCTTTCTTTTCGGAGTCAAGCTTGAGGCTCAATGTTCTTCTCCACCAGTTGATGCCACTTTGTATCATTAGCTTGTGGGTAGTCTCATCTACTTGACCCATACACGCCCTGATATTTCATTTGTAGTTGGCATGGTTTCCCGCTTCATGTAGGAACCACATGAGCTTCATTGGAAAGCCGCCAAATGCATCCTTCATTACATCTAGGGTACACATTGTGTATGGTGAAAATGGATAACAATAATAACAATATTGAAAGGCTAAACGAATTCAACCACAAAACCCTAGCCTAACAATGAACAAAGATCCACCATAACATATGAAGATTACCTAAGACAATGCAAAATAACTCAAAATCACAAAGATTATACCGTCACATGTCCAATAGGGTTTTGATCTCTATTCTTCCTATCTCCATTGATCTTGCTTGATATATTTGTTCTCAGATTTTTATATGCACAAGAGCTCAACAAAGAACGGAATGTGGTTGCAAGTAGGATCGTAGTGTAGCCAAGTACTCCAAAATCAATCATTAGGGTTTGACAATGAAGAAAGCATCTCCTTAAATAGAAGACACAATAAGAAATGGAGGGTTAAGATTGAGAGGTGTAAAAAGAGAGGTCGGCTAAGATTAGAGGGTAGGTAAAAGAAATACCAAAATAATGAAAGAGGTAGGTAGTGTATGAATGAAGAGATGAATGACATGTGTCATGGGTGGAAAAAGCTAATGAATTTGATTAAATAAATAAAGATTTATTTAATTAATAGAAGAAGTAGGACAATTAAATAAATAAAATATTTATTTAATTTAGGAAAGGGATAATTTAAATAAATAAATGTATTTATTTAAATGAGAAATAAGGCTAGAAGAGGATAAATGAATTAATTAAATAAATAAAGATTTATTTAATTAATAGAAGAATTAGGCTTAGATAATTAAATAAATAAAATATTTATTTAATTAGACATGACAATTTTGAGTGTCTACATTTTGCCCCTCTTTGAGACAATGCGGCTTGTCGCGTTGTTTCAAAGAAGATAAGATGAACTGATACAGAGTTGCCCCAGTATGGGAATGATATGCCCCCTCGAGAGATTGGATGAAAATGTCTGAAAAGATTGCAGACAATCTCTCGATAAGAAAGAAAGGCTAAAATGGACTGATCGGATAAAGTGACAAAATCACAGGAAGAAGAATACTGACTCGGGAAATGAAGGCGAGGGCTAGGGTAGGCTATAAGATAGACCACGGGCAAAAGACATCCTCATTGTCATCCACACCCTTACAAGATCACAGTGCAGAGCGAGAAAAGAGCACTAGCAGTCAGCAGCGATGGCTTTGGTTCATAGATTTGACCGTGTTTGCCGATTCCAGAGACCAGCAGATGCAGGAGAGCCGGTAAGTACTCGAAAACCTCCTCGTACTTTCACGCATTTCAAGTTTTGTCATTAATGCATGTTAGGTAGCAATAAATGCGCTAGGAATAGGATAGTTGAAATATGCAAAAACGCGGAACCGCGTCTATGTCAGTGCCAGGCGCGTTTGTGTTAGACAGGCGCGTCTGTGTCGGGCAGGCGCGTCTGTGTCGGGTCCCGACGCGTCTATGCCTTGGACCGCATTTATGATGAATACGGACGCGTTTGTGAAATGTAGAGGCGTCTGTGCCCTGTAGGGGCGTTTATGTCATGTAGGGACGTCTGTGTTCCCTGGTCGCGTTTGTGCATGGTATAGGCACGTTTGTGTTCAGAAAGCGTGTCTGTGTTGCAGAAGCGCGTTTGTGCAGTCTATAAGCGCCTTTAGGAGCTTAAAGCGCGTTTGTGTTGCAAAATGCATAGGTTGAGTCTTTTTAGGTCAAATCGGCAGTTCTGTGATGAACATACGCTGTCGATTGGATAAGCTGCTGAGAGGATACACTCAAGCAGGTCCTCTAGGAAGACTAGGATAGATCAAGGCACTTTGTGATGAACAAGGAGCACCAAGATAGGCAGCACTTTGTGATGAACAGGGAGTGCGAATGTGAGTAACACTTTGTGATGAACAGGGAATGTCACACACGTAGTACTTTGTGATGAACAGGGAGCACTACTAGGATAGATAGCAACACTTTGTGATGAACAGTGAGTGTCACTAAGATAGGTAAGCGTATGCATTTAGGTAGCAAGTAGCATTTTGTGATAAACAGTGAATGCCACGATAACTGACATGATTGATTGGTTGACTGCAGGAGTATTTTCCTATGTTGGAGTCACGGGAGAGATTCCCGTCTACTCAGAGGTTGCGACCAGAGTTGTCGATTCAGGACATGATTTCTATTGAGAAGATGGGTCTCACACATGTGCTATATGTGCCTGAGTTTCGGGCAAACATGGGTTTGCTGACTGCACTGGCGGAGAGATGGCACTCCGAGACTTGCACGTTTCATCTGCCGATGGGTGAGATGACAGTCACCCTTGAGGACGTCTACAGGATTCTGCATATTCCGATCGATGGAGAGTTGATTCCATATGATCGAGATGGTGACAGGGAGGCACTGAGATGGGTATTCCAGGATCCCGGGTTGGAGATGCGAGCAGGTCACGTGGCATGAGATACCATGACCGCTACAGATTAAGCTTTACCAGCTGTTATCGGAGGAGTCATCAGTGGGTACTTGTGTCCAGACAGAGCTACACGAGGATTGGCAGTTGGCTGGGGAGGGGCATTGGAGACACTGGTGACTTAGCACACTAGATATGTGTCCTGGCACATTTATACTACGAGCTGCATCAGTTTGTGTACCACGGATCAGTGGGCTTGGGCTGCGGAGTGACTCTCCTACAGGTGTGGGCATATGAGCACCTGCCGATCACACGGCCTATCCACTTCAGAGGCAGAGGGCAGGGACGGAGTTTTGTGCACCTGTACGATATGATTACGTCACAGCCTCGGATTGGTCGACTGGAGCACTGGAGACGGGTTATAGATGATATTGATATGGTTATCTGGAGGCCGTACCTGGGGTGCGAGGAGTGGGATGACGACGCAGTGGAGCTACCCTATGCATTCAGGAGCAGGTATCTGATTGGGCGGACGCCCTATATTCTGGAGAGGCAGCTTGTTGACAGGGTATGCAGACAGTTCGGCAGGATTCAGCGGATGCCACGAGGCTCGGGCATGTATGCCCGTACAGTCAGAGATCAGGTACAGTTCAGGCCGCTGTTATCATATGATCAGGCCGTGACATAGCTGGCAGAGATGATGCCATTACCATGGGACATGTGGCCGGAGGTAGAGGATGCAGGGATGGACGTAGAGTACTCTGCGTATTGGGCAGAGCATCCCTTTCCGTGATTGATAGATCCGGGAGAGCTGCTGGAGGGAGAGGTGGGAGGGGATGATGATGATGATGGTGGAGGAGATGGAGGCAGGGGTCGACGGAGGCGGAGGAGAGTAGTGGGGGAGAGGCGGGTAGCACCTCGGAGGGAGGGAGGACAGGAGAGAGCAGCCCAGGTGGTGAGGGGTCAAGGTGGATTGCCCCTAAATGTACCAGCAGCACAGGGTCCTAGAGCACAGGGACCGAGACAGGTGCAGGGACAGGGACAGGCACAGGGACAGGTACCTATTTAGGCACCTAGACAGGTACAGCGGGAGGCACAGGTGCGGGCACCTGCAGAGGAGGAGCCACAGGCAGAGGCTGAGGGTGGTGATCCTGAGGAGGATGAGTTGCTAGGGCTGAGAGAGATCTACCAGGGCCAGGCAGATGAGATTGCGGATTTGGAGCGGGAGAGGGATCGCCTCAGGATCAGGCTCAGGGACACAGAGTGGGAGAGAGACCAGGCCATCCAGAGATATACTGAGGCCGAGATAGCTCTGAGGGTAGGGAGGCGGGCAGCAGAGGATGCAGGGGCAGGCTACGCATATGTGCTGCGAGCCGGAGAGGAGATCACCTACTGGAGGGATCTGTACTATGGTGCCGTGCTAGCGGATCAGCGGGCGAGGAGCTTCCATAGATCATCGTGCACAGCGACGGCTACGGGAGGGAGTCGTAGGAGGCAGGCATCCAGCGGTGGGGTCATGGGTCCTCCACCACCACCAGACAGGCAGGGGGATCCTGGAGCGGGACCATCTAGAGCTCAGACTCTGTCGAGGCCAGGCGGCTCCGAGGGAGGGAGTTCATCATAGCCATAGAGGGCTCCCCTTTGTATCAGTATATGTACCATTTTTGTATTGTAGACACCTGCGGGTGATTTTGTAGCCATATGATTCTTTTGACATCATTGTATCATGACACATTTTGATTATATATGAGAGATGATCCATTTTTTTGCAGCAGCTATATGCATGTGTACCTTATGTGATGAGATGTTCTTATGTGATGCATGTTTTATGATATGGATGCTTATATGATGCAATGCAATATATTTTTGTTCTTTTATGTTGTATATGTGATGCATGATGCAAATGTGAATGTATGTAATGCAAATGAATATGATAATGCAAATGATTATTTACATAATGAAAATGTGAGATGTACTAACATGTGTTGTATGCAGGATGTGATGCAATTGTGTATGAAATGCTTATATGTGGTGATGTAGGTGCAGCTACATGAAATGCAAATGTTTTTGGTGTGTCATTATACTCAGTCATGTGATAGCAGGCTACGCGGACTCAAGAAGGACAATGGAAGTCAATCAAGAAAGGGGGATGGAAGATAGAAGATATGAACGTGAAAGAGCTTCTTGTGCGTTATCATCATTGAGCTTATTATGGCAAAATAGGTTATGACAATCGAGGCATCTGTTCGACCCAGAAAGTCATTGTACCCGTTTGCATGGAGATAAGACAGTCACAAACAAGGAATGCCCCAGTTCATACTAGACTCACAGTGTCCTCATATCCTTGGACAAGTCATAGCATTACTAAAAGACAATCCACAGACAGCAAATGCAAATAGGTGATGATACCCCATCCTCGCCTTTCTAGTCAAAGACATCCTGGAGATAGAATCTCTAGTCAAAGACATCCTGGAAAAGCTAAAAGACATGTCACCAAAAAGTAAAATCAAAAGAAAACCAAGACTCGACACCAACATCCACTGTAGTCCTCAAGTTTAGTGTCTCTTGTCACTTGTTTAAGTCTTATTCGATTGTGGTCACAATGTTCACTTTCACAAAACGGATAGATAGCACTGAACCATATGTTGTCTGAGTCTGTTGAAAGATTTAATTTTTTGTTGAAGCTCATTGTTGCTGCTGTATCTCATTTAAAACTGACTGAATCCATGAAACTGATACTTTATTGTAGAGAAGATGAAACTTTATTGCAGACTGGCGATGCAGATGCTACTTTATTGTGGATTGTGCGCGGATAGACTTGAAGGAAGCTGGAAGAAACTGTACTCCTCGAAACATGTGATGTTCTCAGTTCCACACCCATCACTAGACGTAGGATTTTTGCCTTAGCCACAGATAGGATCGGATTTATTATGGGTGGAAAGGGATGTGAAAAGGGAGGTTTATTATGAATGGCTAACCAATCTTAGGTAGATCAATAACAAGCCATGATGGGAATGGGTAAGTTTATTATGGATGAATAGGTTGTGAGTGTGTGCAAAGTGAAAGGATGAAAGAGAATCCTGAAGGAGAGAGGAGCAAAGTCTCTACGCATGGCGCTGGTGACCCAGTTTTTACCATGGTACTTGCCCAGGGCGCCACCGAAGTGGTTTTCACCGTTGGACGAAATTATTTCTCTTTACTTTTTTGATTTTTCAATTTTTTTGTGTCACAAGGCGCCTGTTTGCCAGGTTTTCACCAAGTGACGATTTTTTATTTTTTATTTTTTTTGTATTTTTGAATTTTTTTGATTTTTTTGTATTTTTGAATTAGGACGTTCCGAAGAGCTTATGTGTAAAACCTGCGAAGGTGCATGCTGTTAATAGGATCCTCCAAAGATTCACCTTCTGTAGTTGAGAGCTGATATGCCCCAGATCCATATACCGCTGTAATGATGTAAGGACCAAGCCAGTTTGGTTCAAACTTGCCCTTCTTATCTCTGTCTTGCTGATTCTTGGGGTTCTCTCTGAGGACTAAGTCACCTACCTCGAATGTGCAAGGTTTGACCTTGTGATTGTAGCTGCAACTCATTCGTTGTTGGTAAGCCTTGAGATGATTAAAAGCAGTATGTCTTCATTCCTCCAGCAGTTCTAGTTCTTGTAAGTGAGAGACCCTGTAATTTTCATCGTTGATTATGTTTCTCAAGGAGACCCATAGAGAAGGCAACTCGACCTCAATAGGCAAGATGGCTTCAGCGCCGTAGACAAGTGAGTAGGGTGTAGCTCCTGTAGGTGTGCGGACACTTGTGCGGTAGGCCCAAAGTGCAGGATTAAGTTGGATATGCCAGTTACGGCCAGCGTCATCGACTGTCTTTTTGAGGATTTTAAGAATTGTTTTGTTAGACGCCTCAGCTTGGCCATTACCTTGGGGGTAATATGGTGTGGAGAAACGGTGAGAGATATGGAAGCGGTCACAAAGTTCACGAACATCCTGATTTTTGAAAGGACGCCCGTTATCAGTAATAATGGAAGTAGGAATCCCATATCGGCACATGATGTAGTTCAGGATGAAGGTAGCGATTTGTTTCCCAGTAACTTGTGTGAGAGGCACGGCTTCAATCCACTTTGTAAAATACTCTGTGGCTGTAATAATGAATTTATGCCCGTTGGAAGAAGGAGGGTGAATCTTGCCTATGAGATCGAGTCCCCACTGACAAAAGGGCCAAGGAGACGCAAGTGGTTGTAGCTCCTGCGCTGGTGCATGTATGAGGTCTCCATGAATTTGACACTGCTTACACTTCTTGACAAACTAATATGCATCTTTTTCCATAGTAGGCCAGTAGTATCCCGTCCTGATGAGTTTCTTGGCCAAGGTAGGACCACTAGTATGCGGACCACATATCCCTTCATGCACTTCTCGTAACGCAATCTGAGCTTCGTCATTCTCTAAACATCTAAGAAGGGTGCCATCTAGACCTCGTCGGTATAGGATATCAGCTAAAATGACGTATCGAGAGGATTGGCGAATGAAAGTACGGTGTTGATTGTTCGATAGATCGGGAGGTAAGATATTGTCGCGAAGGTATGTGAATATGGAACCATATAACTGGGATTCAGGACCAACAACACATATCATTTCCGTAGGAGTGATCTCATATGAGGGAACCAACAAGTTATCTACCAGGAACTCATAGCAGGTCTCATTTTGCGGTAGATCAATGAGCGAAGCAATTGTAGCCATGGCATCAGCAGCGCGATTCTGTTCTCTTGGTATCTGCTCAAACTCTATCTTTGCAAAGTGCTGTTTCAGATCATCTACCAGTTGTTTGTAAGGCATTAGTTTTTCATCTTTTGTTTGATAATCATCAGTTGTTTGACGGATGACAAGTTGAGAATCCCCAAAAACACGAAGTTCTTGGATCTTCCATTGAACTGCAATTCTTAACCCAGTTGTTAATGCCTCGTATTCCGCTATATTGTTGGTGCAAGGAAATGATAAGTGGTATGACTTTGGTATAGAATCGCCTTGGGGAGTTATAAAGAGTATACCCGCTCCTACCTCGTGCTGTGTATATGAGCCGTCAAAATATAATTGCCATGGCTTTGCAGGTGATATTGTTAGAATGGACTCATCTGGAAATTCTGATTGTAGAGGAGCATCATCTATCATGGGAGCATCTGCCAGTTGATCTGAAATTGCTTGTCCTTTTATAGCTTTTCTGTCCACGTATTCAATGTCGAATTCACTCAAAATCATTACCCACTTGGCCAGCCGCCCAGTAAGTGTAGCTTTGTTGAGAAGATATTTTAGTGGATCAATTCTGGCAATCAACTTAGTCTTGTGAGTGAGCATATAATGTCGTAATTTTTGTGAAGCAAAGACCACAGCGAGACATGCACGCTCGATTGGTGTGTAGTTTAGCTCATATCCCACCAATGTGCGACTGATATAGTAGACTGCTTTTTCCTTGCCGTCAGGTATTTGCTATGCTAGGAATGCCCCCAGTGCTGTCGGAGTAGCTGATATGTAAAGTAGCAATGGTTGATCTGGAATTGGTGGCATCAAAACTGGAGGGTTCAACAGATAATCTTTGAGCGTCTGAAAAGCTTGTTGATAGTTCTCATCCCATTTGAACTTGATGTTTTTGTGTAGCAGGTGTTGGAAAGGATTACACTTATCTGCAAGTTGTGCTATGAATCTTCATATGGACTGGAGTCTCCCTTGTAAAGATCGAAGTTGACTGATATTCTTGGGTGGCGGCATGTCCAAGATAGCCTTGACCTTCGCTGGATCAGCTTCTATTCCTCTTTTAGACACAATGAATCCTAGGAGCTTCCCGGAGGTTACTCCAAAGACACATTTCTTTGGGTTTAATCTTACCTTGTATTTTTCCAGCCGATCAAAGACAACTGAAAGGATGTTCAAGTGTGTATCTCTGTCTATTGATTTTCCCAAAAGATCGTCAACATAATCTTCCACGGTTATGTGCATGAGATCATGAAAGATAGTAGTCATCGCTCTTTGATAAGTAGCGCCTGCATTTTTCAACCCAAAGGGCATGACATTCCAACAGAAGGTTCCCCATGGACAAGTGAATGATGTTTTATGTTGATCTTCAGGTGCAATCCTGATTTGATTATATCCAGAAAATTCATCCATTAAAGATAACATTTCATGGCCTGCTGTGAGATCAACGATCAAGTCAATGTTTGGTAATGGGAAATCGTCCTTTGGACAAGCCTTGTTGATATCTCTGAAGTCTGTACATATTCAGATGCTGCGATCCGGTTTGCTGACAGGTACTAAATTGGAAATCCATTCAGGATAATCAATTGGGTGTATGAATCCGACATCCAATAATTTCTCCAGCTCTGCCTTGACTAGCAATGCCACTTGTGGATGCATTTTCCTTAATTTCTGCTTTACTGGTTTTGCCCCCGGTTTGACTGTCAAATGATGCATTACCAAATCCGGATCCAGTTCAGACATATCAGCGTATGACCATGCAAAGTTGACTTGTCATTACTTGAAGAAGCTTATGAATTTTGCCCTTTCGGCCTCTGTCAATGATTGAGCCAAGAATATGTTGTGTGGAACCTCTTCTGTACCAATATTTGTCTTTATAGTCTCCTCTACCAACATGGATGATTTTTCCTCATATGATGCTGGGAGAATGTCGAGCCTTCCATCTTCGGGTGCCTCAGAGAGGTTTTTGCCCTTAGATACATCCTTTCTTTTTGCTTTTTTGGAGTCAGATAGCGCCACAGTGTGGTTTTCGCCATAAGACCCTTGTTTTGTTTTTATTTTCACATTTTTGTGACTAGAAGGCCCGACACCCTCACCAAAGTATGCTATGTTGTTGAGCTCTATGGCATATCCTGCTTTGTGGTCTCCAGGGGGAAGATCATCTCGAATGCCAAGGTAGTCGATAATAGCTTCGTCATTTTGAAATGTATCAAATTGTGCTGGTCCTTCATGATCCCAGTCAATGAGTTGAGGATGAACAAGGGGAAGGTCTTTAGTGCTTTCAGAGTTTGCTGGACTAATAGTGAAGATGTGGTTATATTCAGGTATGTCAAGGCAATCGTCGAGGTCATCGATGGCACTCTCCTCATCAATTTCGATCGTGAGCGAATCCAAATTGTCATCACTAGTAGAGCCTTCTGGGACAGGTGTCCTCATCCTATGTGATTTTGACCTATGACCTTGAAACGAAGCTTGTGCGGGATCCTTATGGGTTGGTTCTTGACCAACTTTGAACTTTTTGTAAAATTCCTCCTCCTCTGTGGGTTC
The DNA here is from genome assembly GCF_030272615.1 of Cryptomeria japonica. Classification (NCBI taxonomy): domain Eukaryota; kingdom Viridiplantae; phylum Streptophyta; class Pinopsida; order Cupressales; family Cupressaceae; genus Cryptomeria; species Cryptomeria japonica. The sequence goes on along the minus strand of NC_081407.1, from coordinate 255,524,867 downwards.
ATCTGGCTCTCTGAATGTTTCAGTGAGCTCATAGTCACTGGAGGATTTGTCTGAACCCCATTCCCACTCATTGGAGTCTGTGGAATAGTAATCCTCTTGTTGAACTTCAGCAACTTTGATTTGCCATACCTCTTTTGTTCTTTTATTATGTAGTCTGGGATTCAGAAAACCAAGCCCCTTGGAACGTTCCCTTCTTGTAGTTAGCTCAGGTTGTAAGGGCTCCATGACACCTTCTTTGCGTAGTCCGAGAGGGCTTTTTCCATCATACCCAAATCTTTGCAAAATTTTGAAGCCTTTGCCATAGTTCTCACAGGGTATAATAATCTGATCATGTGTGTCCTCTTCAACGTCCTTATAGAGCATTTTATATAAATTTTCTTCTTCTAGTTCACCCCATTTTTGAAAGGTAGTAGGATCCCATTTGAGCATCATGATGGAGATTTGCTTGTTAGGATGTGGCCTCCCATATTCCTTGGGAGAGGTCATGACTTGTCGTAAAAACATTGTTTGATTCAAAGTGTATTCTCCCATGCCTTTGTCTTGAAACTTGGCTCTAAGTTCACCTTGTTTGGATGTCGAGGGCTTTAATGACTCAGGATCAATATATGCTAAAGAAGGAGTAGCCTCACGATTGCTGGGAATGATAGTCTCAGTATGTGGTCTCAAGTTATTGCAATATATGAATGGATTTGGATCACCATTGACCGTTACCTCGACTCCATTGTGAGGGAACTTTATGCACTGATGGTATGTTGATGGGACTGCCCTCATTTCATGAATCCACGGACGTCCTAGCAATATGTTGTATGTGAGATCAAGATCTAGGACTTGACAAACCACATCCTTTGTGACTGGCCCTATTCTTAGTGGTAAGGTGACTGTGCCCTTGGACGAGAGCTCTTCATCATTATAAGCCTTGATGGTGATTTGGTTTGTAGAATTCACAGCCTTGTCAGAATATCCCAATTGTCTGATGGTGCTCAATGTACAAATATTAAGACCTGCTCCTCCATCTATCAGGACTCGCTTTATTTGATGTTTATGTATGAAGGCTTCAACATGTAGAGGTGCATTATGTGGCTGACTTATGGAGGCGTCATCGGCTTCTGTGAATGTAAGGGAGTGTGGAATGGAAAGGTATCCCACCATGGCTTGAAATTGGTCCACGTTCAGATCAGTAGGGACGGCAGTATCTCTCAAGATTTTGTCAAGGATAGCTTTATGTGCAGGGGATATACGTAGGAGCTCAAGAATAGAGATGAGTGCAGGTGTCTTCCCTAATTGTTCTACAAGGTCGTACTCAGGCTTGATTGATAAATGATTGGTATTCTTAGTGGAGGTACCTGGCAATGTGATCTTACCTCGATGGGTTGTAACATGACATTCAGAGGTAGATTCGGATGAAGATCCCACACCTTTTAGGACAATTTTGGGTTTCTGAGAAGGATTCTCAGGATTTTTGTTTTTGATAGTAATGGTAGAGATATGATTGTCCATTGAGATGTGATTGATAGTAGAATCATAATTGTAAGGTGCTCTAGTATAATTGGCTTGATCATCTGTGACTTTGCCTTTTCCTTTGTCATGTTTTGGGAATGGTTCCTTAAACATCTCATGCTCTTGATTAGATGAATGTCCCTCAATCTCTATATCTCCTCTGTCAATGAGATCTTGCACAATGTTTTTCAATCGATGGCAATTACCTGTCTTGTGACCCTTGCTCTTATGAAACTCACAGTACTCATCATCATTCCACCAATTTGGTTTTACCTTTGGTTCATAAGGAGGAAAATCTGGAACTGTAATTACTTTGTTTTCTACAAGCTTTTTGAATACTGATTCAAGTGGTTCCCCCAATGGAGTGTACTTCCTTCGTGGTCTAGAAGTTGTTTGAGTGTTCACCTGATTGTTGGTAGAACTTGATCCAGAAAAGACGAACTTGGGTCTCACTGTATTGGCATCAACAACACCATCATTAACTGTGTTCTTGTTCTTATTCCAAAATTTTGGTTTGTCCTTTCCTTTGAAGTCCTCTTTGTTTTCTTTGAATAGTTTGATAACTCCTTGTTCAATTAAGACCTTTTCTGTTGCTAGGCCCTTTTCAATGACATCCTTGAATGTAGACAAACAAGCTTTCCTGAGATCATATCCAATAGCCTTGTTAACGTTTTGTGTGAACATCTCCACCATTTGTTTCTGCGGGATTTCACAAGAGCATCTGCTAGCTAAGTTTCTCCATCTCTGTAAAAATGTTGCGAAAGATTCTCCTTCCTTTTGTTTAGTATTGCACAAGGTAGTAACTGAGACATCTGTTTCAATGTTGTAGGAGAAATGTTGAATGAATGCCTCTGCTAAGTCGCCCCATGACTTAATACCAGGAGGTAATTGAGAAAACCATTCCATAGCTTGATCGCCTAAGCTCTGTGGGAATAACCTCATCAAGTATGTTTCTTCTGCCGCTACCTCAATGCAAGCTGTGAAGAATTGTCTTATGTGTGCCTTGGGGTCTCCTCTCCCTCTATATTTGTCAAATTTTGGCGTTACAAAGTGTGGAGGAAATGGAGGCATTGGAATGCTCTTATCAAAGGGATAAGGACATATATCTCTCATAGTGTATGTAGGTTTTGGTGTACTCATGTCCTCCATTTTCTTTTGTAGATCTCTAATTTGTTGCTCCAAATTATTCTTGGGAGGAGATGGATTTCTTGTAGCATACCCCATGTTTGAAACACCCATTTGAGGAGGAGCTTGTTGCATGTATGGATGATACTGATCGTAGACATGTCCATATGGAGGTCTATATTGTTGCGACATGTATGGAGCACTTGGCATAACTTCATGTTGAGGGACTCCATATCTATTTTGTGTATATAAACCATATTCAATAGGCCTTTCATTTTCCATTGTGTTGCCCCCAATTTTGACATGAGGTCTCCTTGTGTCAAAATTTTGAAATGTCCTTGAGTATCCACTTGTTTTGATTGATTCATACCTTGAGCATGTGATTGAGCATAAGGCCTCCATGATGGTCCTTGAGTGTAAGTATCATATGTTTGAGCTTGTGTATGTGGGATTGCTGGCTTTTGAAGCAAAGCTGATGGTGACTCCGGCATCATATTATTCGGTCCTCTATTTCCTCCACTATTTGGTCTCCTTTGATCCATGTTAGGTTGAGTTTGTTGTGAGGGTCGACTTTCCATAAGTTGAGATAAGTCAAAATCATGCGGTATTTTAGCTCCACTTTGTGCCATCATGTTTAAAAAGTATTGACGATCTCTCCTCATTATCTCTTCAACCAATCTATTGAATTGAGGGTCCATTATGGATTCTTGTATGTCTGCTGATAGTATTGAAGAGTTTTCCACTGTGTCATTGTGTGTAGCATTGTTGTTTATAGTGTTTGCACTTTGCACATTTGGATTGTGTCTATAAACATTCATGTCTGGTAATGTAGTGTGCTCAGGATTGTAGAATAGATCATTGTCATACTCATAAGAACTCATGTTTACGGATTCTTGAGCTTCTTTAGCTATTTTCCTAGATTTTTGAAGGCGGGTTTCAACCATGAACTAGGTGTTAGACCAAGATGTGAGAGACTAGATGAAAAATGACAAGAGTATGGAAGACCAAGAGTTGTATGGAGTGTAAGTGAATCTTGAGGTGTACTTGCAATATCCAAAGTGTAAGACCAAGTATGTAAGTAGTAGAGTAGGTGTGACTTCCAAAGAGAGGATAGTTTCTCTTGATGAGGTAAGCTGACCTTGACTCTAAGTAAGACCAAATGAGACCCAAAGGTAAGAAACCTTGATGAGGGACCACTTAGCAAAGTGTAGTAGTATGTAGTGTGTTGACAAAGTATGATGAGGACAAGCAAGTGACCTTTTGACTCAAGTTTAGACAATTGTGAATGTAAAATGAGGTATGAAGCAATGATGGACTGTGTGAAACCTTAGAATAGGCTGAATGCTAGATGAAACCTGAAGAGACAACCTAAGAAGCTCAAGTATGCCGAAACTGATCTTCTTTGTTTGCTTGACTGTTAAAGTTTTCAAATCCTGACACAGACGCCTCTGTATACTTCACAGACGTGATTATCTGACACAAACGCCTTTCTGTTTGACACAGACGCTGATAAAAACACAGACGCTATTCTGTACTTCACAGACGCGCTTATCTGACGCAGACGCGGTTTGAATAGACACACACGCGTTTCTGTAACCTTAGTGCAATTTTTCCTATCTGTGAAATTGTTTTGTTGTGACCAAATCTGATTTTTTGACTGTTTTTCGTAACAAGAGGACACAATGTTGATGACTCAATGTGTGCAAACTGTTTAGACTCCAAAAGTGTGTTGTTTGATGTAAAAAGTTTTTGCATACACTTGAAGACACAAAAGACACAATGTTTTGCTGTTTTGTCTTGAATATTTGAGTGTTTAGCATAAGACAAGCACAAATCTTAGGGCTGGCCAAGACAATAGTTGTTGATCCCACATAGGGTTTTACCCCCGAGGCTACGCTATTCAGAGCGGATACTTAGATGCTTGACCTCACTGGCTCCACCCTCAGCACTCACTTCTCGGGTCAGCCAAGCATCAGTCCCCATGAAAACTCCCCATGGCGAACTTTGTATCTCTACTAAGAACCGTATGTGTGTGGGCCGCTACCAGAGGTCCGACCTCCTGCCTCAACAACTAGAAGGATTTGGGCATCTAAAACAAAGAGGTGCTAGTAAGGGCATCCGCTCGTGTGGCCATACATGCGACACTTTCAGCTCTGTAAATACAGAAGGCTCCCAACCGGTAGGGGTTACGCCCTACAAATGATCAAATAAATTTGATCAAACAGGTTTATGGGGAGACATAGTGTCGGTATGAACTAATCAGCACACGTTATTCATAGTTTTCACCATGAATACATTTGATTATAGTGGTTTGGATGAGGTGGGTTTTCCTCGCTACCACTTGGGTCGTTCTCTTCTCACTAGTAGTCCTAATGACCACACGGGAAGACAGGCCCTCTAAAGATTAAACAAAAAGAGCCTATTGCTCAAGACACAAAAGACAATGATTCAATTTTAGTGCACCAATGGAAGTGTTTGCTAATCTATGAAAACAAGGCACACAAAAAAATTATGAAACCCTAGCCAAGGCCCTGCAACAAAATTGTTAGTAGTTTGGGTTGTTTCAAATGATAACCCCTTCCTGCAAGCACACAAGTTAGGTAAATTTTAGAAAACCCAAAAGACTTTGTGAAAAGGGGCCTTCAACAAAAACGTTTTTTGCCTCCAAAGCAAGCTGCACCAATTTTGTTAGCTAGATTTGAAAATGTTAGTCCAAAGATAAACCAGATCTGAAACATTAAATGCAAGACAAAATGGCGAAAAATGAAAACCTAAAAAAAAATTTTTTTTAATTTTTTTTTAATTTTTACATAGACGCGATTTTACCTTACATAGACGCGATTCTGCCCTACACAGACGCGATTCCACAACACAGACGCGATTTAACACCTCACAGACGCGTTTCTGCAAAAAAATGTAAAACATAAAATCCTGCAAAGCACAGACGTGATTAAAATGATCACAGACGCGACTCTGCTACACAAACGCGGTTCTGTGAGGCACAGACGCAGATTAAAATGACACAGACGCGTTTCCTTAACACAGACGCGCCTCCCTGTAACCTGCAAAATGAAATATTGACAAAACACAGATGCGGATCCAGTTGTCGCAGACGCTCCTGAAAACCAAAAACGCGATCCGAAAGTTCGCAGACACGGAAAAACCTAAAATGTCGTCGAAAAATGTTTGATCTGCAGCTTCAAAAACGCAAAATCTGCAACAAAAAAGGTTAAATGCAAAGGGACAAGGGTCCCACCGGGCGTGCCAAAATGTGTATGGTGAAAATGGATAACAATAATAACAATATTGAAAGGCTAAATGAATTCAACCACAAAACCCTAGCCTAACAATGAACAAAGATCCACCATAACATATGAAGATTACCTAAGACAATGCAAAATAACTCAAAATCACAAAGATTATACCATCACATGTCCAATAGGGTTTTGATCTCCATTCTTCCTATCTCCATTGATCTTGCTTGATATATTTGCTCTCAGATTTTTATATGCACAAGAGCTCAACAAAGAACGGAATGTGGTTGCAAGTAGGATCGTAGTGTAGCCAAGTACTCCAAAATCAATCATTAGGGTTTGACAATGAAGAAAGCATCTCCTTAAATAGAAGATACAATAAGAAATGGAGGGTTAAGATTGAGAGGTGTAAAAAGAGATGTCGGCTAAGATTAGAGGGTAGGTAAAAGAAATACCAAAATAATGAAAGAGGTAGGTAGTGTATGAATTAAGAGATGAATGACATGTGTCATGGGTAGAAAAAGCTAATGAATTTGATTAAATAAATAAAGATTTATTTAATTAATAGAAGAAGTAGGACAATTAAATAAATAAAATATTTATTTAATTTAGGAAAGGGATAATTTAAATAAATAAATGTATTTATTTAAATGAGAAATAAGGCTAGAAGAGGATAAATGAATTAATTAAATAAATAAAGATTTATTTAATTAATAGAAGAATTAGGCTTAGATAATTAAATAAATAAAATATTTATTTAATTAGACATGACAATTTTGAGTGTCTACACACATCACTATGGGATTCACTATGCAGTAGGCACAGGACTTCGCTTGGTTGGTTACACAGACTCTGATTGGGTTGGTGATCTTGATGATCATAAGTCTACTTCTGGTTACAGTTTTCACCTTGGTTTAGGCCCCATTTGTTGGCAGAGCAAGAAGCAACATGCTATTTCTCTCTCTTTGACTAGGGCTAAGTATCGAGGCACTATTAACGTAGCAACTGAGACCATTTGGCTCCAGCAGATTCTCACAGAGTTTGGGTTCACCACTCCATGACTGACAGTTCTACATTGTGACAATCAGAGTGCTATTGCAATCTTGAAGAACCCAGTCCAGCACCAGCGGACCAAACACATCAAGATTCATATGCACTATATCCGAGAGCTCATTCAGGAGTAGGTCATTGATTTGCAGTATTGTCCTACAACAGAGCAGGTTGCTGACATATTCACCAAACCTTTCACTGAGAGTAAGTTCCAGCAGTTGCGAGCTCTCTTGGGGGTGCAGGATGTGTCATTAGGGGGGGTCAGTTGACTTCTCGTTCCTCTCTTATGGGGGGGACTTTTTCCTCTTTGAGGTTTTGTCCATCTTCTTTGAGAGTCTTTTGTACATTCATCTCTCTTTTGGGGGGCAGTTTTTTCCCATTGGGTTTTCTCCCTTTCTCCATTTGTGAGAGATTGCATTGCATAGTTTTTCTTGCATTTGCTTATTGTAAATGGGTACCTATCATGGCCTAGTAGCCGAGACCCATCTTGCATTGTTGACTTGAGTCTTCATTCCCCTAAGTTTCACTTAAGGGGGGGTGTTGGTGTAAATAAATATTCATTATGGATATTATTACACTTTACTTAAATTAACTTAGGATAATGCACTTCTTCATAGTTTGGATTTGAGACACTTAGGGAAGTGTGCACATAGGGATAGAGGTTGTAGGAGAAATTCCACCTTTTGTGGTCTTATTTTGCTGTTACACTCCACATTCGGTGGGTCATCCACCTCTTGTAGAATATTATATTATTTCTCCTATCTACCCCTAGTATTTCTTACCTACCCTTGTTTCTCATTGAGCCACATGTTATAATTGTGTGCTCGTACATCCATATGGCCTTGCCTATATAAGACGACCTATATTCATTGTATTGGTGAATCCAGTTGATCATTTTCATATTGATGAGAATACAGTTTGTTCTTGTCATTCTTTTGTCTCTATTTTTATACTTTTCATTGTGCCCTTAATCTTGGCAAAATCTCACAATATGAATTTGGGGATTCGGAATTAACTGAAATTAATTAGTTAATTAAAAAAATTAAAGAAATAATTTAATATTTTAGAAATTGAATTTATTTAAATAATAAAGATTATTTAAATTAAAAAAATTATAATCACAATTAATTAAATAATAAATATTTAATTAATATTTAGAAAAGGGTTAATGATTAACTGAATAGAGATAGAAATTGAAATTGAATTTATTTAAATAATAAAGATTATTTAAATTGATGGATTAATAATCACAATTAATTAAATAATAAATATATAATTAACATTAGAAAATGGTTTAAATGATTAAACGATGATTGAATTGAAATAGAATAATTGGTAAGATGATGAAGAAATATGAGATTAGAAGAATAAGATTAATTAGCTTAATTAAATAATTCATGAATTATTTAATCAATTAGATGAATAATTAGTACATGATCAATGAGACATTTTAGGTGTCTACACCTGGTCTATGGTTAACCTCATTAAATTTCTCCTTTGGACTTCTCTCTCATCTACATAATCCTCCCAAAAGTCTTCCAATTGTGGTGCATGAAGATACTATTTTTCTTCGTGGAGATTGTATCTGATGAAACCCTTGCTATCAAAATTGGATCTCATAGGCAAGGAACAAAAACCACACTTGGCTAACAGTTTGTCAGCACTCCTGGCAGACTCATTGTTTGTTGGTATTTTGGTATGGTTGTGTCATTGATGTTAACACCTACTAATACTTATCAACTCTGGCACTTTGGAGGATTAGCAATGTTCACCGGCAAGAAAGTGACTTATGCACAGTCACCGGTATTTGGTGATAGTTCTGATACTTAATGTAAAGTACAGATTCCAATAGCTAACAAGATGAGAGGGGGGGGGGTGAATCATACAAACTTAATCTTCCATAAAAACAACAGATTCAACCTCGGTAACATATACTTCAGCAACTTAACCAAAACTGCTAAACATGCAAACTCATAAACACAAAATCATCATAACACTCATAACACCAGATTTAACGTGGAAACCCAAATAGGGAAAAACCACTGTGGGATTTCGGACCCACTAAGAAATATACTCTTCTAGAGTATGCTCAGTTAAAAGAAAATCCTGTTAAAGATTACAAACACATGCTAGATGTGACCCTGTTAAGGGATTTCCCTCAGATCTATTAGGATCTTCACTTTGTTAGAAGTGACCTTGTCAAAATATTTCGAACACTCATTTAGAATGTTACCTTGCTAGAGGGTTTACATATGAGACTGTTAAGTCCACTCGGTTAAGAGATTTTCTGTCACTTACAAAATAACAGTAATACAAATCTATCTACAACTTCACATCTAAAAATGCTAAAGCAGATTCTTATTTGCTCAAAACAATATAGTCATAGGACTTATCTTGTCCCTCTGCTGGGCTCTCTACTTTGTTATTCAAACAGGTCTTCAAGCTTCTCTGCTCGGTAATCACTATGTATCATCCCCTGTGCATACACTTTCCCACATACATTGTCTATTAACAATTTCTTATTTATAAACAATTGCTAACCGCTTAATCTCCTTGATCACATTTTCCATGATCAATTTTAGCCATCAGATCTTCAAACTTGACCAGGTTCAATGTATCCTTTCGATCTGAAAACATTTTACGTTACCTTGGGACTTGTAGTCCTTTCTTGTAACTTGCACAAGATTATTGCGGTTCAATCTGCACTGTAGATCTTCTTGCCGATTTTCCTTTGCCATATATCCTTAACAAACTTCATGCACGACATACCAATCATTTATACATCTCCAGCTAATCATTGTCCTTCATTAAATAATGCTTTTATCCGTCCCATGTGCACTGTCATAACTCGGTTGCAACTCGGTAAATACTAAACTTTACTCGGTAGAAATTTCGCCTTCATTAACCGATATCAATCCGACTAGGTTCCTTAGGGTGTACCGACTAGGTTCTTTGCTTGGTGAGATAGTATAGTATAAACCTTACAATCAACAACATATGTAGGACATCAAAACAATCTAAATATCATGATCTCATCATTGTCTAACTCAGTAATAGTTGCCCATCAAATAACTTATTCCTCCCTTTATTCATCACATTCTTTCTGTGTCTTTTACCGACATCTTAATTCTCTTCAAATCAATCTTCTCAAGATATGGCAACATCATATTGAATCAGATAATCAATCTCTTGACATCAATGACAAAATAATGTTATAAAGATATTTATCATCCTTCTTCAGTTAAATCAATAATCTTCAACAACCTTCTCTATATCCTTACTAAATATCAACAATCTCCTGATATTGAAATGCCAACAATCTTTCCTACTATAATGCCAACATTTGGTACACCGGAAGGATATAATGTTCATCGGCACTTGGAATGATATGGAAAACACCTAGTTATGTCGAAGACATCGTGCGGACACTTTGTCTTGGAGTTTTGTTCATTGGCATATTCGTATTTGCATATTTGTTGTTAATGGAAAATAGGTCCAATTTATGCACCAACAGACTTATCTACTCCAGATTAGCATGACACGCTTTGGAGATGATTTTGTTGTTATTGTAAATGCATTAAGCCGACATGTTGAATCGGATATTGCATCGGTTATTGATTTACTTGTAATTGTTTTATTGTAATATCTTATAGAGCCGACCTACTAAAATTGGTCTTAGGTTATGGTATATATGTAAGATCTTATTTGTAAGATCAATATGTGATAAGGATAAGGAATTGTAAGAAGGTATATGTGAGAATAATCAGAGCTATACACATAGACATCATTTGAAGGTGAAGCAATGTATTTGTAAAGACAATCAGAACTACACCGGTACTGAATCCAGCATATGAAGATGCTATTTTGAGCAGTACATTCTTATTGGATTTAATCATCCAATTGTAGTCAGTGTGAATCCTATTTGTATTTGAGCAGTGAGCTTTAGGTGCTTGGCCTTTCTTCTTGTGCAGACCCCATTTCTAGACACATACTATCTACAGTAGTATCATCTGATTGTGGGTAAGGTTTCCCACCATGGTTTTTCCCCTTACAGGGTTTCCACGTACAAATATTGGTGTTATGTGTTGTGGATGTTGTTATCTTTCTATTTCATGCATTAATCTTTACCGGTACTGTAATTAACTGATAAACTATCTACCAGCATAAAGTTTGGTTTAGCGGTATTAAGCATTAAGGTTGGTTAAGTTGTTTTTGGTTGAATTTATTTGACAACTGATTCACCCCCCCCCCCCCCCCCCCCCCTCTCAGTTGTCTCTGGGACCTAACAATTGGTATCAGAACCGAGTCCTCTTTTTGCAAAAGTTTAACAGCTTGAGGAGATCCAATGTCTACTAACTATTTTAGGAAGGATAGTCCTAAACTTGATGGAACCAACTATGGAATATGGAAGATCAGAATGGAGACACATCTAAATTGCATTGGAAAGGACATCTAGGATGTTACAAAGAATGGCTATACAATTCCTACAACTAGTCAACCTAATCCACCAAACTTGGTTAAAGATGAGGAAAATGATTGCAAAGCAAGAGAAGCACTTTTGAACACATTAACAAATCAGCAAATCATGGGATTATTAGATAGGTCTACTACTAAATCTATTTGGGATCACTTGGAAACATTGAATGAAGGAGATTCCATAGTCAAAATTGCAAAACTTGAAAGCGAGTCAGGTATGAAAATCTGAAAATGGAAGAAGATGAAAGGATTTATGCTTTTATGGGAATAGTTAATGAAATTGTTTTGGGTATTAAATGTTGTGGAGGAACCTTAAGTGAAGATGAAATTGTTTCAAAAGTTATAAGAGGATTGCCACCGGAATATAAAATGAAAGTTACTGCTATAAATGAGTTGAGAACAATGCCTAATACATCAGTAACTAGGGATACAGTATTGGAAAACTTTCAGCTTTTGAAATTGAGGCATTTGGTCCTGTTGCTACTATAAAGACAAATTTAGCTTTTAAGGCATCAACATCATCTATACCATCATTTGAAAAATCTAATTGGAAAACCTTTTATGCAAGAGAGCTTGAGGAAACTAGGAGAGAAAATGAAGAAATTGAAGAACTTCAAGCACTATTTGCAAGGAAAATGCCTAAAGGTCTAGTTGGAAGTAAGTATGAAGGTAAAGAACCCTTTAAATGTTTTAACTATAATAAGATTGGTCACATGGCTTCAAGATGCCCTGATAGACATGATAGACTAAGAGAAGAAGCTAGAAGAACATACAAGCCTAACCATGAATATCAGAGATACAAATTTAAGAAGAATAAAGATAAATCTTGTTATCTCGCTAATGAAGTGAGTCATTGATGATTTTGATGAAGATCTGACAGACAATGGATGGGTTTTTGTTGCTATAACAGAAGATCAACCAACACCTACTATTCAACCAGTAGAACAGGCCCTGGCAGCTAAAATTGAAGTTAAGGATGAATGGATCATTGATTCAGGATGTTCGCATCACATGACTGGTGATAAAGGTAAATTCTTGAACTTTCGGGAATATAATGGAGGTCTGCTAAGATTTGGAGATGACAAAGCTTGTTTAATCAAAGGAAAAGGTACAATATCTCTTGATGGAAAGCATAATATTGACAATGTTTACTATGTAGAAGGTTTAAAGCATAATCTTTTGAGTGTTGGTCAATTAGTTGAGAAAGGATTTCAGTTTCAATTCAAGAATGGTAAATGCAAAATTATGAACCGAACTGGTTTGGAAATTGCAACCGATAATCAAACTAGAGGTAATATCTTTCACTTGAATAACAGTGAAAAGACATGCTTGATTGCACACATTGATGAAAGTTGGTTATGGCATAAGAGACTCTGTCATGTAAATTTTGATTGCATGGTAAAAATCAGTACTACTAAGGCAGTTAGAGATTTACCTAAGATTGTCAAACCTTACAATCCAGTATGTAAGGAATGTCAATTTGGAAAACAAGTTAGAGAATCTTTTAAAAGTATTCCAGAAAAATCAAATAATACCCTTGACTTAATTCATTCTGATTTATGTGGTCCAGCTAGAACTAAAAGTTTACAAGGTGATAGATATTTCATGCTAATCATTGATGACTATTCTAGAATGTGTTGGGTTACTTTTCTCAGAGAAAAATCAGAAGCACTTGGAAAGTTCAAACTATTCAAAGCAATGGTAGAGAATGAAAATGGTAACAAAATCAAATGTTTAAGATCAGATCAAGGAGGAGAATTGACATCTAAGGAATTTAATGCATTCTGTGAAGTGAATGGAATCAGAAGACAGTTATCAGCACCTCAGACACCATAGCAGAATAGGGTTGTAGAAAGGAAAAATAGAACTATCTTGGATGCAGCTAGAAGTATGTTATCTAAAGCAAATCTACCACATGTATATTGGAGAGAGGCAGTAAGCACAATGGTCTATACATTCAACAAAGTTCACATCAAAGGAGAAACTGGTAAGACCCCTCATGAACTATGGTTTGGTATTACTCCTACTCTTAAATATTTCAGCATATTTGGAAGTAAATGCTATATTAGAAGAGATGAGTATATTGGCAAATTTGATCCTAGAAGTGATGAAGGAATATTTCTTGGTTATTCATCTAAGAGCAAGGCATGCAGATGTTTTAACAAAAGATTGCATAAAATTGTTGAGAGTACAAATGTGAAGATTGATGAACAATTTAGAGGAACTTCAAGGTATATAGACTCTGAATCGGCAATAGAAATACTAGCAAATGAACCTACATTGAATCAACTGGTATAGATAGAAGATCCAGTTACATTGGTATCATCTGAAAATTCCACTATAACTGAGGAACAACAACAAATAAAGACACCTCGGTATGTAAGATTGAATCACTCTAAAGATCAGATAATTGGAAACAAGTATAAAGGAGTTATGACAAGAGGAAGACTGGCAAATGAAGAGGTATGTCTTATTTCTCAAATTGAATCATCAACAATTAATGAGGCATGTGAAGATAAAAACTTGATTAAAGCTATGGAAGAAGAATTAGAGCGAATTGAGAAGAATAACACATGGATATTAGTTCCCCGACCTAAAGACAAAAATGTGATTGGAGCAAAATGGGTATTTAGAAACAAACTTAATGAAGATGGTAAGGTAATCAGGAATAAAGAAAGACTAGTGTGTAAGGTATATTCTCAGAAAGAAGGAATTGATTATAATGAAACCTTTGCACTGGTAGCTAGAATTGAGGCAGTTAGATTATTCTTGGCTTTCGCAGCACACAAGAACTACAAAGTATATCAAATGGGTATTAAATGTGCATTTTTTAATGGAGATCTTGAAGAAGAAGTTTACATTGAGAAACCTGATGGATTTTCTTTGACAAATAACAAAGATATGGTTTGTAGGTTAAAGAAAGCTTTGTATGGGTTGAAGCAAGCTCCAAGAGCTTGGTATGATAGATTGGATAAGTATCTTTTGAAGATTGGATTTTCTAAAGGTAATGTTGACAACAACTTATACTATAAAGTGACTAATGATGACATCTTGGCTATAGAAGTTTTTGTTGATGATATAATCTTTGGAGGAGAAGATGGATTATGTAAAGACTTTTCTATTGAAATGCAGCAAGAATTTGAAATGTCTATGATTGGAGAAATAAAATTCTTTTTAGGATTGCAGATTTCACAGACTGATAAGGGTATATTCTTGAGTCAATCCAAATACTTGAAAGAGTTACTAAAGAAATTTGGGATGGAGAACTCTAAACCGGTAAGCACACCTATGACTACAAATGACAAATTATCACTAAGGGGTGAATCTACACCTGTTAATCCGACTAGGTACAAATCTATGATAGGAGGCCTATTGTATTTGACACAAACAAGACCTGATATTATGAATGCAATATGTATTGTTTCAAGATTTGAGAGTAATCCTAGAGAAAATCACGAATCAACAGTAAAAAGGATTTTTCGGTACTTACAAGGCACTACAAGTATTGGCTTATGGTATCCTAGAGATGAAAATTTTGAACTATGTGCATACATAGATGCAAATTGGGCAGGAGATGTGGATGACAGAAAAAGCACCACCGACAGAGCATTTTTTCTTAGAAGCAGATTAATTTCTTGGTTGAATAAGAAACAAATTTGCACATCTTTATCAACAACAGAATCAGAATATGTTGCAGCAACAACTAACTGTACACAGGTATTATGGCTTAAGAAAATGTTGAAGGACATAAAGGTAAAATGAAAGGAACCTATAACTATCTATTGTGATAACACTGTAGCAATTGATATATCTAAGAATCCGGTATTACATTCTAAAACCAAACATGTTTCTATCAAACTGAATTTTTTGAAAGAGAATGTTGAATCAAAAAGAAGTAAAACTAGTTTATGTAAATACTAAAGAGCAGATTGCAGATATTTTCACTAAACCTCTGCCTAAAGAGACCTTTGAATATCTTAGAGATCAGATCGGGGTCATACCCCCACCGGTAGAGACTTAGATAGTTGATGTTTATCATCAACCGACAAAATTAATAGAGAAATCTTTTACTCCGACTTTGATGAGGAGAGCTACTTCTCAGGGGGAGTAGTTGGCATACTAAATTGGTTGGTATTTTGTATTTACATCTGGTTTTGTATTGGCTTTGGCATTTGATATCAAAGGGGGAGAGATATCTATGGAAAAACACATTATCTTTTGGGGAGAGATTATTCATTTGGGAAAAAAATTAATACTTTGAGATGATAGATTACTCTCTGTATCTGAGTTTTTGTTTTCCATCTTGTGTTGCCATCAATGCCAAAGTGGGAGATTGTTGGTATTTTGGTATGGTTTTGTCATTGATGTCAACACCTACTAACACTTATCAACTCTAGCACTTTGGAGGATCAACAATGTTCACCGGCAAGCAAGTGACTTATGCATAGTCACCGGTATCTGGTACACCAGCAGGATATAATGTTCACCGACACTTGGAATGATATGGAAAACACTTGGTTATGTCGAAGACATCATTTGGACACGTTTTCTTGGAGATTTGTTCATTGGCATATTTGTTGTTACCAGCAAATAGGTCCAGGTTATGCACCGGGAGACTTATCTACTCCAGATCAACATGACACGCTTTGGAGATGATTTTGTTGTTATTGTAAATGCATTAAGCTGACATGTTGAATCAGATACTGCATCGGTTATTGATTTACTTGTAATTGTTTTATTGTAATATCTTTTAGAGCCGACCTACTAAAATTGGTCTTAGGTTATGGTATATATGTAAGATCTTATTTGTAAGATCAATATGCGATAAGGATAAGGAATTGTAAGAAGGTATATGCGATAATAAGAAGAGTTATACACACAGACATCATTTGAAGGTGAAGCAAGGTATTTGTAAAGACAATCGAAACTACACCGGTACTGAATCCAGCATATGAAGATGTTATTTTGAGCAGTACATTCTTATTGGATTTAACCATCCAATTGTAGTCAGTGTGACTCCTATTTGTGTTTCAGCAGTGAGCTTTAGGTGCTTGGCCTTTTTGCATGTGCAGACTCCATTTGTATACACATACTATCTGCAGTAGTATCATCTGATTGTAGGTAAGGTTTCCCACCGTGGTTTTTCCCCTTATATGGTTTCCACGTACAAATATTGGTGTTATGTGTTGTGGATGTTGTTGTCTTTCTATTTCATGCATTAATCTTTGTCAGTACTATAATTAACTGATAAACTGTCTACCGACATAAGGTTTGGTTTACCGGTATTAAGCATTAAGGTTGGTTAAGTTGTTTTTGGTTGAATTTATTTGACAAATGATTCACCTCCCCCCCCCCCTCAGTTGTCTTCGGGACCTAACATTGTTTTTACAAGAATAGCTAGATAGATCTAGGGGAAAAGAATACCACTTATTTTTTGAATTCATGTATTTGATATTGACAAGGACCATCTGGTGACAAATATCTAAGTAAAAACAATAGTTTCATGCACACCTTTACAATTTTAACGGGGCCTTTTCATAACCCTCGATTCTTAGATAAGAGAATATGTTGAGCTAGATGTAATAACCGCTAATTTGCATGAACATGGCCATAGATTTTATAGAAATTCTTCTCTCTAGCGACCCTTTAATATTTTTGACTAGGGTCATGAGGAATGCATCATAGATGCATGAGAAGTTTCTCTGACCCACATCCTTTCATAGTTGAGGGAAACAATTGTAAACAGACAAGTTTGTTGTAAGAGAACCTTCAACTTTCCACCTTGGCCAAAATAGCTCGCTACCAATAAGTGCATAGAACAATAGAAAACTCAAATAGAACTATGTATTATTTGATAACCTACCAATTGCTCATGTAGTTTTTCACTTATCAGTCTCACCCAGTCCATATACTTATTCTCATCACAAATGGTCGACACAAACTTGCACATCCATTTTTTAAAGTATTTGGAATTAAGCATTCCAGTTACTCTGTGTAGAAGTGAAATCATGTATGAGATATGTTCCTTGAATATGTATCTTATTATCCTAATGGGAAGCTTGGACTTGCCCTTCCTTTCTACTTTCAACTAGCTCTGAGCGATACAACTAAAATACCAATCTATCTGATTCTGAAAGAAGTCCCACCCAGACCGTATAGTTATGTCTACATATTGCTCCCTTCCTAGAATTCATAATGCCAAGGCTGTGACTTTAGCATCAATTCTTAAAACTAAAAACTCATTCGAAGTCCTGATTTTTGAGGAATCTGGGTGATAATTTTGAGAATATGCAAGAACTTACTCCAGATAGGCAATTGTTGGTGGAAACTTCTAGCTTGTAAGAGACCACTATCCAAGATTTTATATGCAATATGAGGCCAATAATGATGTTGCAATCTTCCCAAAACCTCATGGTGGTGGGTATCTCCCATGTCTATGTCTCTCACATCATCTAAGGCACTATTTATAGTAGGAGACATTTTGGGTTTCATCTTACATAGGAGAAGACAGGCTAGGGGTTTTGTAACTATAATGTGAACTAAGTTAACTAGTGAAAAATACAGAGTGGAGTAGAGATATGAATTCATGAGCATGGCCACAGAGACCCCTTTCTAATTTCACCTACAAAGAAATAAATATTTAACAAAGTAGTGGGAACGAAGGAAAAATCTTGGCTGAAACCTAGTTTTTACTTGCCTACGAATTCACCATTAACATTATCTTTCAAATTGTCTCCCATTCACCACCTAAAACACACAAAAACTTTTCAACCAAAAGGTGGTAGCTCTATACATTCTTGGAGAATTTTAAAACTTGTCTGCTTGGGGTGGCATAGCATACTATCTAGCTCACAAAAATGAGCTCACATTCTCTATGTAAAGAGTGCCAACACTTTTGCCAAATTTTGATTTGATTTTTGAATTTAAAGCTCATTAATGATTTATGTTCGCTAATGTCATAGCTAGAAACATGCCTTGAAAATAGGAACTATTATTTGTTTGGCCATTGACAAAAATTAGAACCATGGAATAATTTAAAGTGTGTGCAAAAGTTCCTGAATGGTGTGATTGACCGATAACAAATACAAGTGAAGACCTTTTACTAACTACTATGACTTACCCACATTGGGATGTTTGGTGATTGGGGAAAGATAGAACTTGGGAACCATAAAGACTTATGAGTGATTTCTTTTAGATGGGTTGTGATTTTCCCACTAGGAAGGGGCTACCTAGCCTTAAAATAAATTTGGATACCACTCACATCTATACACTTCAAGGGATCGATCGATCAGTTGTTTCAAGAACTAAGGGGGGTTGAGAACTTGGTTCTAAAGTGACAGAAAGGGCCGATTGAGTGACCGAAGGCTGGCAAATTAAAATTTTGAATTAAGATGTGCTAAACTCAAAAATTAAAATCTGGGCAACAAGGTTGAGACCACACCACCTAGGGAATAGCCCATCCAAGGAAATAAGATTGCAGCTAGGTGGCAATTAGGAGCTAAACAAAATTAAACAATTAGTGATTTTTCTTTAAAGATAAAATTTAAATTAATAAAAAAAATATTTTATATTGTGATATTGATTTTACTAGTTTATAGATCACAGGGCATGATACAAAGGTGATAAGAGGTTGATTCAGACATCACAAATATTATTCTAATTGCATAGGTAATATACCTATTCTATCAATGGGATAATTGATGATTCCTAGAAGGTATGAATTATATGGCCATGTATATATCTACACAATGTATCGACTATATGGATAGAAAAATGGTTTTTTTTTCAAAACACTCTAAAATAGCTCAAAATTTGTTGTCACAAAATATGATATATTTTACATAAAAAAATAGGCTTTTGGGCCTTCTAGACTCAATTATGAGGTCTATTTTTCCTCAAAATTTACAAAATAAATAATCATTCACAAATTATCCTCAAATCTAAGGAGTTTATATATTTGGAGCTCTTATAAAATATAGGAAATGATTGTGAAATCTACATATCCCATAATCACCTACAAAACAACATTATCCTTCCACAAGAGAGAATGATAATAATAACTTGATTGAATATGGCTAAATATTGAAAATATGATATAATATACATATGAGGCCTTTCTTATAAAGGCAAGGTTTATAGGTAGAATTAGACAAGATTCTAAAATGTGGCTTAATCTAATGACTTGTGAAAAATAACTTGATAGTTATAAAATGACCTAGAACTCAAGAATTAAATTCCAAAAGATAGATATGATCTAATTGGAAACTAATACTTCTAGAAGTATTCTTAGAACCTAAGTAAACATGTCATTAGGACCTACTAGTGAACATTTCATGTAAAAAACCTTATTCACACAAACATTGATTATAAATATAAAATATAAACTTTGAATGATATGATGATATGAGCTCCCCCAAAACTATATGTCTAATATACTTTGACATTATTCACTAGCTTCTATTGATCTTCAAAGATGTTTATATATCATCTTATAACATTACAAGTAATGTCTATTGGGTGCAACATGGTAGAAATATTAATTCCTAGTGAAATCTAAAATTGGTCAAACATGTAAATGAGTCTTTTGGAATGAAAGTTGTAGTAGGAATAATGCATATTGATGTAATTCACATTGTATCTCTGCTAGATCTAATTGTAACGTCATAAATTGTACGCACTTGCTAAAGCAGTACAATTTAACACCTAGTTTAGCACCCGCCTTGGCGTAGTTGCATTCTGCATTGCATTTCCCCTTTAGCACTTAATTAATCAAATTAATTAGGTCTAAAGGTTCTATTTCACCATTCTCTACATCATAAAGTTGGGCCCTTTCACTAAAGCGCGCCCTTCGCATTTTATTCCTCCAATACATCACTCAATCAAAAACCCTAATTAAGTCCTATTTCGAACTTGGGGGCTTGGTTTCGGGGTCAAAACATCTCGAAATCACCTGTAACTTCGGGATTCTCTCTAAAATCATCATATCCGACGGCCCTGAAAATTTGGTGAAAAGTTGTCAGGACCGTGGCGCCCGGAGTGCACACGGTCCCGGACATTTTTCCCGAAATTTTAGGAGCGCGATCCAATCATAAAATAAAGCTTAACCCCAAGAAATTGGTGGGATATTCAATCTCTAGGTCGGCCAAAATATGAATTTACGATCTAGGGTTTCATACATAAGAGCTCTCTTTCTTCATTTGAAGGGATCGGAATTTTGTTTTCAGGAACTTCATATGCAGCAAAAGAGCAGATCTTTGAAGACTTCAACATCTTACAACATCCTTCTATCAAGCATCTATCAAATTCATTCATTCAATTAGGGCTTGGAAGACATTGAAGAACAATAGGAGATTACCGACTGAAGATTGGCTTGTACTCCTCCCTTGAGGGTTGGGTATGATTTCATGTTGTTTTCATGTCTTTACATAAGCTTCAATACATCATTTATTCATGCTTTAGATCACATTGCATCTTGATTTAGAGCATTTACATTATCATTTACAAGCAATTAGGGTTTACTTTCTAGGTTGCTCTAGTTTGCTTTCTTGCATTTTAGGACCTTGCACACACACTAGGTCTGCACACACAATACATTTTAAAAAACAACTTGGCTATTCGTGGAGGTGGAAATCACTGAAGCGGGGGTTTGACTAAGGCAAAACCCTATATAGCCACCCATACACCCTTTTTCAGATATCATTGCAGGTTTCGGGATTCAGACGACGCCGCGGGATACAGATCCGGAGAGAGAAGGTCGGGACAACACTCTGTATCAAATTGCAGAGCAGAAGACTGGGACAGGGGCACTGGGTGCCCTGGTCCTGCCAGGACAGGGGCGCTAGGCGCCCTGGTCCCTGGGACAGAGGCACTGGGCGCCCTGGTCCTCCGGACAGACAACTTGCAGACAGCTTTCCGACAGTGTTCCAGAGTGCAGAACAACAGTTTCCGGTGCAGTTTTCAGGACAGTGGCACCCGCGCCCCCGTCCCGAACATTTTCAGTCTGATTTTGACTCTGGGTACACATCTGCATTCTTATTTCATCCTTGTATTTACAGCTGTTCATTGTTTAATCTCAATTCTGCAATCTTGTTATTAGTTCATACTTGCATTTTGGGATTAGGGTTTGAACTTGCATTACTTGATCTTACAATTTCAACAAGGGAATAGAAATCCTAATAGATATCCCATGGCTCTCTCTTTCACAAAAAGAAGTAGCCAATTGTGTGATATCTCTAGGCTCTTTCATATTCCGTAATGTGTGTCAAAAGGTAGGATTAGGGCATGTTAACCTAGTCTCGCTTTTTCCCCCACACATTTTGGTGAACCCGACGTGAATCTATCATTGCTTCCTCTTGCATTGCATTTGTTAGATCTAGATCTAGATTTAGTGTGTTTTCATTTCATTTTCATTAAAAAGAAAAGAAAAAAAAAAAAAGTGTGTTTCTTTGCATTGGGTGTTTAAGTTTTGTGTAATCTTTTCAAAATGTCAGATTTTTATTTGCAAAATGTTCATGCTTTCGATGATTATTATGAGTATAGCCTAGATGAATTAGATGAAGCTTTAGATGAGTTTTTAAACCCTAAAGATGCCAAACCTTCATTTTACCAAAAACTCATAAACCTTGTTACTATGCCATTTCGTTGTGATGAGAAAGATAAGTTGAATGAGTCCTCTCAAGGGTACATTCCTATCAACTCTTCCACCAAATCTAGTAACATGGTTGTTTTCAACAATCCCCTCTATGAGGAGATGTCTCCTTTTGAATCAAAAGATAAACCTTTCAATAGATATGATCATGCTTTGTTGGATGATGCTCTTGATGACTTTGTGGCTTTATCGAAATCTTTAAACAAAAACATAACTTCTAAATTAGTTAACATGATAAACTTGAATGAGCATAAAAAGCCTCTCTTTGAAGTCCAAGGAGCTTATCCTTCTCCCACTTTTCAAGTTTCTAAGTCACCTCTCCTTACTGTCCAAGGAGGGTATGATCATGATTCCTTTCGTACTCCGAATAAACCAATCATCACTGTGCAAGGAAGAAAACCTGTAAGTCCTTATAATTATGCCAAGAAAATAACTAGAGAGAGTTATCATGCGGTTGCCCATACTTATCATACCAGAAATAATAGGCAACCTAGTCCTCCTCTTGTTATCCCAGTTTCTCTTCCAAATCTTCAACCGGTTCTTCCACAAGCTCCGCGTATTTCACAAGGTCTTGGAAAGGAATATGATCTCATAGAACAACTTAAAGCTACCCCTGCTAAGATATCCCTTTGGGATTTGATTCAAACTTCTTCCGCTCATCATGGAATGTTACAAGATGCCTTGAAAGATTTGAATGTTCCTCCACCGAATACATCTAGTAATATAGCATCTTTGGTTAACTCTGTGATGAATCATAAAGCTCAAATTGTGTTTACCCAAGATGAATTGCCTACTAGTGAAATCCAACATCAATATGATCCCTTGATGATTGTGGTTATCATGAAAGACACGGCTATAAGGTGAACACTAGTAGATAATGGCTCTGGTCTTAATGTGTGTAGCATTAATCTTTTGCATAAGATGAATGTGGTTACATCCTTAATTGAACCGGACTCTCATCCTATTCGAGGCTTTGATAATGTGGCTAAAACTTCATTAGGTACTATCACCTTACCCATCACAGTGGGGCCTGTTACATTGCCTACACCTATCCATGTTATGTCGGGAAATCTAACGTACAACTTGCTACTGGGGAGACCTTGGATTCACAGTATGCAAGCTGTCCCCTCTACATTGCATAGACAAGTTAAATTTATTTATAACAATAAGACATATACCTTGATAGGTGATACTAATTTTCAAGCTTGTTTGCAAACATCCACTTCTAAGGGGGGTTCTTCTAAGCCGTCCTCATCTAGTGATGAATCTTTAAATAAGATACCTATCGGTGAATCCTCGCTCTCCGATGATCAAAATTCTTTGGATGAGTCTGGAGCTCTTGGAGAAGATTCTTCTCGACTTGAAACTACACATAAGAAGGATTTTGATCCTGAGAAGATCCTCGAAGACGACGATTGGGGATCCCTTGATTTTAATCCTACCTTTGTGGGTGAATATAAGGTTCCTTCTAGAGAAATTAAAGTTGAAAAGAAGGAAGAAGCTGAAAATCATAAAGTTGAAAAGAAAGAAGAAACTAAAAATCAATCAACCTTACCTGAATCTATGAGTAATAATTTTGTGGCCGCCTCTCAAACTTCTTCTCCTCACATCTCTAATTATGAAGAGTTTGATTCTTTGTCTTATGAAAAACCACCTTCTCTTCCTGAAATGGCTGATCGTTATGGTCATGGTTTTCGCATTTTTGCTAAGCATGGGTATCTGGAAAAGGTTGTGGTGCTCATGAACAAGGGATAAGAGTTCCTCTAGAGACTAATTTTCACAATTATGCCTTTGGACTTGGCTTTAATCCGTGCAAACGTACGAAAGCTTCTAAAAGACCATGCATTAGTGTTAATGCTATCTCTACATCTTTATCAATACAACATCCTGAGTATATTGATGGAGATCCTTCCTCTGCCTGTGCTTTGGATGTCTTCCCTACCGACGATGCTTTAGCTGAGTTCTTGGGAGCCTATGACACTCTTCCTCGTTATCATCACAATAGGGGACTCCCTTATTGTTTGAACACTGAAGCCTATTTTGGAAAAGAGATTGATAATGACAAGATTGTGAAAGAATTCCCTCAGTTAAAGGATACTCCTCAACAAAGTAATCTTCTCATAAGTGACACCACTGATGTTAAGATGGACCCTTGCAATAAAGAAAAAGTCATTAAAGTTGGGAAATGTTTGGATGAAGAGGAATAGAAACAATATGAAGAACTATTGCATGAATTCCCTGAGATCTTTGCTTGGGCATATTCTGACATGCCTGGTATAGATCCTAAGATCATTACTCATAATATTGTCTTAGTTCCTGATGCTAAGCCCGTGAAACAAAAGATTCAAAAAATGAATCCTAAGGTGGCTCTGCTTGTTAAGGCTAAGATTGAAAAATTATTGGAGGTTGGATTTATCCGCCCTATTGACTATTCCCCATGGATTTCAAATATTGTCACTGTGGCTAAACTAGACAACAAAATAAGAATGTGTACTGACTTTCGGGATCTAAATAAGGCTTCTTTGAAAGATGATTTACCTCTTCCAAACATTGACATGATAGTTGATTCTACGGCAGGACATGCCTTGTTATCTTTCATGGATGGTTTTTCAGGCTACAATCAAATTTTTATTAACCCTCAAGATCAATTCAAAACTGCTTTCACCACTCCTTGGGGTACGTTTTGTTGGATAATGATGCCTTTTGGACTTAAAAATGCCGGTGCAACTTATCAACGAGCGATGACCCTTATCTTTCATGATTATATGCATAAGATTTTAGAGGATTATGTTGATGATATTTTGGCCAAATCCTTTCTTCGCATAGATCATATTAAAATCCTTCGTCAAATCTTTGAAAGAATTCATAAATATCACATGCGCTTGAATCCCCGCAAATGTGTTTTTGGTGTGGATAGTGGAAAACTATTAGGGTTCATAGTTTCGCATCGTGGGATTGAGGTGGATACTAAGAAAATAGATGCTATTGTCAACATGCCACCTCCTAGAAATGTGTCTCAACTTAAAAGCTTACAAGGAAAGATTCAAGCTATTCGTAGATTTGTGTCTCAGCTTGCGGATCGTACCTTTCCTTTTACTCAACTTCTTAAAAAGGATATCACTTTTCAATGGAATGAGGATTGTCAGCAAGCATTTGAAGATTTAAAAGTGTATTTGGCTAGTCCTCCTATTCTTCAACCTACCGAACCTTCTAAACCCTTCCTTCTATATACAACTGCTTCCTCTCATGCTCTCGCAGCATTGTTGGCACAACATGATAAAGATGGTAAGGAATGTCCGGTTTATTACATAAGTCGTACCTTACTTGATTATGAGACTCGATATTCTGCGATAGAAAGACAATGCTTGGCCTTGGTATTTGCGACTCAGAAATTGAGACATTATCTTTTAAATTCAGAAGTCCACGTCATGGTAAAGTTTGATCCTTTGAAGCATCTTTTCTCTAAAACTGATTTATCAGGACGTCTAGCTAAGTGGGTTATGATGTTAACTGAATTTGACCTTAAATTTGTTTCACAAAGAGCAATTAAAGGACAAGCGTTGACCGATCACTTAGTTGAGGCCCCTTCACCTTTCTCCTTCCCTAACCCTGAGTCCTTTCCTGACGACTTCATTCTTTCTATAGAGAAAGATGAAACTTGGGAGTTATACTTTGATGGCTCTAAGTGTCGTACGGGATCGGGGGCAGGTGTTGTTCTGGTTTCTCCTACAAAGAAACCCATTCCCTTATCCTATCGTCTAAATTTCCTGTGTACCAATAACATTGCTGAGTATGAGGCTCTTATAGCAGGAATAAAAGCAGCCTTAGCTCTGAACATAAAACACATACATATCTATGGAGATTCGCAATTGATTATAAGACAAGTAACAGGAATATATCAAGCAAAACAAGACAAATTATCACAATATAAAGACCTTGCTATCTCTTTATTACAAAATTTCAATTCTTATACTATGGAACCTGTTCCTCGAAAAGATAACCGACATGCGGATGCAATGGCATGTGTGGCTTCTCTAGTATCTTTAGAGGACCCTATGGTCGATCTTAAATTCGTTATTCACAATCTTATTTCTCCAGCTATTGTAGACGATTCTAGCTTGGTAACATGTTGTGACTTTGTAGATTCAGATGAATGGTTCTCGCATATCGTAAGATATTTGACTGATGGTACCTTTCCTGATTCCGCTAATAGGAACACTAGGGCTAGAATCCGCAAGCTGTCTGCTAGGTATATCATTCTTTCTAATATCCTTTACCGAAGGGGTTATGATGGTCTTCTCCTTCGTTGTCTTAACAAGTCGGAAATCCCTGTTGCTCTTGAAGAGGCACATTCAGGTGCCTGTGGGGGGAATTTTGGGGGCAAATCCTTGGTTCATAGATTGCTTCGTACGGGATACTATTGGCAAACTATGCAGAAGGATTCCTTTTCATTTGTTAAAAAATGTCATCAATGTCAACAACACAATAATCTGATTCATGGTCCTGCCCAAGAACTCCGTTCTCAAGTAGCTTCTTGGCCTTTTTCCGCATGGGGTTTGGATCTTATTGGTAAAATCTCTCCTCCTTCATCTCAAGGACACACCTTCATTATAACCGCAACAGATTACTTTACGAAGTGGGTAGAAGCTATTCCCCTTCGCTCTACCACTGCTGAAGTGATTTGTCAATTTCTTCTAGAAAACATCATTTCTCGATTCGGGATACCTTCTACTATTATCTCAGATAATGGGACATCGTTTAAGAACAAGGACGTGAAGAAATTCCTTGAGAAGTATCATATCAAACATCGATTTTCTACACCATACTATCCTCAGTCAAATGGTCAAGCCAAATCATCCAATAAGATAATTGAGCAAATTCTTCGCAAAACCGTGAATAAGCATGGTAAGGATTGGAGTAATTAGCTAATCTATGCTCTTTGGGCCTACCGAACGAGTGTACGAATTGCTACGGGAACTACTCCTTATAATCTTGTTTATGGTGCTGACGCTATTATGCCCTTAGAATTAGAGATTCCATCACTTAGGGTTTCTCTCAAAGGTATAGTAGATGATGACTCTTATAGAGAACAATGACTTCAACAGCTTGAGATGCTTGATGAACAGCGTATAAACGCTCTTGAGCATATTCAAGCGTATCACAAAACTCTACAACGAAGCTATAATGATAGGGTCATTCAACGTTCCTTTTCAGTAGGTGACTTAGTCCTCTATGAGAATCAGCGCAATGTGAATGCCTTACCTGCAGAAAAGGGAAAATTTAGTCCTAATTGGCTTGGACCATACATCGTTATTGAGGATTATGGATCAGGTGCTTACAAAATAGCGGATGTAGACGGTACACCTCTTAAAGAACCTATCAATGCTATGCACTTGCGTAGATATTATGCTTAATTCTTCGTTCTTCATCTTTTCAATTCTTTAACATTGGATAATATGTTAGTGTCTCTTAATTAAAGCAAAATATAATTAAATGTTATGTTGTTTGATCTATATTGCTTCGTTCCTGACAAGCGTGTCTTCTTACCTTATGGTTTGTCTTGAATTCATTTATGTAAATTGTGAAAGATTTACATTCCATTATGCTAGCATATTATACAGTGTCGTTATGTGTTAAGTAGAATCATATCATGTTGTGTTTAAGTTCAAAATTAAATCACATTAGTTATATGATTCTTAGACTTAATGCATATGTCTTCCTTATCATCAATGTAGTACTTGATTAAATATTTAATTAAGTCACACATGTATCAATTTAATCATGGAGCATTGAGAAATCAATCACATGGAAATTAAATTCTAAACATACATGTACATTTACCAGATGTATTAGATTTAATCAAAACAAAATATACATTGTTTTAAGCATTAAAGATAACACATTTGAGACGAAAGAGAAGCATGTATATATACATATATATGTGTGTGGATCGTATACAAATATAGGTCACTGTATATCCAAAATGTGACCTCTCCTACATCATAAAATCATCTCCTATCCCTAGGGCTAGTGACTGGAGAATGTTGACTGGATGCTCCCTCCTGATCTGGCCGTGAAGGTGGACCCATGGGTGTGTAGCGCGATACAGATCGTGAGTGACTCCGAGAGGAACTCCTGCGATCCCTATCCATAAGGATCGCGCGATAGGTGGTAGCCTCAGTCTGAGCCACTGCTAGATCTCGCCGCGCCTGCTGGGGGTCCTCTGATAGGATTCTCTCTCTGTCGCGCCTGCTGGAGGTCCTCTGATAGGACTCTCTCTCTCCCTCCATATATCTACCTGTACTTGGAATGGGAAAATCAAATCCTCATGCCGACCCGCGTTACCCTGAGGCCTATAGGCAATCTGTGAGGAACTGGGGATCTGTGCTATCATGGAAATATCTGTCATTGCCTGCTGAATTAGGGAACGCCATTCCTGCACATTAGCTGTGGTAGTAGAACAGATTATTGTTAGTACCATTCTATATCATCAAAACATTAATCAATCAATATAAACCTACTATACCTGGATCTCCCTCGCGCCAGTAGGGATCATGATATGGTAGTATCTGTGCCTGGGAACCGCTAGGCTCCCCTCGCTCGAATAATCTATCCACGATGGGTGTAGGCTGGACGGTACTAGGGACAGGCCTCCGTATCGCCTCATGTTCCCCCTGTTGGGGAATAAGAGGTGGATCTAGTGCTATGGTATTGTCTCCTGAATGGTGGGGAGCTGCATCTGACTCCTCCTCATCATCTCTATCCTCCTCCTCGTCGTCCTCCTCGTCATCCTCATCCTCGTCCTCATCCACATCATCACC
The DNA here is from genome assembly GCF_030272615.1 of Cryptomeria japonica. NCBI lineage: Eukaryota > Viridiplantae > Streptophyta > Pinopsida > Cupressales > Cupressaceae > Cryptomeria > Cryptomeria japonica. The sequence continues at coordinate 255,495,996 of NC_081407.1, read as the reverse complement.
TGCGTCTCCCTCATCCTCCTCTCTATCTGTATCCTCCTCCTCCTCTTCGGGACTGGGTTGATCGCCTGTAGGTGGATCAGGATCTCCCACCTCCTCATGACCCTCTCCCTCCTCTGGCTCCTCTGACCTGGATCCCTGGTCCTCGTCTTGGTCTCCATGTCTCCATGGGCCTAGATAGCCTGTCGGATGATCTGGTGGAAAGATAGGACCTGGATATGATCTCATAAACCATGAGACGTACCTCCGCTATGCTCCAGGCTCTGCAGAATAATCAGTGACTACATCCTGATCAGATCCCTCTAAATCTGTAGTCTCGATGTCATCTATCGTCGGTCTCGCTACTGCTCTAGGTCTGGGAAGGACCCGCGAGTGTCGAGTATAGATGGGCACATCGGCTGGAACACACTGCTCTAGTCCGAACTGCCTCCGTACTCGGTCAAAGTAGAAAGGGACTATGATGTGTGCATATCATCCCCGCAGTAGGCGGTTCCTCTGTAGGCATGCTAACTGTCTCTCCATACCATCCCATCTGTGCATCCGTAGGTAAGGTCTCCACACTGTCACCTCGGCTGTCAGTCTGTCAAAAATCACTCTCCAATATAACAAATCTCCAAATCTCCACTCGCTGGTAAGTGGATAAGCGAACACCCTAGGTTGCTCGCTCGCTGTACTCAGCGGAAAGCCGACGGGCCTGGTGCATGTGAAGTGCTCTAAAATCCACACCTGCAGAAGTGTGCATGTCATCAAACTGCAACCCTGTCCAAATACGTACTCCTCAAGGTCGTGATAGAGATGCGCAAGCATACTCTGACCCCAAGCATACACTCTCCTGTGTCTCTCCATCGCTCTGATACACCATGTGAGACCCCCATGCATGTGTGTCCCTCGCCCATTAGGGCAGATGGCTAGTGCTATGATGGCTATCATAAGGCGTCTCAGAAGGGGTACCTCCCCTGTAGGATGTAAGAGCCAGCTGACCATGATGCGACCTCTCATCTCGCTCGGCATGACTCTCCCTATGTAATACACCTGCTCTCTCTGATGATCCTCTGCTGACCGGTCAGTCGCGTATGTAACAGTCGCTCCTCTGATAGGAAGACGAAGTATATGGTACACATCCTCGAGTGTGACTGTCAGCTCTCCTACTGGAAGATGAAATGTGCATGTGTCAGGATCCCATCGCTCCATCAATGCCATCAGCATCGCAGGATGGAACCGAATGGCTAGCATGAGGATCACATACCATAATCCTACTATCGATAGTGTGTCTCTCTCTGACTGAGTAAGCCGCAGAATCTGATCTCGCAAACTGCGAAGAATATGTCCTGCTGTATGCTCTCTCATGTACGGAAGGCCCTGCAACACAAAAACATAACCGTAATCAGTACTCAATCATCAAAATCGCTAATGCAAACTGTCGAACATCGTGTGATAGTCCTGAAACCCCTCGCCAAGCCCTAATTGGGGACCATAGTAACCTGTCAGGGACCATGGCGCCCTGTCAGGGACCATGGCGCCTTGAGGGGACCATGGCGCCCTGTCAGGGACCATGGCGCCTTGCAGGGACCATGGGGCCCTGGGGGGACCAGGGCGCCCCACAGGGACCATGGCGCCCTGGGTGGGCCCCGGGTCAGCCTTCAGGGCCCGCATACGATCACAGAAAAGTCAACATGCGAAAAATCAAAAGTCAAACGTTCAGTCAACTCACCTCGTCCAGTGGCTCGTCGTCGACCACGGCCTAGCGCAGGATCTCGATCCTTGTGGGACGCTCCGGTCATCATGAAGGCATGATGATGGCTATGTGGGCTCCGCTGCACTGAATAGTATTCTGAAATCAACAAAGTGACGAATACAAGTGTCACTTTCGAGGTATATACTCTCGTTTGTTTATTCTTACTTTTTGAAACCCTAATTTTTCCTCTACCATTCATTTTATCATAACTTGAGTTTGGGAGATGCGATTTTCGAGCCGTTTGTTGCGTTGGAATCGTATTTTCCTTCCCCTACTCTCGGGATGTTCCAAAAAGTGCTTTGATGAAGCCTATTTAGTGAACACCCCTCATCAATACTACCTTACACAATTTGTTGCAAGTAAACATGCTACCCTGTTTCACCTCCCTAATAAGCAAGTCGAAACAGGGGGGGCATATAGCTACTCATAGATTTCATCACTTTCCTTAGTAAGCATTAGGTGATTTTTGTGATCTAACGTTTGTTTTGTAGGGTGCGGTTCCTAACTGTGTACTGCAGATACCGCTGGGGGCTTCGTCTGACAACTTATGGATATATCCTTTTTCAAATAATGTTTACTTTCTGTACTTTAGCTTGCATATGCATGTAGTACTCATATGACCGCTAAAGTGGGGGCTAAATGTAATGTCATAAATTGTACACACTTGCTAAAGCAGTACAATTTAACACCTAGTTTAGCAGCCGCCTTGGCGTAGTTGCATTCTGCATTGCATTTCCCCTTTAGCACTTAATTAATCAAATTAATTAGGTCTAAAGGTTCTATTTCACCATTCTCTACATCATAAAGTTGGGCCCTTTCACTAAAGCGCGCCCTTCGCATTTTATTCCTCCAATACATCACTCAATCAAAAACCCTAATTAAGTCCTATTTCGAACTTGGGGGCTTGGTTTCGGGGTCAAAACATCTCGAAATCACCTGTAACTTCGGGATTCTCTCTAAAATCATCATATCCGACGGCCCTGAAAATTTGGTGAAAAGTTGTTAGGACCGTGGCACCCGGAGTGCACACGGTCCCGGACATTTTTCCCAAAATTTTAGGAGCGCGATCCAATCATAAAATAAAGCTTAACCCCAAGAAATTGGCGGGATATTCAATCTCTAGGTCGGCCAAAATACGAATTTACGATCTAGGGTTTCATACATAAGAGCTCTCTTTCTTCATTTGAAGGGATTGAAATTTTGTTTTCAGGAACTTCATATGCAGCAAAAGAGCAGATCTTTGAAGACTTCAACATCTTACAACATCCTTCTATCAAGCATCTATCAAATTCATTCATTCACTTAGGGCTTGGAAGACATTGAAGAACAATAGGAGATTACCGACTGAAGATTGGCTTGTACTCCTCCCTTGAGGGTTGGGTATGATTTCATGTTGTTTTCATGTCTTTACATAAGCTTCAATACATCATTTATTCATACTTTAGATCACATTGCATCTTGATTTAGAGCATTTACATTATCATTTACAAGCAATTAGGGTTTACTTTCTAGGTTGCTCTAGTTTGCTTTCTTGCATTTTAGGACCTTGCACACACACTAGGTCTGCACACACAATACATTTTACAAAACAACTTGGCTATTCATGGAGGTGGAAATCACCGAAGTGGGGGTTTGACTAAGGCAAAACCCTATATAGCTGCCCATACACCCTTTTTCAGATATCATTGCAGGTTTCGGGATTCAGACGACGCCGCGGGATACAGATCCGGAGAGAGAAGGTCGGGACAACACTCTGTATCAAATTGCAGAGCAGAAGACTGGGACAGGGGCGCTGGGCACCCTGGTCCTGCCAAGACAGGGGCACTGGGTGCCCTGGTCCCTGGGACAGAGGCGCTGGGCGCCCTAGTCCTCCGGACAGACAACTTGCAGACAGCTTTTCGACAGTGTTCTAGAATGCAGAACAGCAGTTTCTGGTGCAGTTTTCAGGACAGTGGCACCCGCGCCCCCGTCCCGAACATTTTCAGTCTGATTTTGACTCTGGGTACACATCTGCATTCTTATTTCATCCTTGTATTTACAGCTGTTCATTGTTTAATCTCAATTCTGCAATCTTGTTATTAGTTCATACTTGCATTTTGGGATTAGGGTTTGAAGTTGCATTACTTGATCTTACAATTTCAACAAGGGAATATAAATCCTAATAGATATCCCATGGCTCTCTCTTTCACAAAAAGAAGTAGCCAATTGTGCGATATCTCTAGGCTCTTTCGTATTCCGTAATGTGTGTCAAAAGGTAGGATTAGGGCATGTTAACCTAGTCTCGCTTTTTCCCCCACACACTAATGTACCTAAGAAAGTGCTCCTCTATTGTTGCAAGATTAAGGATGTTACCACAAGCAAATATCTTGAAGTTGAGTGTGAACTAATAGTTCTTGTTTGGAAGGTCCAATAGTTGAAGCAATCCAAATCTCACAAAATTTAAATATAATATTATAGGAATAATGTAGAATATATATTTCCAAACTTGAGGTGAGATAGAAATATAAATAAAATATAGTAATATTTACAATAACTAGATTACTAATAAGAGATTACAAACAAATAAACAAAGTAAACACAAATATATTTATTTTATGCAATACTTTTCTTACACCCATAGGATATTCCTACATTAGACAATCTAGGTAAGTAATTTGTGAGAATAATATTTGGAAATAAATCTTGCATTTTAAAATCACCATTTTAGCTAGAAACAATTCTTATATCCTTAATGTAGAGTTTAAGGATTTAGATGTCAACTCAAATTTTCTTCTCCTTTCACCTCTTTCGATAGTAAATAAGGATATAGGACATGGTCCAATTCTCATGCAAGTTTTCTTGAGCTTGTATTTCTCCTCAATTTTTTTTTAATCTTCCAATATCCTAATGTCATGGCTTCTAATCCTTATTTTTTCAAGTAAAAGCATTTCCTATTATCTCAAAATTCCTCCTTTATTTTATTCCATTGTCACCTTTCTTTGGACTCTTTCCTTACCACACCATATTCTCTAGTTATTCATTGTTTTGACATTGTATATTAGTCTTGGTCCACCGATTATTATAATTTACATTATTTTACTAAAACTTTCCACTGGATGCTCCCAATTTATACTATTTTCTAAATTTATGCCTTGTTTACTATTCTGCCAAACACAACTCTTATTTGTTTACTATCATCATTTTAAAGTCTCACAACTATCACTTGCTTCATTATTCCAGATACACCACAATATTTTTTTGTTGAATTCTGTATTACTATGGTACAAATTAACACATGAATCCATCATCTAGTTGTTTCCTAGATCTATGTTTACTTATATAAGTACTAACCTCATATTTGATTTCAACTTCATTAATATTTGTTATCTTAATATAATTTTTATTTATATATTTTATATCAACTATTTTCCACTTCATTTATGACATATCTATTATCACTTCTTTTTATATAATAAAATATTATAATTTTGTAAAGGAAGATCAAATCTCTAATATTTCAAATGTCTAGTATTTTAACCATTTTCATTGCATTTTATCTTTCTTTTTCTCCCCTTTCCATTTATAATTTCATAAATTGTAGCCCATGCAATTTTCCTCGTATAGATCTCCACTTTATCTGAAACAAAGAAAATGGTGAAATTCCATTATGCCATCTTTCCTTGTAACCTGTCATGTTTGTTTTCCTGGTACTTAGGTATGGATTGTGCATGGACCCATGCTTGCTACAAAGACATCTATGCATCGTGCTAGCATCTGATGAATATTTATGATTTAGTGAGATCATTACACTTACTAATTTTTGGTACACTTTAACACCCCTGTAGGATAGTATGAACATTTGGATGACTACTTGTCCCCTATATTAGGTTGTTTGTGGAGGTGGAAACCCTAAAACAAGGTTTGACCATGGCAAATCTCTAAACACAACTACATCCAACAATTTATTCCTAGTCTTATGTGTGTAGGTATCAACAATGGAGGATGTTGTTTAGATTGGAAGCTTAATATAATGGACCCTCAGTGTGAGATCCCACCTTATTTGGTTTTGTAAATAACTTTTTTTTATTAGGTACCTTTATATATAGGCCACATTTTATTTTTCTAGATCATTTGATTCACACTCTCATATCCCAAGCTATCATGAACTCTCTAAACCATTTTGATAGTTATTAGATCACCATTATCACCTATCAAAGCTCTATCAACTTGGGAGACATAACCATTCCTCATTATAGTTAGCTATGCAACTTCTAGTTTTCAAGGGAGGGTAACTCTTTCTAGTTTTGTTGTACATTTCATTATCTTTTTCTAAGCATATCTCTTTACTTTATTGCTCGAGTTTATCTCTCTTTCATCAATTTATCACAATCACATTCTTAGGTTGTTTGTGGAGGTGGAAACCCCAAAATGAGGGTTTGACCATGGCAAGTATCTAAACACAACCACCCCCAAATTTTTTTTCCTAGTCTTATGTGTGTAGGTATCAACAATAGAGGGTGCTGTTTAGACTAGAAGCTTAATATCATGGACCCTCAGTGTGAGATTCCACCTTATTTGGTTCTCAAAATGACTTTTTGTGTTCTTAACGAAACTATGATTGATACATAATATTTTCATATGTTATGGATAGTAGTTTTTGTTCTTAGATGTAATTGATGTTCATAAGAATTCTCTTTTGGATGCCATTTGAGATTCTTTTGTTGATGGATTTTGTTGGTTATGCATATATGATTATTATTAGATGATTTGCCTTCTATAGTTTCTTTTTAGATGATATGAAACCCCTCTATCCATGTTCTTTGTTCGAATTATTTACATTCATAATTTTATGATTATTGTTTGGTGCCTCATGTTGTTCAATAAGACTTTCAGGAGTTGGCAATGATATATTATTTAATGGATATTATGTTATGTTGTATTTCCATGTGAATCTAGTTTATATGTCAGATCAATTATTATTGCTAATAGAAGATAAATTTTGTGAAAAATGATTAGTTAATGTATGATTATCATATTAAATTATAAATTAAATTGGTCACATTTGAGTATTTATTTCTATTTAACCTCAATGTCATTTATGAATGATTTTGCATAAATTATCCTCTGAGAAGAATGAATGTTTTAAGTATTTTTCTAATAATATGTTTTTATTAATAAAAGTAGGATAGGCCCATACCATTACATAACCATGAAACAACACGTGGGGTGCATGATAAGTGTGCAGCCAGTTGAAAACCACCCACTATAACATAGTAAAAACCAGCAGGGACACCCAAGAACTAACACAAAGAACTAAAAGACAAACAAAAATAGAGCTAGTCAACAAAACATAAAGAACACAAAAACCAGAACATCAACCCATGAAAGGCACAAAGAGATGGATAACTACATTAAGGAAATTTTATAGTGTTCTAAGGGGTTATATGGTGTGGTTAGGGGTCATATGGGGCCCTAAAGGGTCACACATGGTGTTAGAACACTGTATGACCCCTTAGGACACCATATGAACCATTAGGACATCATATGATCCTAATGGTTCATAAAGTATCCTAAGGGGTCATATGGTGTTGTTAGGGATCATATGGGGTCCTAAGGGGTCACACATGGTGTTAGAACACCGTATGACCCCTTAGGACACCATATGAACCATTAGGACATTATATGGTCCTAATGGTTCATGTAATGTCCTAAGGAGTCATATGGTGTCATTAGGGGTCATATGGGGTCCTAAGGGGTCACACAAAGTGTTAGAACATTGTATGACCCCTTAGGACACCATATGAACCATTAGGTCATCATATGGTCCTAATGGTTTATATGGTGTCCTAAGGGGTCATATGGTGTCTTTAGGGGTCATATGGGGTCCTAAGGGGTCACACATGGGGTTGGAACACCTCATGACCCCTTATGACATCATATTGTCCTAAGGGTTCATATGGTGTCCTAAGGCATCATGTTGTGTACTAGGATGTTAAAAGGGGTCATAGAGGTTCTAATTTTTCTAATGTTTTAATTTATTATCTAAGTTTTCTAATTTTTTAAATTTTATTTAATTTTTCTATTTTTATTTAATTTTTCTAACATTTTAATTTATTATCTAAGTTTTCTAACATTTTTCTAAGTTTTAATTTTGCTAACGTTTTTCTAAAAAATTTCTAATATTTTTCAAAGTTTTAATTTAGTATCTAAGTTTTCTAAGTTTTTCCTAACATTTTTCTAAAACGCTGAGAAAAATAATAAATATATAATTATTTAATTAAAAAACAAATTAAAAAATGAAAAACTATTTTATTTACTAATTAAAAAAAAAAATAACCAAAAAATAAAAAATACAAAAAAATAACATTATTAAACAAGAAAAAAGGTAATTTTGTGCACCTAGAACAATGTAGTAGGTCAAATGACAACTGCTGAGGAGAGTTTATTGATGCTGACAGGACTCGCTAACGAAATTTCCATGTAGGGTTTGCTCAAACTGCCTCAGTGGAGCCTAGGTGATAATTTGAAAATGACAATTCAACTATCATTTTCATTTATATAAACAGTTAAAAAAAGTACCCATCTAGATAGCTGCTGACTTTTTTTTAATGACCGACTTTTTTTTAATGGTTGCCAGTTAATATTTTCTATTTATATAGATAGTTATTTTTGGTTTATATAGATAGTTAAAAAAATAGTCAGCTGCTTAAAATATTAGCATTAGTTCTGCCTCAACAAGCACCTCCAACTTGTTGATCTTCCTAATAGCAACATTCATCTGCCTAAAAAGACACTTGAGAAGGTCATCCTACCATTACACATCATGATGGATATACTGAGTCAGAAGGTTGGTGAGGATGGTAATAAAGCTTAGGGGCTTAGAGGGGGGAGGATTTGTAGGGGGGAGAGAGGGTTAGCATCATTGGCAACATTCTTGGTAGGGGACCAATCAGAACCTGTGGTTTCAGAGGAGTCAAATTCCTTAAGGAAATATAATAAAAAATTGAATCCTTAATAATTTCCACCTACTTATGCACTCCTCCAATGGGATTTCCTCAATGAGGTCCTTTTTAGAAGCAGAATGGCCCTGAATTTGGCCATGCAAGCAAGATTGTTTTTGTTGTACAATTTAGGGCCTGAGCGAGACACTTCAACATAATTGGATGAAGTCACAATAAGGTCAACATAAAGATTGGGATCAAGGGTGGACATAAATTCACCAATAGGGACCCCACATGATGGTTTTTGGTCCAAATGAAAATAATACAACCTATGGATAAGATGTTTGTGAAGGGGGGTTTAACTTTAGCAATAGCCCTTGAATTAGATTGAGTTAGGGAAGACATAACCTAGTAAGAGAATTTCATCCTTACCTCATGGCACATATGGTTCAACATAGGGAATGGCTGAAGGTGAAATATTCTCTTCCTGCCATCAAGTGTGAATAATTTCATTAAGAGCAGGGCAACATCCTTCGATATACCTGGGAGCTAGATTCACGATTGTAGCCACTTTGGAATCTAGAGACCCCTTCACCAGGTTGAAGTGACTGGTCAAAGTCCTCCTTGTAGTTTCTCTTAGGTTTTTTAGGGAATGTGACAACACCTAGAGCCAACCCAATAATGTATGCAATGATCTATTCAGTAACCTCAAAAGTAACACTCACCAACTTCACAATGTCATTGTTCTAGGCATGAACAAAGGTGGTAGAGAGTTTGTACTCATGAACAATTATGAACTTCACATATGAGTCTATATTTCCCTAGATATCCTTGTCCCACAACTCTCCATTATTTTTGAAATCAGAACACTCATCTGGTTCAATCTGATTCAAATCATCTCCCATCTTCGCAAATCCAGAGGCCACAAAGTGAAAATGATAGGTCTGAAAACAACTATGGTGGGTACCCACATAAGTCAATTCTCACCACCTTAACCAAATTAGAAAGGTAGGGGGAAGAATAGAAAATACTAAAAAAGTGGGCTTGGGATTACACATCAGTAATATACATAAGTCATTTCAAATCATGGCATGGGAATCAAGAGGTACCTAGTGCATTTGGAACTAAACTTTCAAATTATTAACCATCATTCCCAGCCCGACTAATTTATCCACCACCCTATTCCCCTCACGTTGTACATGGAAAAATTTGACTTCATCAAATGTAAGGCGGAGTAGGCGACACTTATCAATGAGATGAGCAACTTTCCAGGCCGACCTAGCTTTTTCATTAAGCATCATAATGGTATTACAAGAATTACCTTCCACAATGAGTTTAGAAATACCCATTTGTCTTACCACATCAATTTCTTGCAACACGGATGCCACTTCCACCATGCTAGAGGTTTGGATAGCAAGGTTGGTAGCATAAGAAAGGATCAAATGACCACATGGATCCCTGATCATACCACCGCCTCTTGCCCGACCTAGGTTACCACAAGAGGACTCGTAAAAAATTAGCTTAAGCCATCTAGTGTTGGGGGAAGGGAGGTCCATTTAATAGCACTTCTAAAACCAATCGAAGGAGTCAAGAAATCAGAAAGGAAGGTTTCATTTCCCAAGAGGTAGCAATTGCCCAATTTAAAGGAATCATGGGATGATAATGGGTCTTCTTCACAAAAACAACTTAAAATTTCTTTGACATTTGAAATAATTATGTTGGATAGATCCTCCCAATCACACTTTTTTTCTTTGAAAATTCTATTATTCTACTCCTTCTACAAACACCAACTAGTGTGCAATAAAGATTATCTCCAAATCTCAATAGATAGGGGGCTCTTGGAGGGCAAGCTGCCCAAAAGATTATCTTTGGCCAAAGAATTCCAAACCCATTCCAAAGAAAATATACCAAATGAATTCTTTCAGTCACATTTTTTCAAAGAACACATCTATTGTCTAAATGTAATCCCCTCTTCATAAGATTATCCATAGTAAGGAGTCTTTCATGGCAAACAGTCTAGTAGAAAAAAATGATTTTTGGTAGAGTAGATGTCCTCCATAAAATGTTCCATTTAAATGTAGGCACTGGGACGGAGAGGCGAGTTATTGAAAAGTTATCATCCTTCAATGAAGACCAAATCAAAATATCCTCTTCCTCTCTTCTATAAAATTTAATAGTGCTTAGGATTTTGAGGAGTTCAATAACAATTTTGAGAGGTTGAGGGAAATCGGAAGTGTTAAATTTCTACTCCATCAAGTGTGAATAGGGGACCCAATAATAATAGAGGTGGGTCCCAAAAATAGCAGAGATCTCCTTAGAAACCCTATAGAATATAGGATGGATCCTTAGAGAGGTAGGGGAAATCTAATGATCCTTCCAAAAGCAAATGATTCGACTATTCCTCAGTTGCCAAAGTAAACCTTTAAAGAGTAAATCATGAGTCTTGAGGATGTTGTTCTAGATATTCAACCCTGTAATCATAACATTTAGATCCAAGAAGGGAAGAATATTGTGACAAGAAAACTTGGAAGAGAATTCTTCATGTAGTATAGATTTTCTTGTATTTATTTTTGAGGTAGGGAATTCAACCATTTTTTTTGAAAATCATTTCAAAAGTTTTGTGTACAAAAATTATTGGTTGTTTGACTTGTTTGTGAAATTTTTGGTTTAACTATGTACAATTCTTCTAGTAGTGTTGTAAATACTACTAACATTGTGATCTTTGTATATGTGTATGTATATGTGTTGGACTAGACAACCCTACTGAGGATTTTGGTCCTTCATGTTATGGGGTTTGAGTAGGAGATCACAAATAAGGTTTTTTTTTTCTTGTGGGTAAGAGTAACCTATTGATATTAAGGTGAAGAGTACCATATTTATCTTGAGAGTAAGAGTACTCTATCATTTACATAATATAAATATGAGTATTTGATATTGTTATGGTGGAGGAATAAGGGTTTTGGATAATTTCTAGATGGAGGAATAAGAGATTTTGATTATTTTTAGTTGTGCACAACTATGGAATCGATGGAGGTTAGAATGCATTGAGGAGATTGATGATGATAATTTATCATTATTCTTTAACTCCATATGGTTGATAGCTTCTACGTCCCTTATAAGGGACTCCACATAGAGTTCCTTAGTGTTCTGGTGAGTTGTGAAGAAAATTATTTAAAGTGTTATGTGATAATGTGTAGTAATTGAGTTTTATATTCGAGCTATGTATTTCCCCTCTTTCTTAGGGGTGGATTACCTAAAATAATTTCACAGAGAAAATATTATTGCATTTCCTTAAACATTGGCTACCTAGTATAGTGTGGTTTGCTAGTGTGATCATTTTGTTGTGTTACATGAATCATCCAACATAATGCAACTTGTTGGCTAGTAGAATTCATGTCTCTCTTTTTTTTTCTTTCTCATATGGCTCATAATAAGTAGTCTATCCTTACTAGACTTAGAAGTAACATTTTTTCTCCCTTTAAGGGGAGCCTAAATCAATTGGCGGTAAAGGGGTAGGATGAATGTAGAAACTTGAAGCAACACTGGCGAATTTCTTTGAAGAGTAGACACCCTTGAGGAATGATTAAATTTAGATGAGTCTAAAGAGGAACTAGATAACTTGGTAAATCATAGTAGGATATCAGATCCTATGGAGAGTCTTATTAAGGCATTGACAAAATAGATTTTGAACCAAGGTAAAACTCAACATGAAGATACAAGATTAGATTCAAACAAAACAAGCATAAAACATATAATCAAATGAAATAAAAACCATTATACCTTCAAGAAGTAGTCTCTTGTCCTTCAATTGAGCCTTTTGATGAAGTAGAGAAGAGCCCTATCTCCACTTGATTGGATTGGCTCCATGATTGGGTGTGCAATGCTCTTCACTAAACAAAAACAATGATTCTTGCTTGGATAGATAAATGGATGAAGTGACTAAGTGTTTAAGTGAGGAGAAAAATGGCTATAGTATGGATGCTATATGGATTATTATAAGAAAAAAAATATCAACATAAGATTACATGAAGAGTGGATATGGAAATGAGGGGAGAAGAACCCAACGTAGAGATTTGAGAAGGGGAAAATGGAGGGTCAAGATTGATTTGGAATGAAGGGTGGAGATTGAAGGAAAATGATGCAGGAGATTGAGAGGATAAGGTGTGGGAGCCAAGAGATTTTCCACAAAGGCATTTCTTGTCTCCACGCGCCTCAAGGTGCACAGGGAAGAATAAAAGGAATTTAAAATTCCTTGGGAAGGGACAAAGGAATAAAAAATTCCAAAATAGAAGATTGCATGGAAGAAAATGAAGAGAAAAGGAATAAAAAATTCCTTGGAAAGTGGGAGAGAATGGGGAAGTGGAAGAATTTGAAATCCTTGAAATGACCAAAGTTGGCGCATTTTAGGTTTGGAAGGTGAGAGGGGAAAGCCCATTTGTGGCATGAAGTTGACTTGCTCCTAATAATGGTGATTAGGATTGTGCAAATGATTAAGAGGGGAGAGTAGGTGGGTTAATGAGATATTAGAGAGCAAGTGGATAAGTTAGGAGGATGTGACATGAAGAGAGAGAATGAGTGGAGGAATTTAAAATTGAAGAATAATGATAATCAAACTTCTAGAAGAATTAATTAGGTTAAGTGAGGCTTAGAAGAAGTGATTTGTAGGAATCACATGACTTGAGTTAATTAACTTAAAGGGATTTTAGAGGAATAAATGATTTAGAAGAATAGATAAATAATTTTTTTTTGACAAATTAATAATCAAACTAAAGTGACAAAATTAATTAAATTTAATTAATTAATTTCAAGAGGAATGAGGAATTAAATAATTAAATTAATTAATTATGTAGAAAGGATAACTTAATTAAATATTTAATTTAATTAATTTTAGACATCTATATTTTGTCCCTCTTTTACGTAGTGGCAAAATTGGTAGTGGGTAAAAGATAGAAAAAGATGCCCCAACGTGAAGACGTGGGTGGTATATTCCCCCTCAAGAATTTAACCAGAAAATTTTAATAATTTTTGGAAAAATTCTCAGAAAGAGTAAAATAGCGGAGGGAGGAAAGAGAGGAAGAAAACAAAAAGGACAAGGGTTTAAAAGAAATGGGAGGAAAAATGGAGAAGGGGGGAGAAAAAGGGTGAAGGGGGGCCCTATATAAGCCACACGCGACCGAAAGAGAGGTCATTGTCACACATACACTTTGGAGATATTAGGGAGAACCGAGTACTTAGGAGCAATTGAATACATTCCTTACCAGAAGCATCATGCAAAGAAGGTCAAATGCTACTAATGACCGACCAAGTATGGCCCACCGGTATGTACCCCAACCCACCTTTGTCATTTGGTAGATTAGAATTAAATTTTGTATTTATTAGGGGGAAAAACCTATCGCAGCATAGGTGCCAATCACCATTTTGGCGGATATATGGGGGATCGACACCTACGCAAATGATCATCATTTGCACAGATGACAGCAAGGCAATCCCCACCCATGTAGACGTTCAATGTCTATAGAGTCGTTGATCCAGCGGGCACAGGGGAAAATGAATTATCTACGGATCATCATCTTCGCTTTGTGGAATAGCACATAGGGCATCGTTTCGGCATCTCCACCTGAGGAGAAACGTTATCTCAACCCAAAAGAAAAATGGGGGAAAGAGGAAACAGAGGAAAAAGTAGGATGGGTTTGAGGTATATGGGGAATGCCCCAGGGGTGGAATAGGCTAGAAAGGATAGATAATGAGGTGATTCTTTTGAATGCAAGAGGATTCTGACATTTTGGGTTCTCAAGAGCGCTAGCCACCGATGATGGCATTGTATAGATGGTTGGGTGGAGATGAGCGGACTGTGCTGAGCACACTAGGAATTGGATTCCTAGGGAGATGGCCATGGATTCAAGCTCATACTACCTTGATGACAACACTAGTAGAGAGATGGGACAATGAGACCTATTCATTTCATCTACCTACAAGTGAGGCCATCATCACACTCCTCAATGTCTGGAAGATCCTAAAGGTTCCAATTAGAGGTGTCATACCAAAGTATAGATTAGAGCATGGGGTGGACTACTTTTAGAGCATATGTGAGTGTGACAATTTGTCCATGGATAGGACGAGGATGTGGATTTAGTAGGTAATGCTGATATGGAGGATTCCTCTCTTGGTCTTGTTTATCTATGTGCTAATTAGTAGGTGGATAATGCTAGATTTAATTGGGCATGGATTTCCTAGCAGGTGGAGCAGATGCCTCTAGTATAAGCTTGAGGATAGAGTGGAGTACGCGTGGAGGGCCACAATGCTCAGCCAGTTATATCTTGATATACATATGCACATATTTTGAGTTTATAAAAACCTCGGGATGAACTTATGTTGCTACACATCTGGGTGTGGGAGCATATCACCATCACATAGCCCCTAGGGGCACAAGATTGGAGGTTATGCTTTCCATATGTGAATAGGTACAGGGGATTTCTCCATTACACTCGAGTCGATGCCACCTAGTTCTGGTAGAGGGTCCTATATGAGCTTGTAGTGTTCACAAGGTAGCCATTCAGGGACAGTAAGTGATGGATGGATGATTGACAGTTGGCATGGGTGTAGACTAAGTGTGGGCTCTTTGGGTGGACTATACTTGTTATTGATTAGTATCTACTACATCGGGTTATGAGGTAGTTTGGACTACCATAGGACATCTTTGGGTATGAATGCACATATCCATGCATTACTAGGGAGGCTTCCACATAGGGGGAGGTCATAGGTCCAATTGAGGTGCGATTGAGTTGGATGAGAGAAATCATCATTCCATGGGATGAGATAATTTGGGGTGCACGCGGGCCTATGCAGCCTAGTGGGATGCACACAATCCAGTTTGACTTACCATTCCTAGAGTTTTAGAGTAGGATGATCTCGTGTCGTCGATGGATAAGATCATCGGTGCAGAGGGGGATGGGCTAGGAGAGGGTGATGTTGCCGAAGGAGTGAGGGGATAGGCGTTGATGCCTCAGGGAGGACAAAGGAGGAGAGAAGGGAAGAGGGGGAGAGGAGGGCATCACAGAGGAGACATACCTATACTAGTAATAGTGGTTCATTTAATGGTATAGGCAACAATACAAGAGATTGGGGGTCCTTACCAAGAGGAGGCAGTAGGGAGAGATGAGTTGATGGATGTATTAGTTGGGGAGGGGTGAAAGGAAGGAAAGTAGGCAGTATGACAAGGGTAAGCACTACAGGCTAGTTTGGATTAAGCTCTTTTGGAGTAGGATACTAAGAGGGATAGGGCACATAGTCTAGAGGACCAACTAGCCATGGAAAGGTAGAGGGTGGATTAGGAGAGGGTCAAAGTTAATAGTCTATAGGTGATTGTAGACCGAATGAGGGAGGAGGGGGATGTTCTGTGAGCGGACCTAGAGGTAGCCATTTCAAAAAGAGAAAGCCTGAGGATCAAGTCAAATGAGGCCAAGAGGATGCTGGAGGAGGCAAGGAGTGGGGGAGTCGTAGGGTAGCAGAGAGATGAGATGTAATGTATGGATGATGAGCTAAAGACCCTCTGAGCCAGATTAAGCAAGGTCGAGCTAGACGTGACTAGGCTTAGGGAGAGAGAGATGTGGCATGATAGTTATTGATTCCTAAAGAGTTGGGACACATTTTTGCAGAGATTATAGGGGCCATATAGTGTTTGCAATATGTTGAAATTATTTATGTGTTGTCATTGATGTCAACACTGTGCTCTGGTTGGATATAGTTCTATCCCGGTTGGTTACTGTTCTAGTTGGACTTGGTTATTAGTGATTCTAATCTGGTATGATCAGATTGGTTATTTCGGTTTTGGATGGTTATTCAGGATACTTATATTCTTGTAACATTCAATTGGTTCATGATTTCATGCTCTGGAAGCTATTTCTTATGTTTTAGATTACCAGTTGATATTCTTGGTACTACTTGGCTTTACCAATTGGTGATATTTGATGATTTGGTTAAGTGATTTGGGTCCGGCTTATAGAAATCGTTCCTAAAGTACTGAATGTTTGCTTGATGATTATTATCATGTATTCATCACTTGTTGTCATTGATGAAACACTCTCACACGCACATATGACTACATTGATTATTGGTGTAACTTCATTAATTTACACTGTTAACTGGTATGTTTAAGGTCTATCTCTAACTGGTATGTGCCTAAGAGATAACCTGTGGTTACATTAATTCAGAATCAAAATGAAAATAAAATTGAAGATGAAGATCAAGTGGAAGATTCCAGGACAATGGTTCACATATTGTGGTCCATCTGGTATTGACTGTTTTAACCGGTATCCATTTTTGTGATGAGTTACTAGCACCATTTGTATGGCGGTCATTTTTGTGATGAGTTATGTTTAAATGTCTAGATACATTGCACCTAGGAAATTATGTTCCTATGATCGACATAAGATTTGTATGTCTATTTAAAGACATCTTAGTGAATCATTTTTCAATGATGAGGAGAGAAATAATATAGAAGAGGTGATCTATGCAAATACTTTTGCTAAAGAGCAATAAGTCTTTAGATGGAAAGCAGTGTTGACTCTACTTAGAATGATCTGATCAAGCAAGTCTTGTGCTACTCAGAAGAGATCAAATCTTTCTTGTTGTTTTCTAATCATTACAATAGAAACAAATCCCCTAACCGGGTAAGCTCTAACAAGCTTCATTGTACAAATCCTTTAACAAGGTGATCCATTAGTTTAGATTCTAAAATCCTCTAGCAAGGTTAATCTTAACTGGGTAGTACTCTTAACAGGGTATAAGCTTCTAATCAATATTGGGATCTCTAACAAGATTCTCTCCTAGCAGAGCACTTTGTAAGACCTTAACTGATCAGTTTTCTATTACTGTAGATAGTTAACTTATGAGTTCCATCTCATTGTGGTTTTTACCTATTTGGGTTTTCCATGTATAAACACTTGTGTTATGGTGGATATTCTACTTTATGTGGATGATGTTATATAATTTTGGATAGCATGTATTTTGTTCAAATTCTTAGTTAAGTTCATCTATCGGTTAGTGTTTAAAGTTGTGCTCATTTTGGTGTCATTGAATCTCCCCCCCTCTCAGTTCTTTTCAAGACCATCAATTGGTATCAGAGCCTAACTTCTTTGAAGCCTAACCGCTTAGAAGGGAATCTTGAAACTACTATGGGGGACAGAAGCTACTTCGAGATGGTTAGAGAGCTAGAAGCTAGCAGAAATGAGATTGAATCCCTTAGGGGAAAACTAAAAGTATCTTAAACCAAAAGGAGAGAGTTATCTGACAAACTACTAGAAATATCTTATCATAGTTCTTCAGATCAAGCCAACATTGAAGCTTTAGCTGATGAAGTTGAAAAGGTGAATGGTGAAAAATAGAATCTAAGAAGAGAACTAGGAGGTCTCATTGTGTGCATGAGTTAGGAACTGGAAGCTAGAAGAGCTATTGAAGATCTTATCAAGGTAAGAGATCAAGAGATCATAAAGATCAAATGGGGAAAAGATACTATTCATGAGGACTTGATTGCTGAAATAGAAGAAAAGGAAAAATTAAAGCTAGATCTTGAGTTGGCATCGTCTCTACAAGAGAACCCGTCTAAACATAATGAAGATCTTGTCAAAAATCTTAGTGAAGCCAATGAGAAATTGGAGAAGTTCATCAAAAGTTCTACCATGCTGGAAGAACAAATTCAATCACAGAAAATGAAGGGTGATATCTCTGGACTTGGTTCTCATACAACTGAAAAAGGTGAATCCTCTGGTACATAGAAAAAAACTACTTCTAAAGTCAATAAGAATACTGGTAAGAAGCCTTTTAAACCTGTCTTCTTTGTTTGTCACAAGCCTGGTCATACTATAAATGTTTGTAGGAACAAACCTAACATAAATGCAAGTTACAATACTAATGCTAGGTATGTGTCTAGAAAGTTTGAAGGTCATTGCTACACATGTGGAATGTATGGGCATAAACATATTGAGTGTAGATATGGATCAAACAATCCTGTACCACACATGCATCCTAGACCAAATGGTGACCAGATAAGGAATTTTGATAACTAGGTAAACCTGAACTGGTAAAGAACCTATGGCAATCAGTTTAGTCCATTCGAAATGGAAAAGGAAACAAATGTTGTTTGCACATTTTGTAATAACTTTGGTCATGTGGCTATGAACTATGAAAAAAGAATAGGAAGAGGAAATGCAGGACCCTGGAGATCATTTGGTATGGTCTTTTACCACTGCAACAAATCGGGGCACTTGGCAAAGTTTTTCAAATGAAGGAATAGTATACCTATCAACTCCTTCTAGGATTAGAAAGGTAAGTAGAAAATTGATGTTGAGGAAGCCAGAGAAGATATGAACCAGACTTGGAAGAAGAAAAGAAAAGAATTGCCTGTAGAGGAAACCATTCCTTCACCTAGTGAAGAGAATTCAATATTGGTGACTTAAGCCTGTCTAACACGGCTAAGGGGAGCATAACGATAAAACATTTCTAGACCCCTTTTGTATAATGAGCGGGAAAGAAATTTTTGAATTTTGAATTTTGATGACTTTTTGCTGACATGTTATCAACCGGTATTTCACTTAAGTGGTAAATAAAAATTAGGTTTTGTAACCTAAAAATGTGAGCAATTATTGCAGTCAGTAAAGTGGATAAAAACAAGTTTTTACTCTATCTTTTTTACCCTAACTCTTTCGAAAAATAAATTTGAAGCCATTGCACAAGATCGTCTTGGTGCAAATTGGCGAATTGCTTTGTGATTAGTGAAATCAAGCCAAATAAAAAGTTGCAGAAAGACGAACGGGTGTGCATTTGAACATTTCAACCGGAAAATGTAGCGATGTGCAAGATACAAGGTATATCTTTGTATACCGCCTCGAAATCTATTAATCTAGAATGGTATCTACTTCTAAACTTGTAGAGAGGTTGATGCTCACTGCTAAGCCCGAGGAAGCTCTAAAGGCAGATGAAATTATGTCTTATAATGTATTATTGCAAGTTTCGAGTGGTGTTGTGGTCAAAGGTGACTTGTCCAGCTATATAGATTGCAAAATAGAAGATTTAATGAACTCTACACATCTATACTTAGCTGAAATCACTTTGTGATAAGAATGGAAAAATAGAAGAAAAATATGCTAGGGTTTTTGAAAAAGGGGTTCATAATGCCGCTTATTTTCTTGAAGAGTTTGAGGATGAACACATCATAATCATCTTGAGTCAAGTCCACGGAGAGAATATGTATTTGGAGAGAACCCATACAATAACTAAGGAGTCTGTTAGGGTTGTAATGAGTTATTTCTCAACTGGTGAAATCCTCGTTATGAGAAGAATTTCAAAGGACATTGTCTTCAATCTAATCGGTTCTACGTCTGATAAGCGTGCTTTCTCTATTAGAGACCCTGCGGTGAAGCTTGCAACAATGGTGATAGGCTACTGGGTCTTCTACTCCAGTAGACTTAACAGTTTTCCATCTACAACAATTCACACAGCACATAGAATGATAGTTGATAATGAAGACTATGATATTTGTGAAGCTATCAGAGACCAATTATTTCAAAATTTGAAATCCATTAAGAAGGACAATTCACAAAAGTTCAAATATGGTTAGCTATTAGATGGATTATTTTTCTACTTTCAGAACTTTCTACCAGGTATTGGTGATAATGAGTGGTCCAAGAAACAACCGGTCAATGCACAGATCAAGAACTACATTAAGGTTGTGAAGAAAACTTTTTTAGCTACCACAAACAAGTATTTTAATGAATTCTAGAAAAAGATGAGCATGAGACTGCGGTTACCTGAAGATGTGGTTAAACACTTTGCAAACGACATACTCTTCATGGTTACCACTGATTTCTGCTTGATGGAAGCAATTGAACCTAGAGAAGAAGAAATGGAAGATATGAGCTACGAAGTCAATCATGATTTATTGGTCGACTATGCTAATACCCTCTTAGCATCATCCAAAGATAAGAAGAAGGCAAAATTGGACACCTTGGCAGTCCAAGCTGCACCAACTGAAACTGGTATCTGCACCTGTAGTGAAAGTAAAAGGAAAGAAAAAGAAATGTGATGAAAAATCTCTTGTGAAAAAGACTACAAGGGTGACTCAGAGTGTCCTAACCAAGAAGGAACCAGTACCTAAAGTATATGAAAAGGAGAGCACACCAAAGAAGAGAAATAGGAAACTGATCTTGCAACCAGAGTCTAAGGGTACAAATTCTGAAGAAGAACCGAAGAAGGAAAAAGAAATCGACATAACACTTAACAAGGTAAAGGTAGTGCCAAAGGCAACTACACCCATAGATATTGCTACCTAAAAACCTAACACAATCTTTGAGAGAACAATGAAGTCATTGGGAAGAAATAGGTTTGACAATGTCAAAGAACATTATGATTCTTTTACTGAAGATGAGCAGAAGGAAGTACTCCAACAGGTAATAACCTATTTGGGTCATTACAATATATTTCAGCATGATTTGGAGAAAGATATTTCAATCTCTTTGTATAATACTTTGTTAGATAAATGGGAAGAAGCCATTCAATTAGAAAAGAAGATTATTGATGAAGTATTTGTACAATATTTTCCTAGTCTATCATCAAATGGAATTAGTACTTTAACGAAGGAATACAAAGCATATTTTGATTTTAAAGTAAGAAGACTGAAGCTTCTTAATGCAAAGAGGTTAGTTGTTAACATTGAGACACATCAGCTAGCTTGTATAATCAAAAAGAGGGAAGAATTCATCCACTCTAATGATGATACTATAGACGATGTTCCTCGACCGAAAATGGATGGAGAGGAAATTATTCAATCTAACGTAGTCTATCCAACCAAGAAGAAGGATGATTCCATTATTCTTGTTGATGAATATATTCAGGACACTGTAGACCTATCTAGAGACATCACTGCACCAGATATGGATCCTCCTACAATCATAGAAGTATAGGTTACATCATGTGATCAACCGGGTAATCAAGTAAAATTGGTCAGTGAACAAGAAACTGAACAACTAGAGAAACCCCAATCTCCATCAGTAATTAAGATTACTCAAAAGGAGTCGACTGAGGAAGCTATTACTCAGAAAATAGAAGATACAATAGAGAAAAACATAGAAACAACCATCATTAAGACTATACCCCCTAAACTGGCAACTCAAAGAGAAAAGGATTGCAGCAGAAACAATCCAGAATGCAGTAGAAGTTTTGTGTGGATTACTATTGGAAACCTCTATCGCACATCTTCCCACTCCTATCAAAAAACTTGGTCAGTTAGTTACAGATGCATCTGATCAAATCAAATTGCTTGAAGATGCTGCTCAAATATCTGCGGAGAAGAGCGACAAGAAGGCATATGGAGATAAACTGGCTAAGCACATTGAAAATAGCAAAATGGCTTTACCTCATAATGGAAGCCTGCTAAAGAAAGCCATTGAATCTGGAGGAAAGTATCTTGCCTCTACCTCTAGTATGTCCCACTCCAGGACTCCATTCATGCCTTTAATTGGTCTATAGATGAATTGCATGACAGACTAAACATGAATGATAATGAGAAAGCTAAGATATTTCGATCTCTAAGAGAGCTCAAGAGTAAGCTCACCTCACAAGTTGACATTCTTTAAAGAGCCTACTCCTGTACAGAAGCTATTCTTGATACTCTTGAAACTTGCACGCTCGACTCAATGGAAGAATTCTATTCCCAGCTACTCTCTACTTCTGAGTATACGGATAACATACTGGAATCATGGAAGAATGCTCTATCCCAGATGAAGCAGAATTTAATTAATATTTTCATGAGAATAGACAATGCATGAACTTGTTTAAAATTGTAATTTATGATGAACACTTTGATACAAATTTTCTATATATATCTATATATTTTACTTTAACATTTTGGCATTGTTGTAAAAGGGGGAGTAAAAATATGTATGTGTGTTTTGAAAATTTTGTATTTTTGCATGCATTAAGGGGGAGTAGTGCATTAAAGCAGAATATGAGTACATATGTAAATTTGTTTTGTATGCAGACTTAGCGATATTGTATTTTAGTTTTTTTTCTCTCTAAGTGTTGCCATCAATGCCAAAGGGGGAGATTGTTTGCTTGATGATGATTATCATGTATTCATCACTTGTTGTCATTGATGAAACACTCTCACACACACATATGATTACATTGAGTACCGGTGTAACTTCATTGATTTACACTATTAACCGGTATGTTTAAGGTCTATCTCTAACCGGTAATCTATGTCAACTAGTATGTGCCTAAGAGATAACCTGTGGTTTCATTAAGTGGGCATCAAAATGAAGATAAAATTGAAGATGAAGATCGAGTGGAAGATTGCAGGACAATGATTCACATATTGTGGTCCAACCTGTATCGATTATTTTAACCGGTATCCATTTTTGTGATCAGTTACTAGAACCGTTTATATGGCGGTCATTTTTGTGATGAGTTATGTTTAAATGCCTAGATACACTCCTCCTAGGAAATTGTGTTCCTATGGCCGACATAAGATCTGTATGTCTCTTTAAAGACATTTTTAGTGAATCACTTTTCAATGATGAGGAGAGAACTAATATAGAAGAGGTGATCTATGCAAATACTTTTTTTGAAGAGCGATAAGTGTTTATATGGAGAGTAGTGTTTAATGTATTTATAATGATCTGATCAAGGAAGTCTTGTGATACTCAAAACAAATCAACTCTTTCTTGTTGTTTTCTAATCATTACAACAGAATCAAATCCCCTAACCGGTTAAGCTCTAATAAGTTTAATTGTACAAATCCTCTAACAGGGTGATCCATTAGTTTGGATTCTAAAATACTCCAGTAAGGTTACTCTTAATAGGGTAGTACTCTTAACAGGGTATAAGCTTCTAATCAAGATTGGGATCTCTAACAAGATTTGCTCCTAGCATAGCACTTTGTAAGACCTTAACTGGCCAGTTTTCTATTACTGCAGATAGTTAATTTGTGAGTTCCATCTCACTGTGGTTTTTACCTATTTGGGTTTTCCACGTATAAACACTTGTGTTATGGTGACTATTCTACTTTATGTGGATGATGTTATTTTAGTTTGGATAGCATGTATTTTGTTCAAATTCTTAGTTAATTTCATCTACCAGTTAGTGTTTAAAGTTGTTCTTGTTTTGGTGTCACTGATTCACCCCCCCCTCTCAGTTCTTTTCAAGACCATCAATTGGTATCAGAGCCTAACTTCTTTGAAGCCTAACCACTTAGAAGGTAATCTTGAAAATACCATGGGGGACAGAAGCTACTTCAAGATGGTTAGAGAGCTAGAAGCTAGTGGAAATGAGATTGAAACCCTTGGGGGAAAACTAAAAGTCTCTCTCAAAAAAAGGAGAGATTAATTTGATAAACTACTAGAAATATCTTATAATAGTTCTTCAAATGAAGCCAACATTGAAGCTTTAGTTGATGAAGTTGAAAAGGTGAATGGTAAAAAACTAAATCTAAGAAGAAAAATAGGAGGTCTCACTATCTGCATGAGTCAGGAACTGGAAGCCAGAAGAGTTGTTGAAGATCTTATCAAGGTAAGAGATCAGGAGATCATAAAGATCAAATGGGAAAGAGATACTATACATGAGGACTTGATTGCTGAAACAAAAGAAAAGGAAAACTTAAAGATAGATCTTGAGTTGGCATCGTCTCTACAAGAGAACCTGTCTAAGCATAATGAAGAACTTGTCAAAAAGCTTGCTGAAGCCAATGAGAAATTGGAGAAGTTCATCAAAAGTTATACCATGCTGGAAGAAAAAATTCAATCATGGAAAATGAAGGGTCATATCTCTGGACTTGGTTTTCATACAACTGAAAACAGTGAATCCTCCGGTACAAAGAACAAAACTGCTTCTAAACTCAATAAGACTACCAATAAGAAGGCTTTTAAACCTGTCTGCTTTGTTTGTCACAAGCCTGGTCATACTACAAATGTTTCCAGGAACAAACCTAACAGAAATGCAAGTTACAATACTAATGCTAGGTATGTGTCTAGAAAGTTTGAAGGTCATTGCTACACATGTGGAAATATATGGGCATAAACATATTGAGTGCAGATATGGATCAAACAATCTTGTACCACACATACATCCTAGACCAAATGGTGACCAGATAAGGGATTTTGATAACTGGGTAAACCAGAACTGTTAAAGATCCTATGGCAACCGGTTTAGTCCAGTTGAAATGGAAAAGGCAACAAATGTTGTTTGCAACTTTTGTAATAACTTTGGTCATGTGGCCATGAACTGCAGAAAAAGAACAGAAAGAAGAAATGCAGTACCTGGAGATCATTTGGTATGGTTTGTTACCACTACAACAAATCGGGGCACTTGGCAAAGTTTTCTAAGTCAAGGAATAGTAAACCAGTCAACTCCTTCAAGGATCAGAAAGGCAAGCATAAAATTGATGTTGAGGAAACTAGAGAAGATATGAACTAGACTTGGAAGAAGAAAAGCAAAGAATTGCCTATAGAGGAAACCATTTCTTCACCTAGTGAAGATAATCCAACACCGGTGACTTAAGCCTGTGTAACACGGCTAAGGGTAGCGTAACAGTAAAACATTTCCGGACCCCTTTTGTAAAATGAGCAGGAAAGAAATTTTTGAATTTTGATGACTTTTTGCTGACATGTTATCAACTTGTATTTCACTTAAGCAGTAAATAAAAATTAGGTTTTGTAACCTAAAAGTGTGAGCATTTATTGCGGCTGGTAAAGTGGATAAAAGAAAGTTTTTACTCTATCTTTTTTACCCTAACTCTTTCAATTTTTTTTTTGAAGCAATTGTAGAGTAGAACAAGATCGTCTTGGTGCAAATTGGCGAATTGCTTTGTGATTAGTGAAATCAAGCCAAATCAAAAGTTGCAGAAAGGCGAACGGGTGTGCATTTGAACATTTCAACCAGAAAATAGAGCGACGTGCAAGATACAAGGTATTTGTTTGTATAACACTTCAAAATATGTTAATCTAGAATGGCATCTACTTCTAAACCTACAGAGAGGTTGACGCTCACTGGTGAGCTTGAGGAAGCTCGAAAGGAGAATGAAATTATGTCTTTTTATTTTTTTTGCAAATTTCGAGTGGTGTTGTGGTCAAAGGTGACTTGTCCAGCTATATAGATTGCAAAATAGAAGATTTAGGAACTCTACACATCTATACTCAACTGAAATCACTTTGTGATAAGAATGGAAAAATAGAAGCAAAATATGCTAGGGTTTTTTAAAAAGGGTTTCATAATGCCACTTATTTTCTTGAAGACTTTGAGGATGAACACATCAAAATCATCCTAAGTTGAGTCCACAAAGAGAATATGTATTTGGAGAGAACCAATACAATA
This sequence comes from Cryptomeria japonica, assembly GCF_030272615.1. Taxonomy (NCBI): domain Eukaryota; kingdom Viridiplantae; phylum Streptophyta; class Pinopsida; order Cupressales; family Cupressaceae; genus Cryptomeria; species Cryptomeria japonica. Next base: position 255,469,983 of record NC_081407.1, on the reverse strand, counting down.
AGTAAGGAGGCTATTAGGGCTGTAACGGGTTATTGCTCAACCGGTGAAATCCTCGTGCTGAGAAGAATTTCAAAGGACATTGTCTTCAAGCTAACCAGTTCTACATCTGATAAGCATGCTTTCTCTATCAACACTATTAGAGACCATGAAGTGAAGCCTGTAGCAATGACAATAGGCTACTGGGTCTTCTACTCCAGTAGACATAAGAGTGTTCCAACTGTAACAATTCACACAGCACATAGAATGATAATTGATAATGCAGACTATGATATTTGTAAAGCTATCAGAGACCAATTATTTTAAAATTTGAAATGTATTAAGAAGGACAATTCACAAAAGTTCAAATATGACAAGCTGTTAGCCAGATTATTTTTCTACTTTCAGAGCTTTCTACCAGGTATTGGTGATATTGAGTGGTCCAAGGAACAACCGGTCAATGCATAGATCAAGAAAAACATTAAGGATGTGAAGAATACTTTTTCAGCTGCCACAAACAAATACTTTCATGAATTCCAAAAAAAAATGAGCATGAGAGTGTGGTTACCTGAAGATGTGGTTAAACACTTTGCAAAAGACATAGTCTTCACAGTTACCACTAACTTCTTCTTGATGCAACCAATTGAACCTAGAGAAGAAGAAATGGAAGATCTAAGCTATGAGGTCAATCATGATTTACTAGTTGGGTATGCTAATACCCTGTTAGCATCTCCCAAAGATAAGAAGAAGGTAAAATTGGACACCTTCATAGTCCAAGCTGCACAAACTAAAACCGATACTACACCTGTAGCAAAAGTAAAAGGAAAGCAAAAGAAACATGATGAAAAATCTCCTGTGAAAAAGATTACAAGGGTGACTCGAAGTGTCCTAACCAAGAAGGAACCAACACCTAAATTATATGAAAAGAAGGAGAGAACACCAAAGAAGATAAATAGGAAACTGATTTTGCAACTAGAGTCTAAGGGTACAAATTCTAAAGAAGAACCGAAGAAGGAAAAAAAAATCGACAGAACACTTAAGAAGGTAAAGGTAGCGCCAAAGGCAACTACACCCATAGATATTGCTACCTACAAACCTAACACAATCTTTGAGAGAACAATGAAGTCATTGGGAAGAAACATGTTTGACAATGTCAAAGAACACTATGATTCTTTTATTGAAGATGAGCAGAAGGAAGTACTCCAATAGGTAATAACCTATTTGGGTCATTACAATAGATTTTTGCATGATTTGGAGAAAGATCTTTCAATTTCTTTGTATAATACTTTGTTAGATAAATGGGAAGAAGCCATTCAATTAGAAAAGAAGATTATTAATGAAGTATTTGTACAATATTTTCCCAATCTATGATCAAATGGAATTAGTGCTTTAACTGAGGAATACAAAGCATATTTTGATTTTAAAGTAAGAATACTGAAGCTTCTTAATGCAAAGAGGTCAGTTGTTGAGTCTGAGACACATCAGCTAGGTTGTATAATCAAAAAGAGGGAAGAAGTCATCCACTCTAAGGATGATACTATAGACAATGTTCCTCGACCAGAAATGGATGAAAATGAAATTGTTCAAGTTGATGTAGTCTATCCAACCAAGAAGAAGGATTATTCCATTATTCTTGTTGATGAAGATATTTAGGACACAATAGACATATCTGGAGACATCACTGCACCAGATATGGATCCTCCTAAATTCACAGATGTATAGGTTACATCAGGTGATCAATCGGGTAATCAACTAAAAGTGGTCAATGAACCGACAACTGAACAACTAGAGAAACCCCAATCTCCACTGGTCATTGAGATTACTCAAAAGGAGTCCACTGAGGAAGCTATTACTCAGCAAATAGAAGATACAACAAAGAAAAACATAGAAAGAGCCATCATTAAGACTATACCCCCTGAATCAGAAAAGCAAGAACTACTTGATGATGATGATGAATACTCTCTTAGTATCTCAAGACCTATTGACATGGATACCTTGAGTGCATTAGAAATGATGAAGATTGCTAATGTTATGCAATCTCAAGCACACAAGAAGCAACTCAAAGAGGAGAGGATTGAAGCAGAAACAATCCAGAATGCAGTAGAAGTTTTGTCTGGATTACTACCAGAAACCTCTGTCGCACATCTTCCCACTCCTATTAGCAAACATGGTCCATTAGTTGCAGATGCATCTGATCAAATCAAATCGGTTGAAGATGCTGCTCAAATATCTGCTGAGAAGAGCCACAAGAAGGCATATGGAGATAAACTGGCTAAGCACATTGAAAATAGCAAAATGGCTTTATCTCATAATGGAATTCTACTAAAGAAAGCCATTGAATATGGAGGAAAGTATCTTTCCTCTACCTCACATATTTCTTTCTTTTATTCTGATATTTCCAACAATCAAGTTGAAACTGAGTAGGAAATAGAAATGTTATGCAAGGCATATGTCCCACTCCAGGACTCCATTCATGCCTTTAACTGGTCTCTGGATGAATTGCATGACAGACTGAATAGGAATGATAATGAGAAAGCTAAGAGATTTTAATCTCTAAGAGAGCTCAAGAGTCAGCTCACCTCGCAAGTTGACATTATTCAGAGAGCCTACTCCTATGCAGAAGCTATTTTTGCTTCTCCTAAAACCTGCACGCTCGACTCAATGGAAGAATTATATTCCCAACTTCTATCTACTTCTGATTATACAGATAACATACTAGAATCATGGAAGAATTATCTATCCCAGATGAAGTAGAATTTCAATAATATTTTCATGAGAATAGATAATCCATGAACTTGTTTAAAATTGTAATTTATAATGAACACTTTGATACAGATTTTCTATATATATGTATATATTTTACTTTATCATTTTGGCATTGTTGTCAAAGGGGGAGTAATAATATGTATACATGTTTTTGAAAATTTTGTATTTTTGCATGCATTAAGGGGCAGTAGTGCATTAAAGGGGAATATGAGTACATATTTAAATATGTTGTGTATGCACACTTAGCAGTATTGTATTTCATTTTTTTCCTCTTTATGTGTTGCCATCAATGCCAAAGGGGGAGATTGTTGGCTTGATGATGATTATCATGTATTCATCACTTGTTGTCTTTGATGAGACACTCTCACACACACGTATGATTATATTGACTACTGGTGTAACTTCATTGATTTATACTATTAACCGGTATGTTTAAGGTCTATCTCTAACTGGTACTCTGTGTCAACCAGTATGTGCCTAAGAGATAACCTGTGGTTTCATTAAATCGGCATCAAAATGAAGATAAAATTGAAGATGAAGATCAAGTGGAAGATTCCAGGACAACGGTTCACATATTGTGGTCCAACCAATATTGACCATTTTAACCGGTATCCATTTTTGTGATGAGTTACCGGCACCCTTTGTATGGTGGTCATTTTCATGATGAGTTATGTTTAAATGTCTAGATACATTGCACCTAGGAAATTGTGTTCCTATGGCCGACATACGATTTATATGTCTATTTAAAGACATCTCAGTGAATCATTTTTCAATGATGAGGAGAGAACTGATATAGAAGAGGTGATCTATGCAAATACTTTTGTTGAAGAGCAATAAGTGTTTAGATGGATAGCAGTGTTGAATGTACTTAGAATGATTTGATCAAGCAAGTCTTGTGCCACTCAGAACAGATCAAATCTTTCTTGTTGTTTTCTAATCATTACAATAGAATCAAATCCCCTAACCGGGTAAGCTCTAATAAGGTGATCCATTAGTTTGGATTCTAAAATCCTCCAACAAGGTTACTCTTAGCAAGGTAGTACTCTTAACATGATATAAGCTTCTAATCAAGATTGGGATCTCTAACAAGATTCACTCCTAGCAGAGCACTTTGTAAGACCTTAACCAGTCAATTTCCTATTAATGCAGATAGTTAACTTATGAGTTCCATCTCACCGTAGTTTTTACCTATTTGGGTTTTCCACGTATAAACACTTGTGTTATGGTGGATGTTCTACTTTATGTGGATGATGTTATTTCAGTTTGGATAGCATGTATTTTGTTCAAATTCTTAGTTAAGTTCATCTACCGGTTAGTGTTTAAAGTTGTGCTTTTTTTGGTGTCACTGATTCACCCCCCCCTCTTAGTGCTTTTCAAGACCATCACTGAGGGTGTTCTTGATCATGTCCTAATTGTTTGGTGGCTTCACATTGGTTGGCATGATGATTTGGTGATCCTATTTCGATCTAGTTGGTATTATGTGTTATTTGCACTAAGTGTTTCACATGTTGGTGAGACGTGTTGATATAGGTCTTAGCAGAATTTATGGTGGAATATAGTTGTTTGAGACTTTTTATTAGGTCCATGCTATATAATGTAAATCATAATATTGGTCTGGTGGTATCGTATAATGAAATTTTTATAATTATGGTTGATGGGTTTAGGGTTTAGCCGACCTTGTTATCAAGGTTGATGACCTGTATTTATAGGAGATATATTGATGTAATTTACAAAGGATGGTATGGTATAGTTATGTCTCCATTATTAGAGAGAGGTAATTGTGAGAACATAGATATCATTCAATGAAGGGTTGTGAAGGATTTATATTTTTAGGGAAGACATCTATCTTAATCAGAACTATATCAAGCATTAGGAGATTCTATTGTCATAGTTCATTTTCTCTAGATTGAAGTCCGATGTTTATGTAAGTCAATGAGACTTCCCTTTTGTGATGAGCAGTGAGCTCTAGGCGGTTGGTCTGATTGCAAGTGAAATCCCCATTTTAATTATTTCACATACTGTTACAAAAGTATTATCTCACTGTGGGTAGGGTTCCCCACCATGGTTTTTCCCTTTACCAGGTTTCCCACGTCAAAATATTGGTGTGGTGTGTTTTGTGCTTTCATTATTAATCTTTCACTGTGCTATTTATATTGCGCTTTGGTAAATAGCTTATAAATTGTATTAATTGTTTATTCTTGTGGAAAACTGATTCAACCCCTCCCCGCCTCTCACTTTTCCTCTTGTATCAGAGTTTCTAACAATTGGTATTAGAGAAATGTCCTCTCTACAAAATCTTAACCACTTGAGGAGATCCAATGGCATGAACTTCTACATTTAATCCCTACTAGAAGGAGAGTCCCATATTTGATGGTACAAATTATAATATATGGAAGGAGCGAATGAAGATTCATTTGAGATGTCTTGAAGCTAAATTTTGGCAGATAATAGCGAATGAGTTTACACCTCATGATCCTAATTATGGAACTCCGACACCTCTTGGTGAGTAGAAGAATGTTGATAATGATGTCATAGTGAAAGAAGCATTGTTAAGTGCCCTATCAGATGAGAAGTTGTTGAATGTCATAGAGATAGAAAATGCAAAGAAGATCTAGTTGAAGCTTGAAACTCTTTATGAAGGCAACCAAGTAGTTAAGATTGCAAAACTTGAAGGTTACCGGGTGAGATATGAAACTTTGAATATGGAAAAAGATGAGAAGATAAGTTCTTTCATGTATAGAGTGAATGAGATTGTCATGGGAAACAAATGCTGTGGTAGAAATGTTAATGAGGATGAGGTTTTTCAAAGATTCTGAGAGTTCTACCTCCAACTTACAAAATGAATGCTACTGCAATAAATGAACTTTGAACAATGTCAAATGCCCCTATTACTAGAGATACATTACTTGGGAAGTTCACTTCTTTTGAGCTCGAAGAACTTGGAGATTAGAGTGCTACTAAAACTGAGACTGCATTTAGAGCATCTGCCTCTGGTAACCAGAAGATAGACTGGAAGGAGTTATATGTTGAAGATTTGGAAGACATTGAAGAGAAGAGAAAGAACTTGAAGAGTTGAAAGCCCTAATTGCTAGAAGAATCCCTAAAGGACCGGTTGGAAGTAAGTATGAAGAAAAATTTCCTTTTAAATGTTTTTCATGTAATAATATTGTCTATTTTTCTTCTAGATGTCCCGAAACAGCTACTAGGAATCATGAAAGATTTATGAGGAATTATAAACCTAATCTGAAATATTAAAGAAGACCTAGTTTTAGAAGGAATGAGGATAAATCATGTTACTATGCTGGTGATGATTATTTTGGTATTATTGATGATGATGATGATGAACCTATGAGTGGATCCGGTAATGGAAGCTCTGACAAAGATTGGGTCTTTATTGCTATGAAGGATGATTCTTCGAAACTTGTCATTGATACAAATCATACTGAGTAGAAAGACCTAGCTGCTAAAATTCAAGAGAAGGATGAATGGGTTATAGATAGTGGTTGCTCACATCACATGACTAGAGATAAGAGGAAGTTCCTGACTCTGCAAGAATTTGATGGTGAACTAGTCAGATTTGGAGATAAAAGGCATGCAGGATCAAAGGGAAAGGATCAATAATCTTGGATGGAAAGAATAATACTAAAAATATTTATTATGTTGAAGGTTTGAAGCATAATATTTTGAGTGTATGTCAGATGGTGGATAGAGGATTTCATTTGCAATTCAAAGATGTAAAATGCAAGATTATCAATAGATCTGGTTTGGAAATTACCTCCGGAACTTAGATCAAGGGAAACATCTTTCATTTGAACTTCGGTGAGAAGGATTGTTTGATTTCTCTGATTGATGAAAGTTGGCTATGGCATAAGAGGACGTGTCACGTGAATTTTGATTGCATAGTGAAGATCAATTCAACACAGGTTGTCATAGATTTTCCCAAGATTATCAAGCCTCATAATCCGGTATGTAGAGAATGTCAAATGGGCAAACAAGTTAGAACTTTTTTCAGAAGCATACATGATAAATATAATGAAATTCTTGATCTTATTCATCCTGATCCATGTGGATCAGCAAGGACTAAAAGTGTTCAAGGTAATAGATACTTTATGTTGCTTATTGATGATTACTCTAGAATGATGTGGGTTGCATTTTTGAAAGAAATATCAAAAGCTCTTGAGAAGTTAAAAATTTTCAAAGCTATGTTTGAGACAAAAATAGGATTGAAGATAAAATGTTTAAGATCAGATCAAGGTGATGAATTTACATACGGTGAGTTCAATGTAACTTTTGTGAGAAGCATGGAGTCAGAAGATAATGTTTTGCACCTAGAACACCACAGCATAATTGAATAGTGGAAAGGAAGAACAAAACTATCTTAGATGCTGCAAGGTCAATGATGATGGAAGCCAAATTTCTTGGTATCTATTGGAGAGAAGTTGTCAATACTACGGTATACACTTTCAATAGAGTACACATAAAAGGTGACACCGGTAAGACTCCTTATGAATTATGGTTTGGCCATACTCCTACTGTCAGGTATATCAGAATTTTTGGAAGTAAATGCTATATTAGAAGAGATGATGCATTAGGGAAATTTTTGGGTTATTCTACTAAGAGAAAATTATATAGATGTTATAACAAAAGATTGAATAGGACAATGGAAAGCATAAATGTCAAAGTGTATGAGCAAGGTAATAATTAGATTAGATCATATGACTATGGAGTGGAAGATAAGATTGTCAGATCACAACCGATTATGCAAGAATTCGTTCAGAGCATTGATCCAGTTGCTCTGGTAACATCATAAAATTCCATTGTGAGTGTTGATGAGAAGAAAGAGTCAGAAAGTCAAGATAATTCAAAGACTCACAGGTATTTAAAGATAATTAGAGTGGAGTACACATGGGGGGCTACAATGCTCAACCAGTTATATCTTGATATGCATATGCTCGTGTATTGAGATTATAAAAACCTCAGGATGAAATTATTTTGCTACACATCTAGGTGTGGGAGCATATCACCATCACTTAGCCCCTAGGGTTACAAGACTTGAGGTTATGCTTTCCATATGTGAATAGGTCCAGGGGATTGCTCCATTACACTCATGTCGGTGCCACCTGGTTCTGGTAGAGGGTCCTAAATGAGCTTGTAGTGTTCACATGATGGCCATTCAGGGACACTAAGTGATGGAGGGATGACTGACAGTTGGCATGGGTGTAGACTAAGTGCAGGCTCTTTGGGTGGACTATACGTGTTATTGATTAGTATCTACTACATCAGGTTATGAGGTAGTTTGGATTACCATAAGACATCTTTGGGTATGAACGCACATATCCATGTAGTACTAGGGAGGCTTCCACATGGGGGGAGGTCATAGGTCCAATTGAGGTACAATTGAGTTGGACAAGAAACCACCATTCCATGGGATGAAATAATTCAGGATGCACATGGGCCTATGCAGCCTGGTGGGATGCACACAAGCTAGTTTGACTTACCATTCCTAGAGTTTTGGAGTAGGATGATCTCGTTTCGTTGGTGGATGAGATCATCGATGCAGAGGGGGATGGGCCAGGAGAGGGTGATGTTGCCGAAGGAGCGAGTGTATAGGTGTTGATGCCTTAGGGAGGACAAAGGAGGAGAGAAGGGAAGAGGGGGAGGGGAGGGCATGGTAGAGGAGACTTACCTATACTAGTAATAGTGGTTCATTTATAGGTACAGGCACCAATACAAGAGATTGGGGGTCCTTACCAAGAGGAGGCAGTAGGGAGACATGAGTTGATGGATGTACTGGTTGAGGAGGGGGGAAGGAAGGAGAGCAAGTAGTATGACAAGGGCAAGCACTACAGGCTAGTTTGGATTAAGCTCTTTTGGAGCGGGATACTAAGAGAGATAGGGCACAGAGTCTAGAGGACCAACTAGCCATGGAAAGGTAGAGGGTGGATTAGGAGAGGGTCAAAGTTAATAGTCTACAAGAGATGGTAGACCGAATGAGGGAGGAGGGAGATGCTCTGTGAGGGGACCTGGAGGTAGCCATCTCAAAAAGAGATAGCCTAAGGATCGAGTCAAATGAGGCCAAGAGGATGCTGGAGGAGGGAAGGAATGGGAGAGTCGTAGGGTAGCTCAGAGATGAGATGTAATGTATGGATGATGAGCTAAAGACCCTCTGAGCCAAATTAAGCAAGGTCGAGCTAGACACGACTAGGATTAGGGAGAGAGAGAGATGTGGCATGATAGTTTCTGATTCCTAGAGAGTTGGGACACATTTTTGCAGAGATTATAGGGGCCATATAGTGTTCGCAATATGTTGAAATTATTTATGTGTTGTCATTGATGTCAACACTATGCTTCTGAAATGGTATGATCAGGTTGGTTGTTTTGGTTTTGGATGGTTATTTAGGAAGGTTATATGCTTGTCACATTTAGTTGGTTCATGATTATTTTCTCTGGAAGCTATTGCTTATGTTCTAGATTACCAGTTGATATTCTTGGAACAAGTTGGCTTTACCAGTTGGTGATATTCGATGATTTGGTTAAGTTATTTGGGTCCGGCTTATAGAAATGGTTCCTAAAGTACTGAATGTTGGCTTGATGATGATTATTATGTATTCATCACTTGTTGTCATTGATGAAACACTCTCACACACACATATGATTACATTGACTATCGGTGTAACTTCATTGATTTACACTGTTAACTGGTATGTTTAAGGTCTATCTCTAACTAGTACTCCGTGTCAACTGGTATGTGCCTAGGAGATAACCTATGGTTACATTAAGTCGGTATCAAAATGAAGATAAAATTGAAAATTAAGATCAAGTGGAAGATTCCAGGACAATGGTTCACATATTGTGGTCCAACCAGTATTCATTGTTTTAACCGATATCCATTTTTGTGATTTGTTACCAGCACCATTTGTATGGTGGTCATTTTTGTGATGAGTTATGTTTGAATGTCTAGATACACTACACTTAGGAAATTATGTTCCTCTGGTCGACATAAGATTTGTATGTCTATTTAAAGACATCTTAGTGAATCATTTTTCAATGATGAGGAGAGAACTAATATAGAAGAGGTGATCTATGCAAATACTTTTGCTAAAGAGCGATAAGTGTTTAGATGGAGAGCAGTGTTGAATGTACTTAGAATCATATGATCAAGCAAGTCTTGTGCTACTTAGAATAGATCAAATCTTTCTTGTTGTTTTCTAATCATTACAACAAAATTAAATACCCTAACCGGGTAAGCTCTAACAAGCTTCATTGTACAAATCCTCTAACAAGGTGATCCATTAGTTTGGATTCTAAAATCCTCAAGCAAGGTTAATCTTAATAGGGTAGTACTCTTAACATGGTATAAGCTTCTAATCAAGATTTGGATCTCTAACAAGATTTGCTCCTAGCAGAGCACTTTGTAAGACCTTAATCGATCAATTTTCTATTACTATAGATAGTTAACTTGTAAGTTACATCTCACCGTAGTTTTTACCTATTTGGGTTTTCCACGTATAAACACTTGTGTTATGGTGGATGTTCTAGTTTATGTGGATGATGTTATATCATTTTGGATAGCATGTATTTTGTTCAAATTCTTAGTTAAGTTCATCTACCGATTAGTGTTTAAAGTTGTGCTCATTTTGGTGTCACTGATTCACCCCCCCCCTCTCAGTTCTTTTCAAGACCATCAATTGGTATCAGAGCCTAACTTCTTTGAAGCCTAACCGCTTAGAAGGGAATCTTAAAACTACCATGGGGGACAAAAGCTACTTTGAGATGGTTAGAGAGCTTGAAGCTAGCAATTTAAATGAGATTGACTCCCTTAGGGGCAAACTAAAAGTCTCTCAAACCAAAATGAGAGACTTATCTGAAAAACTACTAGAAATAACTTATCACAGTTCATCAGATGAAGCCAACATTGAAGCTTTAGCTGATGAAGTTGAAAAGGTGAATGGTGAAAAATTAAATCTAAGAAGAGAACTAGGAGGTCTCACTATCCGCATGAGTCAGGAACTAGAAGCCAGAAGAGTTGTTGAAGATCTTATCAAGGTAAGAGATCAGGAGATCATAAAGATCAAACAGGAAAAAGAGACTATACATGAGGACTTGATTGCTGAAACAGAAGAAAAGAAAAACTTAAAGCTAGATCTTGAGTTGGCATCGTCTCTGCAAGAGAACCCGTCTAAGCATAATGAAGATCTTGTCAAAATTCTTAATGAATCCAATGAGAAATTGGATAAGTTTGTCAAAAGTTCTACCATGCTGGAAGAACAAATTCAATCACAGAAAATGAAGGGTGATATCTCTGGACTTGGTTTTCATACAACTGAAAAAGGTGAATCCTCTGATACAAAGATCAAAATTGCTTCTAAAGTCAATAAGACTACCAGTAAGAAGGATTTTAAACCTATCTGCTTTGTTTGTCACAAGCCTAGTCATACGGCAAATGTTTGTAGGAACAAACCTAATAGAAATGCAAGTTACAATACTAATGCTAGGTATGTGTCTAGAAAGTTTGAAGGTCATTGCTACACATGTGGAATGTATGGGCATAAACATATTGAGTGCAGATATGGATCAAACAATCTTGTACCACACATGTATCCTAAAACAAATGGTGACCGGATAAGGAATTTTGATAACTGGGTAAACCAGAACTGTTAAAGATCCTATGGCAACCAGTTTAGTCCATTCGAAATGGAAAATGCAACAAATGTTGTTTGCACATTTCGTAATAACTTTGGTCATATGGCTATGAACTACAGAAAAAGAATAGGAAGAGGAAATGCAGGACCCTAGAGATCATCTGGTATGGACTATTACCACTGCAATAAACCAGGGCAGTTGGCAAAGGTTTGCAAATCAAGGAATAGTATACCGGTCAACTCCTTCAAGGATTTGAAAGGCAAGCAGAAAATTAATGTTGAGGAAACCATAGAAGATATGAACCAGACTTGGAAGACGAAAAGAAAAGAATTGCCTATAGAGGAAACCATTGCTTCACCTAGTGAAGAGAATCCAACACTAATGACTTAAGTTGTCTAACATGGCTAAGGGAAGCATAACGGTAAATCATTTCCGGACCCCTTTTGTAAAATGAGCGGGAAAGAAATTTTTGAATTTTGAATTTCGATGACTTTTTGTTGACATATTATCAACCAGTATTTCACTTAAGTGATAAATAAAAATTCAGTTTTGTAACCTAAAAGTGTGAGCATTTATTGCGGTCGACAAAGTGGATAAAAACAAGTTTTTACTCTATCCTTTTTACCCTCTTTCGAAAAAGAAATTTGAAGAAATTGCAGAGCAGAACAAGATCGTCTTAGTGCAAATTAGCGAATTGCTTTGTGATTAGTGAAATCAAGTCAAATCAAAAGTTGCAGAAAGACGAATGGGTGTACATTTGAACATTTCAATTGGAAAATGGAGCGACGTGCAAGATACAAGGTTTTTCTTTGTATACTACTTCAAAATCTGTTAATCTAGAATGACATCTACTTCTAAACCTTTAGAGAGGTTGATGCTCACTATTGAGCCCAAGGAAGCTCTAAAGGGAGATGAAATTATGTCTTATAATGCATTATCACAAGTTCTGATTGGTGTTGTGGTCAAAGGTGACTTGTCCAACTATATAGATTGCAAAATAGAAGATTTAGGAACTCTACACATCTATACTCAGCTAAAATCACTTTGTGATAAGAATGGAAAAATAGAAGCAAAATATGCTAGTGTTTTTCAGAAAGGGTTTCATAATAGGACTTATTTTATTGAAGACTTTGAGGATGAACACATCAGAATCATCTTGAGTTGAGTCCACAGATAGAATATGTATTTGGAGAGAACAAATACAATAACTAAGTAGGCTATTAGGGCTGTAACGAGTTATTGCTCAACCGGTGAAATTCCTATGTTGAGAAGAATTTCAAAGGACACTATCTTCAAGCTAGCTGGTTCTACGTCTAATAAGTGTGCTTTCTCTATCAACACTATTAGAGACCCTGTAGTGAAGATTGCAGCAATGGTGATAGGCTATTGGGTCTTCTACTCCAGTAGACTTAACAGTGTTCCATTTGCACCAATTCACACAACACATAGAATGATAGTTGATAATGCAGACTATGATATTTGTGAAGCTATTAGAGACCAATTATTTCAAAATTTGAAATCCATTAAGAAGGAAAATTCACAAAAGTTCAAATATAGTCAGCTATTAGCCGGATTATTTTTCTACTTTCAGAACTTTCTACCAGGTATTGGTGATATTGAGTGGTCCAAGGAACAACTGGTGAATGCACGGATCAAGAACAACATTAAGGCTGTGAAGAAAAAAATTTCAGCTGCCACAAACAAGTATTTTAATGAATTCTAGAAAAAGATGAGCATGAGAGTGCAGTTACCTGAAGATGTGGTTAAACACTTTACAAATGACATAGTCTTCACGGTTACCACTGACTTCTGCTTGATGCAAGAAAGTGAACCTAGAGAAGAAGAAATGGAAGATATGAGCTACGAGGTCAATCATGATTTACTGGTCAACTATGCTAATACCCTCTTAGCATCGCCCAAAGATTTGAAGAAGGCAAAATTGGACACCTTGGCAGTCCAAGCTACACCAACTGAAACCGGTACTGTACCTATAGTAAATGTAAAAGGAAAGAAAAAGAAACGTGATGAAAAATCTCTTGTGAAAAAGACTACAAGGGTGACTCAGAGTGTCCTAACCAAGAAGCAACCAGCACCTAAAGTATATGAAAAGAAGAAGAGCACACCAAAGAAGAGAAATAGGAAACTGATCTTGGAACCAAATTCTAAGGGTACAGATTCTGAAGAAGAACCGAAGAAGGAAAAAGAAACCGACAAAACACTTAAGAAAGTAAAGGTAGTTCCAAAGGCAACTACACCCATAGATATTTCTACCTACAAACGTAACACAATCTTTGAGAGAACAATGAAGTCATTGGGAAGAAACAGGTTTGACAATGTCAATGAACATTATGATTCTTTTACTAAAGATGAGCAGAAGGAATTACTCCAACATGTAATAACCTATTTGGGTCATTACAATAGATTTTTGCATGATTTGGAGAAAGATATTTCAGTCTCTCTGTATAATACTTTGTTAGATAAATGGGAAGAAGCCATTCACTTATAAAAGAAGATTATTTATGAACTATTTGTACAGTATTTTCCCAATATATCATCAAAAGGAATTAGCGCTTTAACTGGGGAATACAAAGCATATTTTTATTTTAAAGTAAGAAGACTGAAGCTTCTTAATGCAAAGAGGTTAGTTATTGAGTCTGAGACACATCAGCTAGGTTGTATAATCAAAAAGAGGGAAGAAGTCATCCACTCTAAGGATGATACTACAGATGATGATCCTCGACCAAAAATGGATGAAGAGGAAATTGTTCAAGTTGACGTAGTCTTTCGAACCAAGAAGAAGGATGATTCCATTATTCTTGTTGATGAATATATTCAGGACATAGTAGACCTATCTAGAGACATCACTACACCAGATATGGATCCTCGTACAATCACAGAAGTACAGGTTACATTAGGTGATCAACCGAGTAATCAAGTAAAAGTTGTCAGTGAACCGTCAACTGAACAACTAGAGAAACACCAATCTCCAATGGTCTTTGAGATTACTCAAAAGGAGTCCTTTGAGGAAGTATTACTCAACAAATATAAGATACAACGTAGGAAAACACAGAAAGAAACATCATTAAGAGTATACCCCCTAAACCGGCAAAGCAAGAACTACTTGATGATGATGATGAAGACTCTCTTAGTATCTCAGGACCTATTGATGTCAACACCTTGAGTGCATTAGAAATTATGAAGATTCCTAATGTTATGCAATCTCGAGCACACAAGTAGCAACTCAAAGAGAAAAGGATTGAAGTAGAAACAATCCAGAATGTAGTAGAAGTTTTGTGTGGATCACTATTGAAAACCTTTGTCGCACATCTTCCCACACAAAGGCATATGGAGATAAATTGGCCAAGCACATTGAAAATAGCGAAATGGCTTTATGTCATAATGGAAGTCTGCTAAAGAAAGTCATTGAATTTGGAGGAAAGTATCTTGCCTCTACCTCCAATATTACTTTCTTTTATTTTGATATTTCCAAGAATCAATTTGAAACTGAGCAGCAAATAGAAAAGTTATGCAAGGCATATTTCCCACTCCAGGATTCCATTCATGCGTTTAACCGGTCTATAGATGAATTGCATGACAGATTGAACATGAATGATAATGAGAAAGCTAAGATATTTTGATCTCTAAGAGAGCTCAAGAGTCATCTCACCTCACAAGTTGCATTCTTCAGAGAGCCTACTCCAGTGTAGAAGCTATTCTTGATACTCCTGAAACCTACATGCTTGACTCAATGGAAGAATTCTATTCCTAGCTAGTGTCTACTTCTGAGTATACAGATAAGATATTGGAATCATGGAAGAATGCTCTAACCCAGATGAAGCAGAATTTCAATAATATTTTTGTGACAATAGACAATGCATGAACTTGTTTAAAATCGTAATTTATGATGAACACTTTGATACAGATTTTCTATATATATGCATATATTTTACTTTATCATTTTGGCATTGTTGTCAAAGGGGGAGTAATAATATGTATGCGTGTTTTTGAAAATTTTGTATTTTTGCATGCATTAAGGGGGAGTAGTCCATTAAAGGGGAATATGAGTACATATGTAAATATGTTTTGTATGCACACTTAGCAGTATTGTATTTCATTTTTTTTTCTCTCTAAGTGTTGCCATCAATGCTAAAGGGGGAGATTGTTGGTTTGATGATGATTATCATGTATTCATCACTTGTTGTCATTGATGAAACACTCTCTCACACACATATGATTACATTGACTACTAGTGTAACTTCATTGATTTACATTGTTAACTGGTATGCTTAAGGTCTATGTCTAACCGGTACTCTGTGTCAATTGGTATGTGCCTAAGAGATAACCCATGGTTACATTAAGTCAGCATCAAAATTAAGATAAAATTGAAGATGAAGATCAAGTGGAAGATTCCAGGACAACAGTTCACATATTGTGGTTTAACCGGTATCAACTTTTTTAATCGGTATCCATTTTTGTGATGAGTTACCGGAACTGTTTGTATGGCAGTCATTTTTGTGATGAGTTATGTTTAAATGTCTAGATACACTGGACCTAGGAAATTGAGTTCCTATGGCTGATATAAGATTTGTATGTCTCTTTAAAGACATTTTTACTTAATCATTTTTCAATGATGAGGAGAAAACTGATATAGAAGAGGTGATCTATGCAAATATTTTTGTTGAAGAATGATAAGTGTTTAGATGGAGAGAAGTGTTGAATGTACTTAGAATGATCTAATCAAGCAAGTATTGTGCTAATTAGAACATATCAAATATTTCTTGTTGTTTTCTAATCATTACAATAGAATCAAATCCCCTAACTAGGTAAGCTCTAACAAGCTTCATTGTACAAATCGTCTAACAAGGTGATCCATTAGTTTGGATTGTAAAATCCTCTAGCAAGGTTACTCTTAACAGGGTAGTACTCTTAACATGGTATAAGCTTCTAATCAAGATTGGGATCTCTAACAAGATTCGCTCCTAGCAGAGAACTTTGTAAGACCTTAACCGGTCAGTTTTCTATTACTGTAGATAGTTAACTTGTGAGTTCGATCTCACCATGGTTTTTACCTATTTGGGTTTTCCACGTATAAACACTTGTGTTATGGTGGATGTTCTACTTTATGTGGATGATGCTATTTGTTTGCATAGCATGTATTTTGTTCAAATTCTTAGTTAAGTTCATCTACTAGTTAGTGTTTAAAGTTGTCCTTTTTTGGTGTCATTGATTCATCCCCCCCTCTCAGTGCTTTTCAAGACCATCAATTGGTATCAGAGCCTAACTTCATTGAAGCCTAACTGGTTAGAAGGTAATCTTGAAAATACCATTGGGGACAAAAGCTACTTCAAGATGGTTAGAGAGATAGAAGCTAGCAGAAATGAGATTGAATCCCTTAGGGGCAAACTAAAAGTCTCTCAAACCAAAAGGAGAGACTTATCTAAAAAAACTACTAGAAATATCTGATAACAGTTCTTCAAATTAATCCAACATTGAAGCTTTAGCTGATGAAGTTGAAAGGGTGAATGGTGAAAAAATGAATCTAAGAAGAGAACTAGGAGGTCTCACTATCCGCATGAGTCGGGAACTGGATGCCAAAAGAGCCGTTGAAGATCTTATCAAGGTAAGAGATCAGGAGATCATAAAGATCAAATGGGAAAAATATACTATACTTGAGGACTTAATTGCTGAAACAGAAGAAAAGGAAAACTTAAAGCTAGATCTTGAGTTGGCATCATCTCTACAAGAGAACCTGTCTAAGCATAATGAAGATATTATCAAAAAGCTTACTGAAGCCAATGAGAAATTGGAGAAGTTCCTCAAAAGTTCTACCATGCTGGAAGAACAAATTCAATCATAGAAAATGAAGGCTGATATCTCTGGACTAGATTTTCATACAACTGAAAAAGGCGAATCCTCCAGTACAAAGAATAAAATTACTTCTAAAGTCAATAAGACTACCAATAAGAAGGCTTTTAAACCTGTCTGCTTTGTTTGTCACAAGCTTGGTCATACTGCAAATGTTTGTAGGAACAAACCTAACAGAAATGCAAGTTACAATACTAATGCTAGTTATGTGTCTAGAATGTTTGAAGGTCATTGCTACACATGTGGAAATATATGGGCATAAACATATTGAGTGCAGATATGGATCAAGCAATCCTTTACCACACATGCATCCTAGACCAAATGGTGACCGGATAAGGAATTTTGATAACCGGGTAAACTAAAACTTGTAAAGATCCTATGGAAACCAGTTTAGTCCAGTTGAAATGGAGAAGGCAACATATGTTGTTTGCACCTTTTGTAATAACTTTGGTCATGTGGCTATGAACTGTAGAAAAAGAATAGGAAGAGGAAATGCAAGACCCTGGAGATCATCCGGTATGGTCTGTTACCACTTTAAGAAACCGGGGCACTTGGCAAATTTTTACAAATCAAGGAATAGTAAACCGGTCAACTCCTTCAAGGATCAGAAAGGGAAGCAGAAAATTGATGTTGAGGAAACCAAAGAAGATATGAACCAGACGTGGAAGAAGAAAAGAAAGGAATTGCTTGTAGAGGAAACCATTCCTTTAGCCAGTGAAGAGAATCTAGCACTGGTGACTTAAGTCTATCTAACATGGCTAAGGGGAGCATAACGGTAAAACATTTCCAGACCCCTTTTGTAAAATGAGCGGGAAAGAAATTTTTGAATTTTGAATTTTGATGACTTTTTGTTGACATGTTATCAACCGGTATTTCACTTAAGCAGTAAATAAAAATTAGATTTTGTAACCTAAAAGTGTGAGCATTTATTGTGGTTGGTAAAGTGGATAAAAAACATTTTTTACTCTATCTTTTTTACCCTAACTCTTTCAAAAAATAAATTGCAGCAATTGCAGAGCAGAACAAGATCGTCTTGGTGCAAATTGGCAAATTGCTTTGTGATTAGTGAAATCAAGTTGAATCAAAAGTTGCAGAAAGGCGAATGGGTGTGCATTTGCACATTTCAACCAGAAAATGGAACGACGTGTAAGATACAAGGTATTTCTTTGTATACCACTTCAAAATCTTTTAATCTAGAATGGCATCTACTTCTAAACCTGTAGAGAGGTTGATGCTCACTGCTGAGCATGAGGAAGCTCTAAAGGTAGATGAAATTATGTCTTATAATTCATTATTGGAAATTTCGAGTGGTGTTGTGGTCAAAGGTGACTTGTCTAGCTATATAGACTGCAAAATAGAAGATTTAGGAAATCTACACATCTATACTTAGTTGAAATTGCTTTGTGATAAGAATGGAAAAATAGAAGCAAAATATGCTAGGGTTTTTGAAAAAGGGTTTCATAATGCCGCTTATTTTCTTGAATACTTTGAGGATGAACACATCAGAATCATCCCGAGTCAAGTCCACAGAGAGATTATGTATTTGGAGAGAACCCAAACAATAACTAGGGAGGCTATTAGGGTTGTAACGGGTTATTGCTCAACCGGTGAAATTCCTGTGCTGAGAAGAATTTAAAAGGACACTATCTTCAAGCTAACTAGTTCTACATCTGATAAGCGTGCTTTCTCTATTAACACTATTAGAGACCTTGCGATGAAGCTTTTAGCAATGGTGATAGGCTACTGGGTCTTCTACTCTGGTAGACTTAAGAGTGTTCCACCTGCAGCAATTCACATAGCACATAGAATGATAGTTGATAATGCAGACTATGATATTTGTGAAGCTATCAGAGACCAATTATTTCAAAATTTGAAATCCCTTAAGAAGGAAAATTCACAAAAGTTCAAATATGGTTAGCTATTAGCCAAATTATTTTTCTACTTTCAGAACTTTCTACCAGGTATTGGTGATATTGAGTGGTCCAAGGAAAAACAAGTCAATGCATAGATCAAGAACAACATTAAGGCTATGAAGAATACTTTTTCAGCTGCCACAAACAAATATTTTAATGAATTCTAGAAAAACATGAGCATGAGAGTGCGGTTACCTGAAGATGTGGTTAAACACTTTTGAAAAGACATAGTCTTCAGGGTTACCACAAACTTCTTCTTGATGCAAGCAATTGAACCTAGAGAAGAAGAAATGGAAGATATGAGCTATGAGGTCAATCATGATTTACTAGTCAGCTATGCTAATGCCCTGTTAGCATTGCCCAAAAATAAGAAGAAGGTAAAATTGGACACCTTGGCAGTCCAAGTTGCACCAACTGAAACCGGTACTGCACCTGTAGCAAAAGTAAAAGGAAAGCAAAAGAAACGTGATGAAAAATCTCTTGTGAAAAATATTACAAGGGTGACTCGGAGTGTCCTAACCAAGACGGAACCAGCACCTAACGTATATGAAAAGAAGGAGAGTGCAAAAAAGAGGAGAAATAGGAAACTGATTTTGCCACCAGAGTCTAAGGGTACAGATTCTGAAGAAGAACCAAAGAAGGAAAAAGCAATCGGCAAAACACTTAAGAAGGTAAAGGTAGATGCAAAGGCAACTACACCCATAGATATTGCTACTTACAAACTTGACACAATCTCTAAGAGAACAATGAAGTCATTGGGAAGAAACAGGTTTTACAATGTCAAAGAACATTATGATTCTTTTACTGAAGATGAGCAGAAGGACGTACTCCAATAGGTAATAATCTATTT
This sequence comes from Cryptomeria japonica, assembly GCF_030272615.1. Classification (NCBI taxonomy): domain Eukaryota; kingdom Viridiplantae; phylum Streptophyta; class Pinopsida; order Cupressales; family Cupressaceae; genus Cryptomeria; species Cryptomeria japonica. The sequence continues at coordinate 255,449,970 of NC_081407.1, read as the reverse complement.
GGGTCATTACAATAGATTTCCGTATGATTTGGAGAAAGATATTTTAATCTCTTTGTATAATACTTTGTTAGATAAATGGGAAGAAGCCATTCAATTAGAAAAGAAGATTATTGATGAAGTATTTGTACAGTATTTTCCCAATCTATCATCAAATGGAATTAGTGCTTTAAATGAGGAATACAAAGCATATTTTCATTTTAAAGTAAGAAGACTAAAGCTTCTTAATGCAAAGAGGTCAGATCTTGATTCTGATACACAACAACTAGCTTGTATAATCAAAAAGAGGGAAGAATTCATCCACTCTAAGGATGATACTACAGACAATGTTCCTCGACTAGAAATGGATGAAAAGGAAATTGTTCAAGCTGACGTGGTCTATCCAACTAAGAAGAAGGATTATTCCATTATTCTTGTTGATGAAGATATTCAGGACACAGTAGACCTACCTGGAGACATCACTGCACCAGATATGGATCCTCCTAAAATCACATAAATATAGGTTACATCAGGTGATCAACCGGGTAATCAACTAAAAGTGGTCAGTGAATCGTCAACTGAACAACTAGAGAAACCCCAATCTCCATCGGTCATTGAGATTACTCAAAAGGAGTCCACTGAGGAAGCTATTACTCAACAAACAGAAGATACAATAGAGAAAAACATAGAAAGAGCCATCATTAAGAGTATACCCCCTGAACCGACAAAGCAAAAACTACTTGATGATGATGATGAAGACTCTCTTAGTATCTTAGGACATATTGACATGAATACCTTGAGTGCATCAGAAATGTTGAATATTGCTAATGTTATGCAATCTCGAGCACACAAGAAGCAACTCAAAGAGCTGAGGATTGAAGCAGAAACAATCCAGAATGCGGTAGAAGTTTTCTCTGTATTACTACCGGAAACCTCTGTCGCACATCTTCCCACTCCTATCAGCAAACATGGTATCTCATAATGGCAGTCTGCTAAAGAAAGCCATTGAATCTGGAGGAGAGTATCTTCCCTCTGCCTCCAATATTACTTTATTTTATTCTCTTATTTCCAAGAATCAAGTTGAAACTGAGCAGGAAATAGAAATGTTATGCAAGGAATATGTCCCACTCCAGGACTCCATTCATGCCTTTAACTAGTCTATAGATGAATTGCATGATAGACTGAATAGGAATGATAATGACAAAGCTAAGAGATTTTGATCTCTAAGAGAGCTCAAGAGTCAGCTCACCTCACAAGTTGACATTATTCAGAGAGCCTACTCCTGTGTAGAAGCTATTCTTGCTTCTTCTGAAACCTGCACGCTCGACTCAATGGATGAATTCTATTTCCAGCTATTGTCTACTTCCGAGTATACAAATAACATATTGTAATCATGGAAGAATGTGCTATCCCAGATGAAGAAGAATTTCAATAATATTTTCATGAGAATACACAATGCATTAACTTGTTTAAAATTATAATTTATGATGAGCACTTTGATACAGATTTTCTATATATATGTATATATTTTACTTTATCATTTTGACATTGTTGTCAAAGGGGGAGTAATAATATGTATGTGTGTTTTTGAAAATTTTGTATTTTTGCATGCATTAAGGGGGAGTAGTGCATTACATGGGAATATGAGTAAATATGCAAATATGTTGTCTATGCACACTTAGCGGTATTGTATTTCATTTTTTTTTCTCTCTAAGTGTTGCCATCAATGCCAAAGGGGGAGATTATTGGCTTGATGATGATTATCATGTAATCATCACTTGTCAGAATTGATGAAACACTCTCACACACACATATGATTATATTGACTACCGGTGTAACTTCATTGATTTACATTGTTAATCGGTATGTTTAAGGTCTATCTCTAACCGGTACTCTATGTCAACCGGTATGTTTAAGGTCTATCTCTAACCGGTACTCTGTGTCAACTGGTATGTGCCTAAGAGATAACCTATGGTTTCATTAAGTTGGCATCAAAATGAAGCCAAAATTGAAGATGAAGATCAAGTGGAAGATTCCAAGACAATGGTTCACATATTGTGGTCCAACCGATATTGACTGTTTTAACCGGTATCCATTTTTGTGATGAGTTACTAGCACTGTTTGTATGGTGGTCATTTTTGTGATGAGTTATGTTTAAATGTCTAGATACACTGCACCTAGGAAATTGTGTTGCTATGGCCGACATAAGATTTGTATGTCTATTTAAAGACATCTTAGTGAATCATTTTTCAATGATGAGGAGAGAACTGATATAGAAGAGGTGATCTATGCAAATACTTTTGCTGAAGAGCAATAAGTGTTTAGATGGAGAGCAATGTTGAATGTACTTAGAATGAATTGATCAAGCAAGTCTTTTGCTACTCAAAATAGACCAAATATTTCTTGTTGTTTACTAATCATTACAATAGAATCAAATCCCCTATCTGGGTAAGATCTAAGAAGCTTCATTGTACAAATTCTCTAACAAGGTGATCCATTAGTTTGGATTCTAAAATTCTCCAACAAGGTTACTCTTAAAAGGGTAGTACTCTTAACAGGGTATAAGCTTCTAATCAAGATTGGGATTTCTAACAAGATTCGCTCCTAGCAAAGCACTTTTTAAGACCTTAACCGGTCAGTTTTCTATTACTGCAGATAGTTAACTTGTGAGTTCCATCTCACCGTGGTTTTTACCTATTTGGGTTTTTCACGTATAAAAACTTGTGTTATGGTGGATGTTCTACTTTATGTGGATGATGTTATTTCAGTTTGGATAGCATGTATTTTGTTCAAATTCTTAGTTAAGTTCATCTACCGGTTAGTGTTTTAAGTTGTGATTGTTTTGGTGTCACTGATTCATCCCCCCTCTCAGTGATTTTCAAGACCATCACTAAAGGTGTCCTTGATCATATCCTAATTGTTTGGTGGCTTCACATTGGCTGGCATGATAATTTGGTGATCCTATTTCAATTTAGCTAGTATTATGTGTTACTTGCACTAAGGGTTTCTACATGTTGGTGAGACGTGTTGATATAGGTCTTAGTGGAATTTATGGTGGATATAGTTGTTTGGGAATTTTTATTAGGTCCATGCTATATAATGTAAATCATAATATTGGTCTGTGGTATCATGTAATGAAATTTTTATAATTATGGTTTATGGGTTTAGGGTTTAGTCGACCTTGTTATCAAGGTTGATGACCTGTATTTATAAAAGATATAATCATGTAATTTGCAAAGGATGGTATGGTATAGTTATGTTTGCATTATTAGAGAGAGGTAATTGTGAGAACAAAGATATCATTCAGTGAAGGGTTGTGAAGGATTTAGATTTGTAGGGCAGACATCTGTGCTTAGCTGAAACTGTATCAAGCATTAGGAGATTCTATTCTGACAATTAATTTTCTCTGGATTGCAGTCCGATGTTTATGTAAGTCAGTGAGACTTCTCTTTTGTGATGAGCAGTGAGCTCTAGGCGGTTGGCCTGATTGCAAGTGCAATCCCCATTGTAATTATTTCACATACTGTTACAAAAGTATTATCTGACTGTGGATAGGGTTTCTCACCATGGTTTTTCCCTTTACCGGGTTTTCCATGTCAAAATATTGGTGTTGTGTGTTTTGTGCTTTCATTATTTATCTTTCACTCTGTTGTTTATATTGTGCTCCGGTAAATAGTTTATAAATTGTATTAATTATTTATACTTGTGGAAAACTGATTCAACCCCCCCCCCCCTCCTCTCACTTTTCTTCTTGTATCAGAGCTTCTAACAATTGGTATCAAACAAAGGTCCTCTCTACGAAAGGTTAACCACTTGAGGAGATCCAATGGCATGAAATTCTACATTTAATCCTTACCAGAAGGAGAGTCCCATATTTGATGGTACAAATTATAAAATATGGAAGGAGCAAATGAAGATTCATTTGAGATGTCTTGGAGATAAATTTTGGTAGATAATAGAGAATGAGTTTACACCTCATGATCCTAATTATGGAACTCCGACACCTCTTGATGAGTAGAAGAATGTTGATAATGATGTCATAATGAAAGAAGCATTGTTAAGTGCCCTATTAGATGAGAAGTTGTTGAATGTCATAGAGATAGAAAATGCAAAGAAGATCTGGTTTAAGCTTGAAACTCTTTATGAAGGTGACCAAGTAGTAAAGATTGCAAAACTTGAAGGTTACTAGGTGAGATATGAAACTATGAAGATGGAAAAAGATGAGAAGATAAGTTCTTTCATGTATAGAGTGAATGAGATTGTCATGGGAAGCAAATGTTGTGGTAGAAATTTTAATGAGGATGAGGTTTTCAAAGATTCTGAGAGTTCTACCTCTGACTTACAAAATGAATGCTACTACAATAAATGAACTCCGGACAATGTCAAATACCCCTATTACTAGAGATACATTACTTGGGAAGTTCATTGCTTTTGAGCTCGAAGAACTTGGAGATTATAGTGCTACTAAAACTGAGACTTCATTTAGAGCATCTGCCTCTGGTAAGCAGAAGATAGACTGGAAGGAGTTATATGCTGAAGATTTGGAAGACATTGAAAGAGAAGACAAAGAACTTGAAAAGTTGAAAGCCCTAATTGCCAAAAGAATCCCTAAAGGACTGGTTGGAAGTAAGTATGAAGAAAAAGTTCCCTTTAAATGTTTTTCATGTAGTAATATTCGCTATTTTTCTTCTAGATGTCTTGAAAGAGCTGCTAGGAATCATGAAAGATGGAATTATAAACCTAATCCGAAATATCAAAGAAGACCTAGTTTTAGAAGGAATAAGGATAAATCATGTTACTATGCTGGTGATGATGATTTTGGTATTACTGATGATGATGATGAACCTGTGAGTGGATCCAGTAATGGAAGCTCTGACAAAGATTGGGTCTTTATTTCTATCAAGGATGATTCTTCGAAACCTGTCATTGATACAAATTATACTGAGTAGAAAGACCTGGCTGCTAAAATTCAAGAGAAGGATGAATGCATTATAGGCAGTGGTTTCTCACATCACATGACTGGTGACAAGAGGAAGTTCCTAACTCTGCAAGAATTTGATGGTGGACTAGTCAGATTTGGAGACAAAAGGAATGCAGGATCAAAGGTAAAGGATCAATAATCTTGGATGGAAAGACTAATACTAACAATATTTATTATGTTGAAGGTTTGAAGCATAATATTTTCAGTGTATGTCAGATGGTGGATAGAGGATTTCATTTGCAATTCAAAGATGTTAAATGCAAGATTATCAATAGATCTGGTTTGGAAATTACTTCCGGAACTCAGATCAAGGGAAACATCTTTCATTTGAACTTCAGTGAGAAGGCTTGTTTGATTTCTCTGATTGATGAAAGTTGGCTATGATATAAGAGGACGTGTCACGTGAATTTTGATTGCATAGTGAAGATCAGTTCAACATAGGTTGTCATAGATTTTCCCAAGATTATCAAGCCTCATAATCCGGTATGTAGAGAATGTCAAATGGGTAAACAAGTTAGAACTTCTTTCAGAAGCATACATGATAAATCTAATGAAATTCTTGATCTTATTCATACTGATCCATGTGGACTGGCAAGGACTAAAAGTGTTCACGGTAATAGATACTTTATGTTTCTTATTGACGATTACTCTAGAATGATGCAGGTTGCATTTTTGAAAGAAAAATCAAAAGCTCTTGAGAAATTCAAAATTTTCAAAGCTATGTTTGAGACAAAAATAGGATTGAAGATAAAATGTTTAAGATCAGATCAAGGCAATGAATTTACATATGGTGAGTTCAATGTAACTTTTGTGAGAAGCATGGAGTCAGAAGATAATGTTTTGCACCTAGAACACCACAGCAGAATTGAATAGTGGAAAGGAAGAACAAAACTATCTTAGATGCTGCAAGGTCAATGATGATGGAAGCCAAATTTCTTGGTATCTATTGGAGAGAAGTTGTCAATACTACGGTATACACTTTCAATAGAGTACACATAAAAGGTGACACCGGTAAGACTCCTTATGAATTATGGTTTGGCCATACTCCTACTGTCAGGTATATTAGAATTTTTGGAAGTAAATGCTATATTAGAAGAGATGATGCATTAGGGAAATTTTTGGGTTATTCTACTAAGAGAAAATTATATAGATGTTATAACAAAAGATTGAATAGGATAATGGAAAGCATAAATGTCAAAGTGTATGAGCAAGGTAATAATTAGATTAGATCATATGACTATGGAGCAGAAGATGAGATTGTCAGATCATAACCGATTATGCAAGAATTAGTTCAAAGCATTGATCCAGTTGCTCCTGTAACATCATAAAATTCCATTGTGAGTGTTGATGAGAAGAAAGAGTCAGAAAGTCAAGATAATTCAAAGACTCCTAGGTATATATAGCTAAATCATTCTGAAGATCAGATCATTAGAGATAAGAGGAAAGGTGTGATGACAAGAAGAAGGTTAGCTGCTGAAGAGGTATGTTCAATTTCTCAAATTGAACCAGAATGTTTTATTGAAGCAAGTAAAGATGAGAATTGAATGAGAGCTATGAAAGAACAATTGAATCAGATAGAAAGGAATAAAACATGGGAATTGGTTACTAGGCCTAAAGATAAAAAATGTTATTGGAATCAAATGGGTTTTCAGGAATAAATTAAATGAGGAAGGTCAGGTTGTAAGAAACAATGCTAGATTAGTTTGCAAAGGATATTCATAGGAAGAAAGAGTTTATTATGATGAAACTTATGCTCTGGTTGCTAGGCCTGAAGCGGTAAGACTATTTCTTGCCTATGATGTAGACAAAAACTACAAGGTATATCGAATGGATTTTAAATGTGCATTTCTAAATGGAGATCTTGAGGAGGAAGTATACATTGAGTAACCTGATGGATTTTCATTATCAGGGGACAATGACATGGTTTACAGATTGAAGAAAGATTTATATGGATTGAAAGAAGCCCCTAGAGCATGGTATTCTAGATTAGATAAATATCTTTCAAAGCTCCATTTTAGCAAAGGTAATGTTGATAGTAACCTTTATTAGAAGATTGAGCATGATGACATACTGATCATTGAAGTATTTGTTGATGATATCATTTTTGGAGGAGAAGAAATTATATGCATGAAATTTTCTGATGATATGAAGAATGAATTTGAAATGTCTATGATAGGAGAGATGAATTTTTTCTAAAGTTTGTAGATTACTCAGACTGGTAATGGTATTTTCATTTTTCAAACTAAGTATGTGAAGGAATTTCTTAAGAAATTTGGTCTTGAAAATTCAAAACCTATTGGTACTCCTATGATAACCGGTTGCAAATTGTCTAAGGAAGATGAATCTTCTAGAGTGAATCCATCTAGATACAAATCAATGATTGGTGGATTACTGTACTTAACTCAGATCATACCGGATATAATAAATTCTATCTACATTGCTTCTAGATTTCATTTAGATCTGAGAGGAAGTCATGATATTGTTGTTAAAAGAATATTCAAATATTTGGCAGGAACAACAAATTATGGGCTATGGTATCCAAAGGATGATAATTTTAGATTATGTTCCTATACACACTCAAATTGGGCAGGAGATGTTGATGACCGGAAGAGCACTACAGGTGGTGTATTCTTTCTTGGGAAGAAATTGGTTTCATGGCTTAGCAAGAAATAATCATGCACTTCATTATCTATTATTGAAGCTGAATATGTAGTTGCTACAACTAACTGCACTCAAATTTTACGGATGAAGAAAATGTTGAAGGATATAAGGGCAAGTTATGATGAGCCTATTGTTATTCAATGTGATAATACCACTACTATTGATATATGTCAAAGAATCCGGTATTTTATTTCAAATCAAAACACATTTCTATAAGGTATAATTTCTTGAAGGAAAAGGCTAAAGCAAAGGAAGTCATGTTGGTATATGTGCCTAATAAGGAACAAATGAAGATATTCAAACTAAACCATTGAATAAAGATACTTTTGAATATCTCAGAGATAAATTAGGGGTCACCACCCCTCTGACAAAGACTTAGAGATGTAGGGATGCATCAATCTGGTGAGCTTATCAGAAACATCTTCTGATCTGGGTTGATGGGATGATGATGTTGCTCAGGGGGAGTAGTCAACTATTTGGTTTGGAATCAATCCTTTGTTATTGATGTCAAAGGGGGAGATAGAGTTCATGTGAAAACCATAAAATATTAGGGGAAGAGATATTTTGTTGGTTCTTGATTGTTTGGGGAGATTATTGGCATTCCTTGGCACTTTGATGTATTTCACATTCAGTGTTGCCATCAATGCCAAAGGGGGAGATTGTTGGCAATATGATGAAATTATTTATGTGTTGTCATTGATGTCAACGCTATGCTCTAGTTGGATATGGTTATGTACCGGTTGGCTCATGTTCCGGTTGGACTTGGTTATTAGTGATTCTGATCTGATATGGTCAGATTGGTTGTTTTGGTTTTGGATGGTTATTAAGGATGGTTATATGCTTTTCACATTTAGTTGGTTCATGATTTTGTACTCCTAAAGCTATCGCTTATGTTCTGGATTACCAGTTGATATTCTTGGCACCGGTTGGCTTTACCGGTTGGTGATATTCAATGATTTGGTTAAGTGATTTTAGTTCGGCTAATAGAAATGGTTCCTAACATCCTGAAGGTGTTTTTGATCATTTCCTAATTATTTGGTAACTTCGCATTGGCTGGCGTGATGATTTGGTGATCCTATTTGGATCCGGTTGGTTATTTTGTGTTATTTGCACTGAGGGTTTCTACCAGTTGGTAAAACGTGTTGATATAGGTCTTAGTGGAATTTCTGACAGATATAATTCTTTGGGAATTTGTATTAGTGTAGCGTCGTAAATTGTACGCACTTGCTAGGGTGGTACAATTTCACACCTAGTTTAGCACCCACCTTGGTGCATTTTGCATTGCTTTTTCCCTTTAGCACTTAATTAATTAAATTAATTAGGTCTAAGGTTCTATTTCATCATCTTCCATATCATAAAGTTGGGCCCTTTTCATTAAAGTGTGCCCCTTTCATTTTATTGCTCCAATACATCATTTAATCAAAAACCCTAATTAGGTCCTATTTTGAACTTTAAGTCCTGATTTCGGGGGTCAAAACATCTTGAAATCACCTGTAACTTCGAGATTCTCTCTAAAATCATCATATCCGACGGCCCTGAAAATTTGGTGAAAAGTTGTCGGGACCATGGCACCCGACGTGCACACGGTCCTGGACATTTTTCTCAAAATTTTAGGAGCGCAATCCAATCATAAAATAAAGCTTAACCCTAAGAAATTGGCGGGAGATTCAATCTCTAGGTCAGCCAAAAGTTGGAATTAAGACCTAGGGTTTCATATATAAGAGCTCTCTTTCTTCATTTGGGAGGATGAGAATTTTGGTTTCAAGGACCTTCTATGTAGCGAAAGAGCAGATCTTTGAAGACTTCAACAACATTCAATATCCATCCATCAAGCATCTATCAATTTCATTCATCCATTTAGGGCTTTGAAGGCATTGAAGAACAATAAGGGATCACCGACTGAAGATTGGCTTGTACCCCTCCCTTGGGGTTGGGTATGATTTCATGTTGTTTTCATGTCTTTGCATAAGCCTCATTATATCATTTGTATTCATGCTTTAGATCATTTCGCATCTTGATTTAGAGCATTTACATTATCATGTACAAGCAATTAGGGTTTACTTTCTAGGTTGCTCTAGTTTGCTTACTTGCATTTTAGGATCTTGCACACACACAAGGTCTGCACACACTACTTTTACAATACAATTTGGCTATTCATGGAGGTGGAAACCACCAAAGTGGGGGTTTGACTAAGGCAAAACCCTATATAGCCGCCCACCATACCTTTTCAGATATAAGTGCAGGTTTCGGGATTCGGACGACGTCGCAAGTTGTAGATCCGACGGAAGCGGACCGAGACAGAACAACACACCAAATTTCAGAGAAAAAGATCAGGACAGGGGCGTGGGGCACCTTGGTCCTACCAGGACAGGGGTGCTGGGCGCCCTGGTCCTTGGGATAGGGGCGCTGGGCACCCTGGGACAGGGGCTCTGGGTGCCCTGGTCCTTCTGTCAGACAGCTTTTCAGGTTGCAGAACAACAGTTTCAGGAGCAGAATCAGGATAGTGGCACCCGCACCCCCGTCCCAAACATTTCCACTCAGATTTTAGCTTTGGGTACACATCTGCATTCTTATTTTGTCCTTGTGTTTACAGCTTTCCATTGTTTAGTTTCAATTCTGCAATTTTGTTATTAGTTCATACTTGCACTTTGGGATTAGGAATTGAACTTGCATCATTTTATCTTTCAATTAAAACAAAGGAATAGAAACCCTAATAGGTAGCCCGTGGCTCTCTCTTTCACAAAAAGAAGTAGCCAATTGTGTGATACCTCTAGGCTCTTTCGTATTCCACAATGTGTGCCAAAAGGTAGGATTAGGACATGTTAGCCTAGTCTCTCTTTTTCCCCTACACATTTTGGTGAACCCGACGTGAATCTTATTATTGCTTTCTCTTGCATTACATTTGTTAGATCTAAATCTAGATTTAGCGTGTTTCATTTAAGTTTCATAAAAAATTTTTTTTGCATTGTGTGCAATTTTTATTTCAAAATGTCAGATTTTTATTTGCAATATGTTCATATTTGTGATGATTATGGGTTAGATGAAGCTTTAGATGAGTTTTTGAAACCTAAAGATACCAAACCTTCATTTCACCAAAAACTCATAAACATTGTTACTATGCCATTTCGTTGTGATGAGAAAGATAAGTCGAATGATTCCTCTCAAGGGTACATTCCTATCAACTCTTCCACTATATCTAGTAACATGATTGTTTTCAATGATCCCCTCTATGAAGAGATATCTCCTTTTGAATCAAAAGATAAACCTTTTAATAGATATAATCATGCTTTGTTGGATGATGCCCTTGATGACTTTGTGGCTCCTAAAAAACACTCCCTTCATGAGGATCCCTTTGTGCAAGAAGATGACATTATCCCTATATTTCCTAGTGATGGCATTTCCTTTTCCAACAAAATTCCCACTAGAGATGATGAATTAATGATAAATGCTTACCCTTCTCCTAAAGTTTGTCTTACCCATAAGCATCCCTTAGAGAAAGAAGATGAAATAAAAAGCAATTTCCTTAATTCTCTCTCCCCTAAAGATCATATTGAACATATTTTGAGGAAAGAGGATGAGTTTAACACATCTATTGATGCTCTCCCTCCTAAGGATGAGGAATTAATAAACAATGTTATCTCCTCTCCCAAAATTGACAATACTTCAAACACTCCTTTCAACAACCTCACTATTTGGGATGAACCATTGGAAGAAGGTGTAGATTATTCTCTTCCCCATGAGAGAACCCTAGCCAAAGGGGATGAAATCAAGATTGAAAACTCCCTTGATAGTTTCTCACCTTCCTTGAAGCTCAATCATTCTCCCTCTAAAAATAGAGCATCTCCCTCTCCTCAACTTGGTTCTACTCATAAGGAAACCCTAGTTCAAAACAAGATGGTTAACATCTCTTTCAAAGATCTCCCTCTCAAAAGTGAGACTTTAGAGAGTAATGTTGATTCTTCTCCTAGAGAGTTTATTCCCCATGTAGATCCTTTGATGATAGAGGATGACATGACCTTTCCTAGTATTACTTTCCTAGTATTACTTTTCCTACTTTTCCTACTAACTGAATGTAAAATGCAATGATACTAAATGAAAACTAAATAGAAAATGCAAATGAATATTGCAAATGGGTGAAACAAGTGTGATATGTAATTAAAACACAATTAAAATGAATGTGAAAAATGATAATGGAAATATAATGATAAGAATAGAATTAGAATGACTATGAAATGCACAATTTTTATAATGAGCCAACCAAAATACAATGATATATGACTAGACAAAGGAATAAAAAAAAGGGGAAGTGAATGAATTGAAGTCTCCTTGATAAGAGGAAAGGAAAAATGAGAGGGATGGAATGTGGGAATGGGGGATTTGTTGTTGTTGTGTAGATGTGTAAAGAATACCTAGTTTAATACTGACAAGGATGATCTAAACCACTAATTATAGGAATTGGGATGTGGTAAAAATCCAAGGCATGGACTAGACTCTCAGACAATAGGTATCTCCTACACACAACTTCACAAACACTACGATGGTGTAGATGTGGGGCTATAGGTTCGTACAAGAGAAACCCTCAAAGATGCCATACCACAAAAAACATGCCCCAATATACACGCAATCATGGCATACCAAGATATAGAATGATCATGGTAGCCTTAGATGGGAGTAGTCATGGGACGTAAATATGGAAATCAAAGCAAAAAGATCAAACCATGCAAAATTCATGCATACAACCAATTGACATCTCTTGCCAAGAGTAGGAGTGGGATTAGGATGATGGTGCCAGACATTGGAAGGATGCATCCCAATGAGAAAAGATAACTGATAAGACTGATTAGGCAATAGATAATATGGGATATGCGGATGAGTGTGGACATGGGATTGACTATAGTGATTTGATTATGCTCATGTGGATGGGTGCTTGGATGATGTGTAAGTAAAGAATAAGCTTAGTTTATTGGGAAAAAATCTTAGAGAATGGGGGAAGCTCAGTGTGATGGGATAAAAGCTTAGTTTTCTAGGATAGTCCTTATTCATAGTTTGGACAAAATCTCATCATCTCATGAAGGAGGGATGACACAATGTAGGATAGGTGGGATGACTGATCAAAATGGGAACATCTTGCACATATTCCCATATGCAGAACTGGATTTGAAGGTGATGGATTGGTGGCGAGTTAATGGATCTACATATCATGTGGTAGTTAGGTGACTAATTAATGACTTACATTGCTAGGTATGGATATCGGGTGGGTAGGTGGGAAGAACATAGTATGGTGTGTTGGGAAGAAAAAATTACTCATGAACACTAACAAAAAAGCAAAAACCTCGAAGCTGTTGGAGCAGGCTGGTGGAAAATGGAAATTTCTTTAAGTCTCAACCCTGACGTCTGAAACAAGTTTTCATCAAGGTACTTTCCATAGTGCAACAATGTGGTTTTCATTGATGGACAAATTAATTTTTCTTTACTTTTTGCTTTCTCCTTTTTATTTGTATTTTTTATGCTTTTTTGTTTTTTTTTGAATTTTTTCTAATTTTTGAAAACTGGTAACCACTGAAGATTAGGTGTAGAATATCTTTAGATGCATGATGTTCATGGGATCATCTAAGGGATCTCCTTTGGGTGTAGCCAACTAATAGGCTCGTGATATATATTTTGCAGTGATCACATAAGGTCGAAGATAATTAGGCTCAAACTTGCCTTTCTCTTCACGATCCTCAAGATTCTTCTGATTTTCCATAAGTACTAGGTCACTGATGTCAAATTATTGGGTTCTAACTTTCTTGTTATAGCTTATCCGAAGGCAATTCTGATATACTCAGAGATAGTTTAAGGCCTTGGGGCACCTTTCATCCAATAGTTCTAGCTCTTGCAATCTGACAACTCTGTATTCCTCATCAGGGAGGATATTCTGTAGCGATACCTGAATTGAAGTAATCTCAATCTTAAGGGGGATGACTACTACGAAACTAAAAACTAGGGAGTATGGAGTGGCTCTTGTGGGAGTGCTAATACTTGTGCCGTAGGCCCAAAGGATGAGATGGAGTTACAAGTGCCAATCTCTGCCAGCTTCATTGACTATTTTTTTTAAGAATTTTAATAAGGATTTTATTAGAAGCCTCAGCTTGATCATTACCCTGTGGGTAATATGGAGTGGAAAAGAGGTGTTGGATGGAGAAATTTTGGCACAATTCCTTAAAATCTTGATTTTTGAAAGGTCTACCATTATCTATGATGATAACCTTTGGAACTCTATAGTGACAAATAAGGTAATTCAGGATGAATTTGGAAATTTGTTTACTGGTTGTGAAAGTGAGTGGTATGGCTTCCACCCACTTGGTGAAGTGATTATGAATCTATGTCCATTGGATGAGGCAGGGTGAATTTTTCCTATGAGATTGAGTTCCCATTGACATAAGGGCCATGGTATGACAAACAGTTGTAGATCCTGAGATGGCGAATGGATCTTATCACCATGCTTCTGGCAAGAAACACATTTCTTCACATAGTGATAGGCATCTTCTTCCATGGTAGGCTAGTAGTACCTTGTATGCAAGAGCTTCTTAGCTAAAGTGAGACCACTTGAGTGTGCTCCACAAATACCTTCATGCACCTCACGCAGTGTCCATTCAACCTCCTCTTTTTCTATTGTTGGGTTTTAGTGAGGTGAGGTGGGATGATGTTATCTCATAGGTAAGCATAGGTTTCTTGATACCAAGGGGATTGAGGACCAACAAGAACAAAAACCATTTTCGATTCGGGGACATCATATGTTGGTATTAACAATTGCTCGACCAAGAAGTCACACTTTTGGTTGCTTGTCCACATCTGCAGGAGGGAGCCGATTGTAGCCATTTCATTGACAACTCTATTGTTCATCCTAAGAATCTGATCAAATTAAATGAAGGTGAAATATTGTTTAAGGTCTTCTACCATGCTACAATAAATAAGTAACTTATCTTCCTTTGTTTGATACTCATCATTTACCTGTATAGTGACAAGTTGGGAATCACCATAAACTTGCAATTCAGTGATCTTCCATTGGATAGCTAGGTGGAGCCCTGTGATTAAAGCTCCATACTTTGAAATGTTGTTGGTACATGTAAATGCGATCTTGTATGACTTTGGAATGCAATATCCTTGAGGTGTTATTAACAAGATGCCTGCCCCCAACCCATTTTGTGTGCAAGAACCATTAAAGTATAACTGTCATTTTGTGGATGTGGTGATAGTCATATTGGTGTCATTAGGAAAATGTGTTATGAGGGGGTGGTCACCTTGAAGAGGAGCATCGACCAATTGATCTTCTATGAATTTTCCTTTGATTTATTTGCGATCTATGTACTCAGTGTGAAATTTTCTCAAGAGCATGACCCATTTTGTTGTGCGACCTGTGAAGTCTACTTTAGACAATAAGTATTTGAGAGGATTGATCTTTTCTATTAACTTAGTCTTTTTGTTGAGCATATAGTGCCATAGTTTTTGTGTGCTAAAGACCACTACAAGGAGATATATTTATATAGGGGTGTAATTGAGCTCATACTCTATAAGAGTGCCACTGATATAGTAAATTGCATGGTCTTTGACCTTGTCATCTATTTGTGGTAGTAATTCCCCTAGTGCCATTATAGTTGCTGATATATACAAAAGAAGAGGTTGTCATGGAATATGTGGCCTCAATATTGGAGAGGAGGCAAAGTATTCTTTCAATTTGTTGAAGGCCTTTTGACATAGGTAGTCCCACTTGAACTTGGTATCTTTGCGTAGGAGATGTGCAAATAGGTGACACTTGTTTGCCAACTATGCAATGAATCTATGGATAGACTGAAGTTTTCCTTGAAGTCTAGGAAGTTGTCTAAGTATTTTTGCAGGAGGAATTTCCATTATAAATTTCACTTTTATCGGGTCCACCTGTATGCCTTTGTGAGAGATTATAAACCCGAGGAGTTTTCTTGATGTAACGTCAAAGACACATTTCTTAGGATTTAGGTGCAACTTATATTTCACAAGTCTCTTTAAGATCTTCCTTAGTACTGGAATATGTTCTTCTCTTAAATATTTTCCTAGGAGATCATCTACATAATCTTCCATTATGTTGTGCAATAGGTTATGGAACATGGTGGTCATGGCTCACTGATAGGTTGCTCTTGCATATTTTAGGACAAAGGGCATAACTTGGTAACAAAAGGTGCCCCAAGGAGTTGCGAATAATGTTTTATGTTGATCCTCTTATGCAATTATAATATGATTATAACTACAAAAACCATCCATTAGGAAGAGCATATCATGTCTTGTTGTAAGATCTATGATCATATCTATGTTCGGTAGTGGAAATTCATCATTCAGACATGATTTATTAAGGTCTTTGAGGTCTATACAAATTCTAATGCTCCTAGGGGCTTTGCCAATAGGTACAGTATTTAAAACCCATTTAGGATAATCTAAGGGTTTGATGAAATTGACATCCAATATCTTTTGAAGTTCTGCCTTGACTAAGAGAGCAACTTGGGGATGCATCTTGCCTAGTTTCTGCTTGACAGGTTTAGCATCTGGTCGAACTGCAAGGGTGTGCACTACTAATTCTAGATCAAGGCCTGACATGTCAGCATAGGACCAAGAAAAATTGATTTGTGTTTCCTCTAGGAAGTTCATAAAATTTTGTTTTTCTTGATCCGATAGGGACTTAGCAATAAGCACATTCTTTGATTTGTCCTTTGTTCCCATGGTGATTTTTCTTGATATGGTGGAACCATGGTAGGCAATTCAAGACCCCCATCTTCTAGCGCTTGATCTAGGTTTTCACTAGAAGATGCATCCTTTGTTTTTACTTTTCTTTGTCGAAAGGTGTCTGAGGGATATTTTCACCAAGGGACTTTTGATTTTTCTTTTCTTTTTCATTTTTGCGATTGAGGGAATTGACCTAACTACCAAAGTGGGCATCTGGATGAAGCTGGATCCCATTTATAGATGTGTGATTCTCAAGGTATTGCATGTTGAGTAATGCCATGAGGGCATCATCATCAGCATAGATGTCCAAAGAAAGTTGTCCTCATTGGCCCCAATCAATAAGTTTAGGGTGGACAAGTTTAAGCTCAAATGGAGTGGAAGGGGTGATGGGGGTGATAGTATTTATGTAGGTATCATCAAATATGTCATCGAGTTATTTGAAAGGAACTTCCTAGAATTCCTCTTCGTCAGAGTCTTTAAATTTTATATAAGGGTCTAGCTGGGTGCTAGTGATAGTGATCTTAGGTACACGAGAGTAACCCAAGCCCCTATTGTGCTTGTAGCAGATTGGAGAGATGGGTGCCTTTATTCCTTTTTCTTTTGGTACAAGACAATGTCCTTTGTAACCCATCTTGTCTACCATAGTAGAAGCTTTTGGATACATTTTCTTTGGGATGTCTGTTGGTTCTTCATCTTCTTCTCGGTACAACCAAGAGGTGACATCAATTTTTAAATTTTCTTCATCAAGTGGACCCCATTACTAGAAGGTGATTTTCTTGCACTTCATAATGTGCTTGCTTGGTTTCTTGATTTCCTTTATCTTTTTGTATGACTTGGGAGAGGGTGGGATTTGACCCATATAAAGAGAATTTTGAAGGGTATAATATCCACAAACATTGTCAATGATCTTGACCTTGATCTCAGATTGGGATGAGGTGGATGCAACATTGGATAGAATCGATGGAGGGGGAAAAACTAGTCAGTTAAGTGGGAAATGGTAGGGGTGTTTTCCTTTCAAGAAGTTTGCATATTGGAAGGGTTGCAGGTCAACATGGATGGTGATTTCTCGACCATTGAATGTAAATTTAGGCCATTGGTGATATATGGATGGGATGGCTTGAATGGAGTGGATCCATGGATGATAGAGAAGGATATTCTATGGGAGATCAAGGTCCAAGATGTGACATGTTGTATCCACTATTGTAGGGCCCACTTGAAGAGGCAATGTCATGGTGCCCTTGGAAACTTTTTCTTCATCATCATAGGCTTTAATTGTGATCTTTCCTAAATTCCCAACCAAATCTTCAGAGATTCCCAATTGTTTAATTAACTTATATGTACAAAGGTTTAAACCAGATCCATTTTATATAAGGACCCTCTTAACTTTATGTTTCTATACAATGGCTTCAATATGGAGGGGCTTGTTGTGAGACAGGTCATTGGTAGGTGCATCCTTGGATGTGAACACAAGGTGATGTTGCATAGTGAGATTTCCTATAAGGGCTTGGAATTGGGATGCATTGATATTGTCTAGGACATGGGATTCTAGGAGGGCTTGTTCAAGGATCTCTTTATGGATGGAGGATGTCTTGAGGAGCTCAAGCATCTAGAGATTTGTGTAGGTGTTTTTCCAAGATTATCAAGGATATCATTGCAATGGTTGGATGACATGAGAGGTTATGGAGGAGGAGGAGGAGCTTCTTGGACAATCACTCTTCCTCTACAGGTGGTAACATTGCAGTCATTCTAAGAATTAGAAGGTGCAACACGTTGAATGACTATTTTTTCTTGGGAGGATCGGTTTGAGGATTTAAAAGGAGGGCTACCTTGAATGGTGATTCTGGTTCTATGAGTGGAGGGAGGGGGATCGGTTCCTTTGATTGTGATGGTGTTGACATGGACGTTGAAAGGTTCTATGCGGCCTACCAATGAGTCAAAGTCGGATATGTAATTGGTGTAATCATAATAGACAACATGAGATGATGAGTCTTTGTCTTTACCATGTTTAGGAAAAGGGTCTTGACCTACATTTTAAGTTTATCATTCGAGTTACTAGGTTTTTCAATATCAACCTCAATGTCACCCTTGTCAATAAGGACTTGGATGTAATTCTTTAGTTTCATACACTTGCATGTATCATGACCATTGACACAATGGTAGTCACAATATTCATTTTCATTATACCATTGGGATTTAGGTTGATTTGGACCAAAAGGGCGTGCCATCGAAAAGACAATAGCACCAACCTTGACCAACTTTTGGAAAATGACCTCAATAGGCTCAGCAACTAGAGTATACTCGCATTGGGATTGATTATTGGAGCGAGGAGGTCTACCTTAGATGGAGGGATTATTGCGGGGTTGTGATTGATTATGAGAATTGGATTGATTGCGGGGGTTGGATTGAGTGTTGAAAAAGTTGTTGGTGGTGGTGGGCTTGGATGGGGTGGAAATATTTTCGACACGCTTGGCATTACTAACTCCATCATTGACAATATTTTTGTTCTTAGACCAATACTTTGGCTTGTCATTGTAAGAGAAGGAATTTTGATTTAATTTTTGATAATGTTTTAGGGTTCCCTCTTCTAAGAGCATGTATTCTAAGGATTAGCCTTTCTTGGATATTTCATCAAAAGTGCTCAAACATTGACAAGTCAGAGGTTTAGATAGTTTGGGTACCAAGTTATTGGTTCTGGTATGTACCAAGGGAATTTATTGATGATATTGCACCACCTTTGGAGGAAGTTGGCAAAAGTTTCTCCAAGCCTTTGCTTTGTGTTGCACAATTCCATCATAGAAGCATCATTCTTGATGTTGTAAGCATAGTGGGATACAAACTTTTCTACTAGGTTTGGGAAAGACTTGATGGAGTCATGGGGCAAGGCAGAAAACCAAGCGAGGGCATCCCCACTAAGTATTTTAGGGAAAATTATTCTAAGGTAGATGTCACTATAAGAGACCTCTTGACATGAGATGTAAAATTCAAAGGCATGGTCTCTAGGGTCATCCTTACCCTTATATTTCTCAAATTTAGGCATTTTGAAACTAGGTGGGTAAGGTGCGACCGAAATAGAGGGGTCATAGGGACAAGGACATATTTCCTTGAAAGTGTAAGGTCTTTTGTTTGTCCCATTCTTAATATTTTTGATAAGGTCCTTCATGTCCCGGATTTCCTTTAGAAGGCCAGGTTGTTGATTAGAGACATTAGGGACATAGTGACCCATGTTAGACACTGGGATTTGATTAGATGAGGATGGGATACCACCACCACCACCACCAATGTGTTGGTATGAAGAACAAGGAGGCAAAAAAATATTTGGAGCTTGCAATCCATGAATTATGCTAGTGGGTGGCAAGCTTGTGTTGATCTAGTTGGTGAAATTATGGAGGGGTATAGATGACCTTGGTGGATTAGAGATGTAACTTGGAGGAATAGTAAATGGAGGCAAGGTGGTTGCGGGGATAGATATTGGAGGCAAGGTGGTTGCGGGGATAGATATTGGAGGCAAGGTGGTTGCATGTATGGATGTTGTAGGTTGATTTACAAGATCACCTGTCAGAGGTCTATCAAGGATAGATCTGTCAAAGTCAGGGGGCAAGCATGCCCCTTGCATGATAAGCTCAACCACAAGCTTATTGGCGTCATTCTTAAAAAATATTTCCATAATGTCTTTATTATAAGAATCTTATATGAAAGATTGGGCACATGGAGAAAGCTCAAGCTGGTCAATGAGTTGTTCCTCTTCAGGCTGAGGATCTTGATTGAAAAGGTGACTAGATTTAGGTACATCATCATTGCCTTTAGTGACCATCTTCACTTTTTGGGAGTGAGTCAAGACCATACACGAGTAACCTTAAAGATGAAGGAGGATGAAGGAGGATTTGAGAAAATGTTTTTGAATTTGTAAATCAAGAGTGATAAGAGGACAAGATTGATTTTAATAAGATAACACCTTAGCCCTTGGAATAGGACTTAGATGAGAGATTGATGATGTGGACTACAAGCAAGGTGACAACCAAGCTAGGTACAATTTAAACCTTTTAGATTAGGATAAGTTGATCAAGCCTTCTTCTAATTAGGATGAACTTGTGTTCCTAAGAAAAACAAGGCAAAAGGACTGGGGTTTTGATCAACCCAAATGATTAAGAAAAGGTACCTGGGGAAGATTCTTTCCCAAGAACAAAAGCCAATTGATGATTTGATTAAGGATGAAGGTCTAAATTAAACTTTCATAAAGTGTAAACCTTAGGATGAGGTTGATTGACTGATTGGTTGGATGATTGGATTAGAATTGATTAAGGTTGATGATTGATTGATTGATTAGGTTTGATTATGCTAAGTCCCTAGAAAATATTAATGATGATTATGGAGGAAAAGGAGATTGATTGAAGAGAAGAAGTGTGATAAGAAGAAAAGGTCACCTTAGATGGATTAAAGACTCAACAAGTGATTGGTGGATTAGGCAAATTGGACAAAGGAATATGACCACTCCTATTAATGCCTTGGGATAAACTTAACCTTTGATGGAAAGCACAAATTCTCAATGACCCCTCATCAAACTCATTTTCATAACCATGGAGGCAATCATGGAAATGATGTAAAAAGGTTCTATTTTTTAACAAGAGTTTTCAACTTTTTACACTTGAGGAGTTGCTTATAATTAGGCTTTTTTTTCTTGAATTGGCATTATATGGACTATTTTGGATGATTAAGGGACTAAACCTTATGATGCATGAATGAAATTGACCAAAAAAATTTAGTAGGGAGGAGACGTCGAAGAAGGGAAGAGACGCCAAAATAGTGGAGGTAGAGATGTTGAATCTCAATTTTTGACAAGTAGAGACGTCGAAGGACAAAGTGACTTGTTTTGAATGAAAATTTTGATGAGATTTTGTTCAAATTTGATCAATTTTGGAATTTTTTTGACTTTGTCTACTCTTGGCAAGAAAATATCTGACACATTAGCCAAGGTTTTAATTCTTTATGAAAAGTGTGAATGTGTTTGGGGCCTGGATTAGCCCAAGATGATAAAAATAAATGAAGAGACACCAAAAATACAACCTAGGCCAAAAAAGGAAACCATCCCAATGGTCCTCTTGCACAAGTGATATCTGAAACAAGCAGATAGATAAAGATTCTGGTAGCACTATCTCCCCATTATAGTGCATTTACTTCTCAGGTACACTAGATTCTCTTACCCCAAAGCTTCAGAGATCATATCAGGGATTCTTGTATCATTTTGAGTGGGTACATGAAAGGTAACTTCGCGTACGATTCACATCCCCTGCACCATGAATGTAGGATTTTGGTCACACTACAACAAGGTTATTAGTATGAGACTCTCTTTCATGTGTCCATGTATTATCTCTCTCTCAGGAGGCCTCTTTCCTGTAGAACATAAGTACTAGGGAGGTTGACGCAGGTAGGAAATTATCACTCATCATGAGGACTTTCATCTCACATGTTTTATGTAATAGTTGGGAGGTGACTCAGCTAAAGCCCATTACCACTTGGATCATTCTCCCCTCACTTGGCATTATGGGATACTCAGGGGGACATAACCTCTACCTATAAAATTGAAACTCGAGTGTTGCTAACACTTTTTTCGTGCACCCAACATTGCAAAAATTAGGGGGAGAGGATAGTGTGTGTTAGCGATTCAAGTCCGCTCTACACAGGTGCAAATGCACCAAAACACAAAAAATATACGTTCTTTTTAATCCCACATGATAATATTATCTAATCTAAAAATGCAATGAAAGCAAACTAAAAGACTAGTGGTAAAACAATGATTTTGATGAGCGTGCTGCAAAAAACAAAGTCAATAGTTTGAAAAATTTGTCTTGGACGTGAGAATAGGACCTGCAAAACTTAGATTTTGATTAATATCTCAAAAATCCTACATGCCTTGGTGTAGACATTGAAGCATAGTGTAAACGCCGAATGTCTACACAAACGCGCCGAAGTAAGCCTGACCCTAGACAAACAAAAACAAAAAGTGGGAAAATATTTTAAGAAAAAGCTCAAGAAATTGTCTAAAAATACTAAGGGGGCAGAGACGCCGAAGCAGGAAATACACAGATGCCGATCGACAGAACCTGTAAAAACAGAGTGGGAATATTTAAAAGTTAGGCATAGCCACTAGTGCAGAGAGCAAGCACTGATCTAGCAGATGTGGAGACGTCAATTTGAAGACAAAGATGCTGAACCAGAAACCTGTGATTAAAATCTCACAAAATCTCAAAAAAATATTAGCAAAAGGGGACATGGTTCCCATTGAGCATGCCAAAATGAAACAAGGGAAAACTCAACATGAAGATACAATTCTAGATTCAAATAAAACAAGCATAAAACATATAATCAAATGAAAAAAAAACCATTATACCTTGAAGAAGTAGTCTCTTGTCCTTCGATTGAGCCTTTTGATGAAGTAGAGAAGCACCCTATCTCCACTTTATTGGATTGGCTCCAAGATTGGGTGTGGAATTCTCTCCACTACACAACAACAATGATTCTTTCTCAGATAGATAAATGTATAAAGTGGCTAAGTGACTAAGTGAGAAGCAAAATGGCTATACTATGGATTCCATATGGATGATTCTAAGCACAAACTATCATCATAAGATTACATGAAAAGTGGATATGGAAATGAGGGGAGGAGATGCCAATTTATAGATTTGAGAAGGGGAAAATGGAGGGTCAAGATCAATTTGGAATGAAGGGTGGCGATTGAAGGAAAATGATGGAGAGGATTGAGTGGAAAAGGTGTGGGATCCAAGAAATTTTCCATAAGGCATTTCTTGTCTCCACACTCCACAAGGTGCATAGGGAAGAGTCCCCAATGCACATTGGAAGAATAAAAGGAATTTAAAATTCCTTGGGAAGGGACAAAGGAATAAAAAGTTCCACAATAGAAGATTGCATGGGAGAAAGGGAAGAGAAAAGGAATTAAAACTTCCTTGGAAAGTGGGTGAGCATGGGGAAGTGGAAGAATTTGAAATCCTTGAAATGACTGAAGTTGGCGCATTTAAGGTTTGGAAGGTGAGAGGGGAAAGCACATTTATGGCAAGGAGTCAACTTGCTCCTAATCATGGTGTTTAGTATTGTGCAAATGATTAAAAGGGGAGATTAGGTGGGTTAATGAGATATTAGAGATCAAGTGGATAAGTTAGGAGGGAGAATGAGTGGAGGAATTTAAAATTGAGGAATAATGATAATCAAGCTTCTAGAATAATTAATTAGGCTAAGTTAGGATTAGAAGAAGTGATTTGTAGAAATCACATGACTTCAATTAACTGGATTTAATTAGCTTAAAAGGATTTTAGAGGAATGAATGATTTAGAAGAATAGATAAATAATTAATTTTTGACAAATTAATTACTAGACTATAGTGACTAAATTAATTAAATTTAATTAATTAATTTTGAGAGGAATGAGGAATAAAATAATTAAATTAATTAATTATGTAGAAAGGATAAATTAATCAAATATTTAATTTAATTAATTTTATACATCTACAGATTTCTAAGCTAAAGATTATTATTTATGATTGGAAAGGTGAGCTCAACCCAAATGTATTTATAGATTGGGTCCAATAATTGGAGAAGTACATTGAGATAGAATACAAAGTCGAATATTATCCAAAATAATTAAAGGTAACTACTTGCAAGTTGAAGTTGCATGCAACCCCATGGTGAGAAAATGTACATAGTTTCAAGAAGATGACATAGAAAAGATAAAATTTTACTTTGGCCTAAGATGCTAAAAGCTATGAAAAATCAACCCTTAGATTTTCAACAAAAATTATTTAAAGAATTTTAGAATTTAAAACAAATGAATCAATTAGTGTATATTTGTATTGAATATTTATTATTCTTCAAATTTGAATAGATATCCAAGAGAATGAAGGAAAAGAAATAGCTTAGTACATGAATATACTCAAATTTCAACCCCAAGATGAACTTACACTGCTAAATGTTCCTAATATAGAGGAGATATAAGAATATGCCTTGAAGGATGAGGAAATACTAAATTGTTAAAAGAAAATAATTAGTAAAATGGGTGAAGACTCTCGAGGAAAATGGAAATAAATTTCCTTATAATCTACCATGAGTGAAGATCTATAAGTAGATAGGAATGTGAAGGTTGAATTTAAAGGAAGGGGGATATTTAAAGGTAGTGAATATGGACAAGCATCATTGGTAGAGGAATGGAGACAAAGAAATGCTTGAAGCTTATTGGAGGAGGAAGAGTGTCTTCCAAACAAAATACAAATGTAAGGAGAAAGTATATAAGGTGATCATAGGTGGTGGATCTACTAAAAATGTAGCAAGTGCAAAAATGGTTGATAAATTATAGCTTTGTTGCATTCCAAAAGCTAAACCCTGCTATATTTCTTGGTTAAAGAAGATGCATAGTGGTCTTGTAGATAAGTCTTGTCTTGTTGCTTTCAAAATTGCTCCATATGAGGATGAAAAGCTCTGTGATATGGTGTCATTTGATGCATGTCATTTATTGTTGGATAGGAAATTACAATTTGACTAGATTGTAATCCAATGAGGTAGAGATAATACTTATGACGTTTAGCATGAAGGAAGAGAAATTATCGTCAAATTGTGGATAGAGTCCTCTTTATTATTTCCTACTTTTGTTTCTTTAGTGATCCTTTTTTTGGCTTGTAGTTGTTTCTGTTGGCATATGATGAAGTGGTGACAAAGTATGTTGTCATTGATGTCAATAAAGTGCTCAAGTAGGTACACCGGTATGCACCGGTATGAAGATTGGAAGTGGTTTTGGTCAACTGGGATGGAGTGGATCGGTGTCGGGATTAACTAAGTCTGACTATTGGTTGGTAGTCTCTGTTCAGCTCTAGGGTTTCCAGTATGGCTTGTGCGGAGCAACAAATGGTGTTTTGTGAACATTAAGGATAAGGATCAGGATGCCATGTCAGCTATGTGCATGTGAAGGATTTCCTTGAGGATTTTGCGCATGGAGATCGAATGCATTGAATGCCTACCTCGAGAATGCACGATTTTCTAAGCGGTGTATGAAGAGCACATGATGGGTTACCATTTTCTAGATGCAATGAAGATCAGATGATGCAGCGTAACTTGAGATCTGTTTAGATCATTTCACCATATGTAATGTGTTTGGACGGTCAGATTTGAACCGCTTAAAAATTGTAAACCTAAAATAGTTAGGCTTTAGGGTTTATGTTACCGACCTAAGTTTTTCCTATAAGGTTGATGACTTTTGATATTGAGATTGTTGGCAAATGTTGTGTTTGTGTCTACATGTTGAGATACTTGCCAAACTAGAGTGTGGAACCTACAAAGTGTGATTGCAGAGGATAGGAGCTGAAAAGGATATGCCTTAGCAAGTAGTGTTGTTATTAGATCAAAGCTTTACCTGTTCACTTCTAACCATTTCAACAGAAGGAAAATCCCTTGATCGGGTAGCTTTAATAGGCTTGTTGTAAATCCTCTAACTAGGTGACTCAAGTTCATTGAGTTCTTTAAATCCTCTAGCGAGGTAACCTTTAACAGGGTTTATAGCCATCCCTTAACTAGGTGATCTCTAATAGGATCGGTTCCTAACAAAACCTTATTGTAAAGTCTTTAACCAGACTACGCTCCTAACAGAGCAGACTTCAAAAGAGTTAAAAACAAGCTTGTGGGTATTCATCACCACTGTGGTTTTTCTCATTTGGGTTTCCACGTGAAAAATCTATGTGTTATGGGTTGTGAGTTTTCATGTGATGATTGAGTAGTTTTCGATTAAAGTTGAATATGCATGAAGTGCTATATGATTGTGGTGCTATTACTGCTACTCATGATGACTAAACTGGTAAAGTTGCTATCAAGGTCTGAGTTCTATTAAAGTACTTTTGGTTAACCAGTTTAGTTATCTAAAGCATTTCTGTGTTTAACCGGTATACCCATGGTTAAGTTTAGTGGTGAAGACAACCGATCAGCATTGTTTTAATATGATAAAGTGTTGAGAAATTTTTTGCTTTTACTGCTTCACCCCCCCCTCTTAGTACTAGTTAGGGTATCATTTGTTCATCATTATTCATCAATTGGTATTAGAGCAACTCTAGGTCCTTAGTGATATAAGCTTAACCGCTTGAGGCAAAAGATCCTGCTATAATGATGAAGAGGGAAGGTCCTAAGTTCAATAGGGATAATTTCAAAATATGGAAGGACAGAATGAAGATTTATATCAAGAGTTTGGGTTCTCAACACTAGAGCTATGTTGAGAATGCCTATGTAATCCCCATTGGAACTCTAACCGATGATCATAAAAGAGAGATATTGAGTTCATTGATGTACAGGATAAGGACACTCCTAAGGATGTATGGGAAACACTGGAAACCATTTATGGCGGTGATGAGAATGTCAAGCAGGCTAAGGAAGCAAGCCTTAGAGGAAAATTTGAAGACATGAGGATGGTTGAAGGTGAGACCATTCAGCAATATGGCATAAGGATCAAGACTATGGATGGAGATATCAAGAGCACTAGTGGAACAATTGATGATGCCACCATTTTCAATAAAGTTCTAAGATCATTGTTACTAGTCTATGCAATCAGGGTTGCTGCTATTCATTAATTAAGATCTATTGACAAGACAAAGGTATCTCTAGACTCTATCATTGCAAAGTTGACTGCATATGAATTGAATAGCTATGATGGTAGTGTTCAAAAGATAGAGTCAACCTTTAGAGTGTCTGTTTCCTCCACACCAACTAGAAAAGGAAAAGAAGTCAGTACTAGCTATGAATCTAGACCAAACAAAGACATGGATGATGAGGAGATTCTGATGGAGTTTGAAGCTCTTCTTGCCAAGAGACTTCCAAAAGGCACCGGAAAATAGAGAGTTAAGCTTCCTCTAAAATGTTTTTCCTGCAATAAGATAGGTCATATAGCTGTTAACTGTCCTAACAATGACAATAAGGATAAATCAGAAAGGTTTAGAAAGTATAAAGGAGGAGGTAGGAGAAATTGTCTTGTTGCAGTGGATGAAGATGTTACCAATGAAGAAAATGAGGATGAAGAGAATGAGGACATAGTGTTTGTAGCTATAAAGAAAGAGGTGTCTGATTAGAAAGCCCTTGTCTCTCGCATTGACAACTCTAATGAGTGGATCATTGATAGAGGATGCTCTCACCACATGATTGGTGACCAAAGAAAGTTTCTATCTCTAGAAGAATATGATGGAGGTGTTGTCTGGTTTGGAAACAATGCACCTTGCATGGTGAAAGGAAAAGGATCCATTTCACTGAATTGAAAAAGAAGTGCGAATGATGTCTACTGGGTGGAAGGCCTTAAGTACAATCTTTTGAGTTTTGCTCAGCTAAATGACAAAGGACTCATTCTGGAGTTCAAAGGTGGAGTCTATAGAATAATTGGAAAGAGTGGTGAACTTATTTCCACTGGTAAGCAGACTAGAGGAAACCTGTTTCAGCTGAATGCCCAGATTAGTCAGTGCCTGATGGAGAAGTTTGATGACAGTTGGATATGGCATAGGAGACTTTGTCATATGAATTTTGATAATATTGTAAAGGCAAGTAAGATCAAGGCAGAAATAGGATTGCCTTTGCTGAACAAACCAGAGAATGCTTTATGCAGAGAATGTCAACATGCGAAGATGTCTTCCTCAACATTCAAAGGTAAGTCTTTTTCAGCAGAGAACTTACTTGATCTTGTGCACACCGATTTGTGTGGTCCTATGAAACAAGAAGTATTCAGGGAGATCGGTATTTCATGATTCTTATCGATGACTACTCAAGATGATGTGGGTCACATTATTCAAAGACAAGTTTGAGGCATTTGGAAAGTTCAAAGCCTTTAGAATATTGGTTGAGAAGGAGAGCGACATAAGAATAAAGTGTCTTAGAACCGATCAAGGAGGTGAATTCACTTCTGATTAATTCAACAAGTACTGTGAAGAGAATGACATCAAGAGGCAGTTGTCTACCCCAATGACACCACAAAAAAATGACATAGTAGAGAGGAATAATAGGACTCTAGTGGAAGCGGCCAAAACTATGTTGATCCAAGGAAAGGTAGCTCACACTTTTTGGAGAGAAGCGGCAAGCACTACAGTCTATACTATGAACCAGGTACTCATCAAGAAAGTTAAAGACAAAACCCCTTATGAGTACTGGAATGGGAGAACTCCTAATGTGAGTTATTTTAAAGTGTTTGGTAGTAAGTGGTATATCAGGAGAGGTGAGCATCTGAGCAAGTTTGATGCTAAATGTGATGAAGGAATATTTCTAGGATATTCCACTAAAAGTAAAGCTCTCAAATGATACAACAACATGACTCATAAAATAATTGAGAGTATCAATGTTAGGGTTGATGAATCCCCTGAGGAGCCTGAGGAAACCTGCAACAAGAAAGTAGAAGATGAACTGGGTGTAGCCTTCTAGGAACCGATTGAGAAGGAAACAAGTTGCAAACACTAGAAAGACCTCACTATTCCTATACTAATAGAAGCTCCAATAGGTGAAGAAGAAGATGAAGTGGAAGAAGAAGAGGAAAAGAAAGCAGAATCAGCTAGGGTCATTCCTAGGTATGTGAAACTACATCATGATCCAAAGTAGATCATAGGAGATAAAGATGTAGGGATACTCATAAGGAGAAAGGTGAAATAAAACTCTTGCATGATTTTTGAATTTGAGCCTAAGACCACTAGAGAGGTACTTACTGATGAAGATTGGATAAAGGCAATGGAAGATGAGCTGGACCAGATAGAAAAGAATGCAACATGGTCCTTGGTACCCAAACCAGAACACAAGAATGTAATAGGTACCAAATGGGTCTTTAGGAATAAGTTGAATGAAGAAAGCACAATGGTAAGAAACAAGGAAAGACATGTATGCAATGGATATGCTCAGGAAGAAGGAGAAGACTATGGAGAAAACTTTTCCCTAGTGGCTAAACTAGAAGGTGTTCGAATGCTACTTGCATTTGCAGCATTCAAGGGATTTAAGGTATACCAGATGGATGTAAAATATGCCTTCTTGAATGGAATCCTGGAAGAAGTGTATATTGAGCAACCAGATGGGTTTGCTTTGTCAGAAGATAGTAACATGGTGTGTAGATTACACAAGGCCCTGTATGGATTGAGACATGCACCAAGGGCATAGTATGAGTGGTTACACTCATCTTGTGAAAATAGGATTTCAGAGAACAAGTGGGGACAACAACATATACCTAAAATCTGAAGGTGATCAAATACTGATATGTGAAGTATTTATAGATGACATAATCTTTGGAGGAGATGATGAAATGAGTCATGCATTTGCAGATGAAAGGAAGAAAGAGTTTGAGATGTCTCTCATTGGAGAGATAAAGTTCTTTATTGGTCTACAGATTCAATAGATGAAAAAAGAATCTTCATTACCCAGTCCAAATATATCAAAGAGGTATTGAAGACCTTTGGCATGGAGGAGAGAAAACTGGTTGGAACGCCGATGGTGACCAGATGCAAACTAACTAAGGAGGATGACTCAGCGTTGGTGAATGAGGAGTACTGGTCAATGATCGGTAAGCTGCACTATGTGGTGCACATCAGACTAGATATTGCTCATGCAGTGGGCATAGTAGCTCATTTTAGAAGAGTCCAAGAGAATCCCACTTGGTAGCGGTAAAGAAGATTCTTAGATACCTGAAAGGGACAGTTGACTATGGATTGTGATATCCATACAATTGTGACTTTGATCTCAAATTGTTTACTGATGCAAATTGGGCAGGTAATGTGGACGACTGGAAGAGAACATCAGGTGGAGCGTTCTTCCTTGGTGGAAGACTAGTCTCCTGGACAAGCAATAACAGAGTTGTATTTCCCAGTCTACAGCTGAAGAAGAATATGTGGTAGCATTTATGAACTGGACTTGGGCAATCTTGATGAAGCATGTACTGAATGGCTTCAAAGTGCCTATATCTAAACCGGTGAGTATTTTCTGTGATAATATTAGTGCAATCAATATTTCCAAAAATCTGGTATTGCATGTTAGGAAAAAGCACATTAAACTCAAGTATCATTTCTTGAGAGAAAAGGTTCATTATAAAGAGGTTGTATTAGAACATGTTTCCAGTAAGGAGCAACTAGTAGACATATTCACTAAGCCCTTACCAAAGACTACATTTACCTATTTGAGAGGTGAATTAAGGGTTCTGCCCCTTCATGAAGTAAACTAAAGTTGTGTGCTCCACATCAGTTAGGTATTACAGTGACAAATATTACAGGATTGATGTGTTGAAGGATGCTACTCCATAGGGGGAGCAACATAGTGGAAATTGGAAGCTTGTGCCTCCACTTTGGCATTGCTGTCAAAGGGGGAGAAGATATATGATGTATGGGGGAGAAGATATCTGATGATGAAGATATATGGCAGAGTACACACTGACCAGTCTAGATGGTGGTGGTTGTGATCTTTGAACTGGTATATGTCAACCGGTATATGTTATTGAGCATGGTGTAGATACTGAGCAATGATACAATGAGTATTGCCATCAATGCCAAAGGGGGAGATTGTTGGCATATGATGAAGTGGTGATAATATGTTTTCATTGATGTCAAAAAAGTGCTCAAGCAGGTACACCGATATGCACTAGTATGAATATTGGAAGTGGTTTTGGTCAACCGGGATGGAATGGACCTGTGTAGGGGATCACTAAGCATGACTACCAGTTGATAGCCTTTGTTCAGCTCTAGGGTTTCTGGTATGGCTTGTGCGAAGCAACCGATGGTGTTTTGTGAACATTAAGGATAGGGATCGGGATACCACATCAGTTGTGTGTATGTGAAGGATTTCCTTGAGGATTTTGTTCATGGATATCGAATGCATTGAATGCCTACCTCGGGAATGCACAATTTTCTGAGTGGTGTATGAAGAGTGCGTGATGGGTTACCATTTTCTAGATGTGGTGAATATCAGACGATGTAGAGTGACTTGAGATCTATTTAGATTGTTTCATTCTATGTAATGTGTTTGGACGGTCAGATTTGGAACACTTAAGAATTGTAAACCTAAAATACTTAGGGTTTAGGGTTTATGTTACCAACCTAATTTTTGCCTATAAGGTCGATGAGTTTTGATATTGAGATTGTTGGAAAATGTTGTGTTTGTGTCTGCATGTTGAGATACTTTCCAAACCACAATGTGGAACCTGTAGAGTGTGATTGCAGAGGAGAGGAGCTGAAAAGGACCTGCCTTAGCAAGTAGTGTTGTTATCAGATCATAGCTTTACCTATTGACTTCTAACCATTTCAACAAATGGAAAATCCCTTGACCAGGTAGCTTTAACAGGCTTGTTGTAAATCCTCTAACCAGGTGACTCAAGTTCATTGAGTTCTTTAAATCCTCTAGTGAGGTAACCTTTAACAGGATTTATAGCCATCCCTTAACCAGGTGATCTCTAACAGGATCGGTTCCTAACATAACCTTATTGTAAAGTCTTTAACCGAACTAGGATCCTAACAGAGAGGACTTCAAAAGAGTTCAAAACAAGCTTGTGGGTATTCATCCCCATCGTGGTTTTTCCCATTTGGGTTTCCACGTGAAAAATCTGTGTGTTATGGGTTGTGAGTTTTCATGTGATGATTGAGTAGTTTTCAATTAAAGTTGAATATGCATGAAGTGCTAAATGATTGTGGTGTTATTACTACTACTCATGCATGACTAAACTAGTAAAGTTGCTATCAAGATTTGAGTTCTGTTAAAGTACTTTTGGTTAACCGGTTTAGTTGTCTGAAGCATTTTTGTGTTTAACCGATATACCCATGGTTAAGTTTAGTGGTGAAGACAACCAGTTAGTATTGTTTTAATATGATAAAGTGTTGAGAAAGTTTTTGCTTGTACTGATTCACCCCCCCCTCTCACTACCACTTAATGTATCATTTGTTCATCATTATTCATCAGTTTCTACCCTTTTTTTTTCTATTTTGTCAGTCTTATTTTGGGTTCTTAGTTGTGAGATGGTGGTTTGAGTATTTCTTTTGGTTTTTAGTCATTGGATGAGAATATTTAGTTAGAGGGAGGTACAAAGGGCTGTGAGAAAAATATGAGTAGCTTTACCATGATTTTTGTAATCAAATTTGATTTTCTACTAAGTGATGTGAAATTTAGTTGTGAAGCCACCCAAGATCAATGTGACTGAAGGAAAGAAAGACAAGAACTATGAGATGAACAAAACTCAACACTCTCCTAGCACTGAACTAGACTCACAATTTGAGTTAATGTTCTCATCTCAGTACTTCACATCGGGAGAGGTGAGGGCTTGTTTATTTAAAAAAATATGGGCATATAAAACCAAGAGGAATAATAACTCCCTGTAGCCCAAAATAGAAGGGAGTTTTACCCACTTAGTAAATGCCAAGTACATGGTTATGCCAGGTCAGGTAAAGACAAGAAATGGTTATGGGGAGGTCATGGCAAATAAATCCAAAAGACCCAAATGTGGGTGTGAATGACACATGTGAATGTAGGATTCTGCCACATGTCCTCACCCTAACCATTATATTATAACCTAAGCAAGATTAATGATGTGTAGGACAAACAAATATTCCCTCACATAAGAGAAAATAAAAACCTACACTAACACCCCCCCTGAAGCGTAGCTTAGGTGGGTGAAACACACAAAGATGGGTTCTGACTATTAGGCCATTTTAGGTACCCATGTACAAAACAATCACTCACAAACAGAGAAAAAGAGAAAACCCAGTGGGACAAAAATCCTTCCCAAAAGAGAGAAAAGAAATAATTTTCCCATCATAAGAAATAATCGCATGCAAGGAAGAAGTCCTTTCCATGACAGAAAGGATAAGAAAGACTATGTAGCCTTCCCAAAAGTAATCAATTGTACCAATGGTTGATGCTCGAAATAGGATATAGAAAACGGACCATGATCATTGAACAAAATTCCTCCCCTTAGGAAGAAATAAAACCAAAGGTGTATGTAGAATGTCTTCCCATTCCTAAAAGGAATATGAAGGAAGAAAGTGCAATATGTATGAAGTCTCTGAACACTTCTCATGTGTCTCCATGTCAATGTTGAAAGTTGTCACATCCAAATCAGGCATTCTAGGCCACACAGATGAAGATAATAAACCAGAACCTAGTAGAGATGTATGTCAAACAAGATCCAAAGACTCAAGTATCTCCTTTGAAGATAAAGGTTCTTCCTCCAAATGATGCTAAAAAGTATCCACACTCGTGTCAAACTACAATGAATGATCATGTAGAGAAGGAATTAGAGGATCCAAGGGTTCCTCCATAACAACTGAAGAAAAATCAAATTCATCAAAGAGAAGATGAATATCAAGAATAGTGTCTCCCAAGTATAAACTATGAGACTCCATAAACAAACTTGTAATGTCTGTCAAGTAGTCATCCCATTAAACTAGATCTGGAAGATGATATGTTTATTGTTGCATTTAATCACAAGTAGCCATGAATGTAGAAATACAAGTATCCTTAGAAGAAATAGTAGATAGAAGAGAAGAAATGCAAGGTTCAAGAACTGGATCTGATGTGAGAATACCCAAGTTCAAGTAACCAAAGTTCTCAAAATAAAAAATTCACACTAGGAGTGTGATCAATAGCCAAAGGATCAGAACCATCATCAGGTGCAATGTCTGAAAAGGTATATAACAAAGATGCATGATCCACCATCCCAGTAGCAATTATCTCTCTGCTTTCCACGTCTCGAGTGATAATTGAATCAGATGTGAATTCCATAGTCTTTCCTACTCCACCATTTGATAGATGGAAAGAAGATTGCTTTACAAATGAGGTATGCACAACACATCATTGAAGGTGACATCCTCAATATCAATAGAAAATTTCCCAATTGCACTCACATAAGTATTGTTGCCCATCAAAATAGGTGACATAAAACAAGGATCAAATGAAGAGAACATAGACTACGTAGAAGCCATATCATGAGAAGATCTAGAATCTAGGAGCCATCTCCTTGATTCACAACTTGTAGCACAAAGAGCTTTGCCTTTACCTTTAGATACTTTAGAAGAAAGTCCTGCATGACCTTTTACCTTAGTAGATGTTGACTATTTTGAATTGGAAGAATAAGTTGACTTAGACATTCTAGAAGGTAGATCAATGTTATTTTTCTTAAGAAGATGTTTTAGTTCATCAATATCCTTATAATAGGAATGTTCTTCATGTCCAGTCCTCTTGCAATATGCACAAGTATACTTCTCCTTCTTAGATGAATCACAAGAAGATGATTTATTTTGTGATTGATCTGTATGTTGCTTTTTCTTTGATTTTCTTTGTTTCTTGTTAGAACCATTTCCTTGATTGACTTGTCTAGCCACAAAAGTGTGTGGTGTAGATGACTTAAGAACCCTCATTGCGATCAACTTTGATTTCTCAAGAATTAACATTTCCATGGATGAATCAAATGAAGGTGTAGTGTAAACACTACCCATTGTCAATTGATGGGTTTGGATGCTAGAAACAAAAGATGCATACTCAAAAGGAAGATTTCCCAACAAGTTGAAAACCAACTGTGCATGCTTCTTCTCAATGCACATTCTCTTCATAGTGCTTGTAGTTCATTTTCTCTAGTAGCATGGTCTTGGATTGTATCAAAATTATTAAGATATAGATTTAGGAGATTACTTTCAAGTGTGTAACCTCTAATCTCATCAACTTGACCATATAATTTGCCAAGTTTATCCCAACCTTCCTTGATTGTCTTACACTTTTCAATGTGAAAGGTTAGATCAAGAGATATATACTTTCTCAATGTTCCAAGAGCCATAGAACTTTTGATGAGCCATTCCATTTTCAGAATAGGACTATTAAAATATGAGGGGTTTGAAATTGTGCCATGAACATAATGGCTTAAGCCTTTTTCCATTAGTTTACTCCATGCATTAACTTTCCAAGTTGCATAATTATATGGAGTTAAGAGTGGAAATTTAGGAGAACCCATAACTGAAAATGAAAGAGCATAAGAAAGTAGATCAAAAACACAAACACAAAGAGATACCCCCCTTTTTCACTCAATAAATAATCACCCCCAAGTAAAAATGATTTTGGCACTTTATAAATTGGTGTGTTTACAATGCTGGAGTTGTTTTCTAGAGTTTTGCAATATCCACTAGTGGACTTAATTACTGAAACTACAATATAATATTAATATGAGAACCTAAAAACAACACCAATGTATAGTGCTAAAAAAAAAAATTCAAAAAAAGAATCACCTCGATCGAAGGTCGTATGTGAAAGTTGTGTACATTTGAAGTTGAAAAAATGAGGATTACCCTTCAATTCTAATGAGAAAACTGATTTTATAAAAAATAGGGAACACTTGAGAAAAATTGATCACTCCACTACAACCAGCGCAAAATTCTACCCTAAATAAAAAAAAAATTATGTTGCAAAAGATCTCTGTATGATCGAGAATGGGCCCTTCAAATTTTGGGTGTAAATTTGAAAAATTCAATGGTGAGGTGGTCACAAAAATTCAAAAATTCCACCTCCTTTGCCAAATTTAGCAAACTCAACTAGATCTGAAATACCACCAAATTTGGTGCAACTATGGACAACTAAGAAGAAACTATTAAAGTTGTCTTAAATCACCAAAATAGTATTTTGCTAAATAGATTTTACCTTTGCTAAAAACTCTAGCAAACTTGACAGTGGCACCACATCTATTGCATGTGGGCCAAGGAAGTATGGATGCACAACAATAAATTTTTGTTTTTAAAAAAAATATATTAAAAAATTTATTTAATGCCCACGAAGGGCAAGCTTGCACACAGGTCGAGAGTTTGTAGCCACACCCCGTGGTCCCACACAGGTTGTGCCTTGTAAAAGGGGTGGTGGGGCTGCAATGGTGGCCCAAAGGTGGCACGGGGGCCAAGGTCTTGTACCCTCCCTTTCAGCACTAGTACCAACTGTTGTGGGGTACCCTGTGCAGGTACGAACTTGCGCAGGGGTATGTCCTCTTTTTTATTTTTTATATATTTTTTTTTTGAAAAAAACTTCTCAATTTTTTTATTTTGATTTTTTTTTTCAAAATAACAAAAATACAAGCTTTAATAATAAAAGTTTTTTAATATAAAAACTTGCAATGTTTTATAAATAATTATATGTTTTTTTAATTTTCAGGAAAATTAGATTTTTTTTCTTATAATTCTTCAAAGGATCAAATCTGCACCATAGGCAGGTGGGCCATGGGGCTTTCTTGCTAACACATTTTGAATCAAAATTGACTTTGTTGAAAATTGATAAATTTACTACTATCTTAGTCCTTCACTAATTTTACATCTGGTGTCTGAAATAGACAAAATGAAAGGCATATCTGACTTTCTCAAATGCTCTGAAATCAATGGTGAGCTCAGATTTGTTCCAAGAAGCTCCAAAATGCATGCATTTCTAAGAAAGAAACATGAACACCCCAAAAGATATACTTCCTTAAAGATTTTCTAACTCTTAAAGACAACATTAGATGCAATAGAGATCATACTATGCTTTCAAGAATGAAATCCCTCTAGATTCTAAAATAATGCTAACCCACAACTCAACTAGCTCTAATACCATGTTGAATTTAGCTATGAAGCCACACAAGATCAATGTGACTAAAGGAAACCAAGACAAGAATCCAGAGATGAAAAAAACTCAAAACTCTCCTAGCACTGAACTAGACTCACAATTTGACCTAGTGTTCTCATCTAAATACTTCAAATAGGGAGAGGTGTGATAGTTCTGATACTTAATATAAGTGCAGATCCAATAGCCAAAAAGATGAGTGGGGGGGGGGGGTGAATCATACAAACTTATTCTTCCATAGAAACATCAGATTCAACCTCGGTAACATATACTTCAGTAAAATAACCAAAAACTGTTAAACATGCAAACTCAAAAGCATATAAACATCATAAACCTCATAACACCAGATTTAACATGGAAACTCAAATAGGGAAAAAACTACTATGGGATTTTGGGCCAACTAAGAAATATACTCTTCTAGAGTATGCTCGGTTAAAAGCAAATCATGTTAAAGATTACAAACACATTGCTAGATGTGACCCGGTTAAGGGATTTCGCTCAGATCTGCTAGAATCTTCACCTTGTTAGAAGTGACCTTGTTAAAGGATTTCAAACATTCAATTAGAATGTCACCTTGCTAGAGGGTTTTACAAATAAGACTGTTAAGTCCACTCGGTTAAGAGATTTTTTGTCACTTTCACAAAAATAACAGTACTAAAAATCTATTTGCAACTTCACATCTAAAATGCTAAAGTAGATTCTTATTTGTTCAATACAATCTATACATAGAACTAATCTTGTCCATCTGTTGGGCTTCTATACTCTATTATTCAAATAGGTCTTCAAGCATCTGTGCTCGGTAATCACTATGTAGCATCCCTGTGCATATATTTGCTCGCATACATTGTTTATCAACAATTCCCTATTTATAAACAATTAGCTAACTGCTTAATCTCCTTGATCACATTTCCCATGATCAATTGTAGCCATTAGATCTTCAATCTTGTCTAGGTTCAATGTATCCTTTGATCCAAAAAACATTTTACCCTACCTTGGAACTTGCATATATTTCTTGGAACTTGTGCTAGGGTATTGTGGTTCAATCTGCACTGTAGATCTTCATGCCGACTTTCCTTTGTCATAGATTCATTAACAAACTTCATGCATGGCATACCAATCATTTAAATAGTTCTAGGTCATCAGCTTTCTTCATTAAATTAAAACATGTAAACATTTAATGTATTATGTTATAGCTCGGTTACAACTCGGCAATAACTCGGTGAATACTAAACTTCACTCGGTAGACATTCCGTCTTCATTAATCGATAGCAATAACCTTAGGGTTTACTGACTAGGTTCCTTAGGGTTTACCAACTAGGTTCTTTGCTTGATAACATAGTATAGTATTAACCTTACAATTTACAACATATGTATGATGTCAAAACAATATAAACATCATGATCTCATCATTGTCTAACTCGGTAATAGTTGCCCATTGAATACCTTATTCATCCCCTTATTCATCATATTCTTTCTGTGTCTTTTACCAACATCTTTATACTCTTCAAATCATACTTCTCAAGATGTGGCAACATCATACTGAATTAGAAAATCAATTTCTTGACATCAATGACAAAATAATAATATCAAGACAGTAAACATCCTTAATCAGTTATATCCATAATCATCAACAACCTTCTCAATATCCTTATTGAAATGCCAACAATCTTCCATTGTCTGTTATAATGCAAAATGCTAAGAATCTCCCCCTTTGGTATTTATGGAAAAACCAATTGATTTGACCTTAAAAGATTCAGATTGCTATGATTCTGAAATGCTGAAATTCTCTCTTGCTGTCATCAGACTTTCTCCCCCATACATTAGACTTCTTTTGTTCTCTTCAGTTTTCTTTCCAATCTTCAGTCTTCTCCCCTTTCTCAGTTTTCTCCCCCTTTGACAACAATGCCAAAAAGTAATTAACTAAAACATAATTTGTTCCTGTATGAAGTGAATTCCTGCTGTTGTGTATCAACTGAGTCTCGGTCTGAGCATTTTGTCTTCAATTCCAGTTTCCTATATTGTATCCTGTAATATTTCTTGTACACCTTTAGAAAACATCCTAAAGTGTGTAAATCAACATCAACTCTAAAAAGATATTCGATAGAGTCATCAAATTGATGCTTTCACCGAACTCGGTCAGTGAGTAGAAGATAGGGGTAGGACCCCTAACTTACTTCTGAGATATTCAAAAGTGTCCCTTGGTAGTGGTTTGGTGAAGATATCTGCTATTTGTTCCTTTGTGCTAACATATTCCAACACCACTTTCTTCTCTTGAGCGTCTTCTCTAAGATAATGATATTTGATAGAGATGTGCTTTGTCTTAGAGTGCATGACAGGATGTTTTGAACTGTTAATGGCATTAGTATTGTCACAAAATATAGTTACTGGCTCGGTAACTTTCTCATTTATACCTTCCAATAGTTGTTTGATCCATGCTATGTTGGTACAATTCAATGCTGCAGCAACGTATTCAGCTTCTGCTATTGACTGTGAAACACATCCTTGTTTCTTGCTAAGCCAACTCACTAGTCTTTCTCCTAAAAAGAAAGCTCCTCCACTTGTGCTTTTTCTGTCATCAATGTTTCCTGCCCAATCAGCATCAGTATAAACTTTTAAATCAAAATCATTTCCTTTCTGATATACTAAGCCATAATCCTTTGTGCCTTTCAAGTATCTAAAAATTCTTTTGATTGTTGTCATGTGTGTTTCCTTCGGATCTACAGAGAATCTTGCAACTATACCTACTGCATGTGCTATGTCTGGTTTGCTGTGAACAACATATTGTAGCTTTCCAATCATGGATCGGTAAAGTGTCTCATCAACAGATGCGGATTCATCATTCTTTGATAATTTACAGCTGGTAGTCATAGGAGTACTTACTGGTTTTGAATCCTCCATTCCAAATTTCTTCAAGATTTCCTTTATGTACTTGGATTGAGTAATGAAAATCTCATTTTTCATTTGCAGTATCTATAAACCTATAAAATACTTTATCTCACCGATTAATGACATCTCAAATTCTTTGCTCATTTCATTTCCAAAGTTCTTGCATAAAGAGTCATTTCCACAAAATATAATATCATCAACAAATATGGCTGAGATCAGTATTCCATTTTCATCATTCTTCATGTACATATTGTTGTTCTCACTTGTCCTTATAAAACCAATCTTAATCAAATAAGAGTGCAATCTTTCATACCATACTCTAGGTGCTTGTTTCAGACCATATAAAGCTTTGTTCAATTTACATACCTGATCTTTATTCTTGTCTTCAACAAATCCTTCAGGTTGTTCAATAAAAACTTCTTCTTCTAATATTCCATTTAGAAATGCAGATTTGACATCCATTTGATATACCTTGAAATTCTTGTAAGCAGCATATGCCAACAATGTTCTTACTCCTTCAAGTCTAGCAACAGGTGCAAAAGTTTCACCATAATCAATTCCTTCTTCTTGAGCATAACCTTTGCAAACTAGTCTTGCTTTGTTTTGAATGAACTCTCCTTTTTCATTTAGCTTGTTTCTGAAAATCCACTTTGTACTGATTACATTTTTGTCCTTCGGTCTTGGGATTAGTGTCCATGTGTCATTCTTCTTGATTTGATCAATCTCTTCTATCATAGCATTTATCCAATCTTCACTGTTAAATGACTCTTTCACTATTCTCGGTTCAAATTCAGATATCAAACATGTGTTCTGTCTCAGTTTGTTCCTTGTCATCACTAGATCATCCTTGTGAGATTTTGCCAAGATCAAGAGCTCAATGAAATGTACAAAATAGAGACACAATATAGGACAAGAATAAACTATATTCTCATCAATAGAAAATGATCAATAATATCAATTTCATACAATGTGGATGAGCTTGCTTATATAGGCAAGGCTAGGGATATGTGAGCACACAAGCATGACATGTGGCTTAATAAGAAACAAGGGTAGGTAGGAAATAGGTGTGGGTAGGTAGGAGAAATAATATAATAGTCCACATGAGGTGGATCACCCACTGAATATGGAGTGTAACAACAAGATCAACACCACAAAAGGTGGAATTTCTCCTACACACACTATCCCAATGTGGCACAAACACCCAAGT
Source organism: Cryptomeria japonica (assembly GCF_030272615.1). Classification (NCBI taxonomy): domain Eukaryota; kingdom Viridiplantae; phylum Streptophyta; class Pinopsida; order Cupressales; family Cupressaceae; genus Cryptomeria; species Cryptomeria japonica. The sequence continues at coordinate 255,408,932 of NC_081407.1, read as the reverse complement.
GTCTCATACCCAAACTACTATGAAATGCATTTCCTAAGTAAACTTAAGTAAGTGTAATAATATCAAAGATGAATAATTATTTACACCAACACCCACCCTTAAGTGCAACTTAGGGAAATGCACTTAAGTCTACAATGCAACTAAGCAATGCAAGATGGGTCTCGGCTACGAGGCCATGTTAGGTACCCAAATGTACAAATGCAAATGCATGAAAACCAATGCAATGAAATCTCTCACAAAGTGGGGAAAGAGAGAAAAACCCAATGGGAAAAAACCCTCCCCCAAAAGAGAGATGAAAAAGATACAAGAGAACTCTCATAGAAGAATGTGAAGGACAAAACCCCATGTGAGGAAAAAGTCCCCCCCATATGAGAGAAGAAGAGAAGCTAGGAAGCCCCCCCTCAATGTGGAATCTGCACCAATAATAAAAGCTCGATGTATGAAGAAACTGCTCCATGAACATCTAACAACATTCCTCCTCTTAGGAAGAAACAAAACCAAAGGTGTATCCATGAAGTCTCCCCAATCATGAAGGGAAGATGTATGAAGAAAACTCATGATGAAAGGAATCTCTGAAAACTGCTCAAGTGTCCCCATGTCGATGCTGAAAGATACCCCCTCCAAAGGTGGTAAACTGTGCCACACTACTGAAGAAGGTACTCCAAGATCTAGTGGAGATGGATGTAGAACATGTCCCAAAGACTCACATGTCTCCTCAAAACATAAAGAGACCTCCTCCAACTGTTGTACATGAGTATCCACAATCATGTCAACCTCGAAAGAATGATCATGTAGAGAATGCACAAGAGGCTTAGAGTGTTCCCTCACAACAATCGAAGAAGGATCACCTTCATCAAAGAGAAGATGAATGTCATCAATGATGTCTCCCAAATCTGCAATGTAGGATTCCACAAACAAACCTACAATATCTATCAAGTAATCATCCCATGAATCTGAAGCTGGAAGACAATGAATATCCTGCTGCACTGAATCACATGAAGGTAAAACTGTTGCACTATCTGCATCATCAGGTGCAATAGGTGATGTGATATCAATATGAGAAGATGAAATACAAGGCTCAAGAATGGGGTCACATGTGAGAATCCCCATGTTCAAGTGCCCAAAGTTCTCCTCAAAATCTGAACCATCACAAGAAGTGTGATCAACATGTGTAGAATCATCAAATGTGAAATCATCATCATCAACAAAATCTGAAAAGGAGTATAACCGAGATGCATGATCAACCACCCCAGTCGCAATGATAGCTCTAGTCTCCAAGTCTTTAATGAAAACTGAGTCAGGTGTGAACTCCACAACTCTCTTAGTTACGCCATGTGTGATTTGATAGATAGAAAGGAGATTGTTTGTCAAGTGGGGTACACACAACACATCATTGAAGGAGTTATCCCCAATGTCAATAGATCCTTTCCCAATCACATCCATGTATGTATGATTGCCCATCAAAATCTGTGGCATGGTGCAAGGCTCAAATGTAGAGAACATAAATTGCGAAGATGCCATATGATGAGAAGCCCCTGAATCTAGAAGCCATCTCCCTGAATCATGACTGATAGTAGCACATAGAGCTTTTCCTTTTCTTGTTCCAAAAGAGTGAGTCTTTCCACTTGTAGAAGTCATGAATACTTGCCCTTTTCCTTTTGAATGTGAGGAAGTGGAAGTTGATGAATCATCCTTCTTGTAGACTTTAGGCAAATCAATGTTATGCTTTTTGATGATATGTGTGAGCTCATCAATCTTCTTAGAATGACAACGATGCTCCTCATGACCAATCTTTTTACAATAAGCACAAGTAGGTCTCTCCCTCTTTGGTGAATTATCTCTCTTGGAAGAGGATGAATCTCCTTGTTGTGGAGAGGATTATGCTTTGTCCTTAGGCTTTGATTGCCATTTCTTCTTGTTTGAGTTGTCCTTTCCTTGATTTCCTTTGTTCCCTTGATTTGCCACTAATGCTTGAGACTTAGAAGCCTTAAGAATGCCCATGCTTATCAACTTAGTTTGTTCCATCATCAACATTTCATTGAAAGCATCAAATGTAGGCATTTTGTAGCTTGAACCCATTGTCATCCTATGGGTTTGGAAACTAGAAACAAATGCTGCATATTCTTGTGGAAGCTTGCCTATCAAGTTGAATATCAATTGAGTATCCTTCTTATCAATGCCACAATCTTTGAGTTGTGCCCTCAACTCATTTGCCTTAGTGACATAATCTTGTATAGTATCAAAGTTCTTGGGATCTAACATGGTGAGATCACTATCAATTTGATATCCCCTAATTTCATCAATTTGACCATACAAGTCTTGAAACTTTTGCCAAGCATCCTTGATTAGAGTACATTTCTCAATATGAAAAATGAGATCCTTTGATACATACTTTCTTAAGGTACCAATTGCCATGATATTTTTAGAGAGCCAATCCAAGTGACCAACTGGATCAACCTTAGGATTAGCGGGAGCAACAATAGTTCCATCAATGTAATGAGTGAGTCCTTTTTCCATAAGTTTACTCCATGCATCAATTTTCCAAGTAGCATAATTACGAGGAGTTAAGAGAGGAAACTTAGAAGAACCCATAGCAGCAAAAAGGAAGGAATACAAGAGCACAAAAGCACAAGAGACACCCCCCCAAATTCACTCAATCAAAGTACCCCCCCCAAAGTGATGATTTTGGCACTTTATACTTAGTGCGATTACAATGAGCCACTTGCAAAACAAGGCAAAGTGGACTTATGATGCAAATTTTACAACTTCTCAAATGAGATACAAGAGACTCCAATCAATAGTGCAATGAATCTAACTGAGATTCAAGCATATATACAAGTACCAAGAGAGCCAAAAATGGCCAAAATCTGAAAGTATAATTTCTACTTACAATGGCATCAATTTGATAGCATCATGTGAAAGTAGACAAAAAAATACGCACTTTCAAAAAAATGGCACCTAAAAAGGAGGTCGTATGACCCTAAACGAAGCCTCTGAAGTTGCAAAAACTGGGATTACTCAGGTACAGTCACCAAAAACTGCATTTTCTGAAAAAACAGTGCATCAAAATCAAAAAATTTCTTCACCATTGTGGAGAGCACGAAATTCTAGCCCATTTCAAAAAACATTGCACCCAAAAAGGAGCAAAAATGAGCAAGTTATGGCCATTTGAAGTTGAACTGCAAAATCAAAAAGCTTAATGAGAGGGGCCTGCAAAATTTTTGAAAAATGATGACATGGCACTGATGTCAACAAGTCACTATGTTAAATTTGACAGCCGTATGACCATCGCAAAAACATCGCCTCTTTGCTGAATGGGCGTCTGTACTATACGGACTGATGACATGGTAGATGACTGTGCAGTACGGATGCTGACGTGGCACTGTACGGTGGAGTATGGAAATTTGACGAGGCAAGCTGATTTGGCTGATAATGTGGTGGCCGTATGGATGACTGATAGTACGGGTTTTACCCGCGGGTCAGTAGCCGCCTGCCACGTGGCGGACGCGGGTCCTCCTGTCTGGGTTGACTACCGGTGGAGGGAGCGACCGGAGCCGAAAGGCCGGCGGTGGTGGCTGAGGGGGCCGGCGGCGGTGGGTGAGCGGAGGTTGTGGCGGGCGGCTGGGGAGCAGTCACCGGAGGAACTGAGGACGAGGGCTGGTGTTGGGAGGAGTTAGTGCGGCGGCGGGCGAGCGTGCGGAGCCGGGAGGACGTCGCCGGTGGTGGTGCCGGGAGGTGCTGCTGTCTTTCGGCGGCGGCGGGTACAACGCATAGAGACCAGCAGTAGGTCCGGCGAGTACCTGCAGATGGTGGTAGAGTTCGGCAGGAGAGTACACTTGCAACATCTGCGCTGCAGACCTGCAAGGTACGGCAGGTCACGGGGGGGGTCTGCGGACCCCTCAAAAACACTTTTTTGTTTGTTTTTGATGATTTTTTTTTGATTTGATTTTTTTTTTTTAATTTATTTTTCGAAAAAAAATTTCAGAAAATGAAATTTTTTTTTTTGAAAAATTAATAAAAAATTTGGAAATCCGTACAATAATAGCAAAATTGGCAAAAAAAATTTTCTTACCAAAATAGGCCGACTTTATAACCAAAATTCATGGAAACGGCCTTCTGGAAGCAATGGCGGGGTCGGATCTGGTCTAGGATGCCTCCAAAAGATGCTGCTCCTCAGATCTGCCTCTTGACGTTGCAATAATGCCTCTTCAAGACGAATCAATGGAGCCCCAATGGCTTTGATACCATGTGAGATTTTGCCAAGATCAAGAGCTCAATGAAATGGACAAAATAGAGACACAATATAGGACAAGAATAAACTGTATTCTCATCAATAGAAAATGATCAATAAAATCAATTTCATACAATGTAGATGAGCCTGCTTATATAGGCAACGCTAGGGATATGTGAGCACACAAGCATGACATGTGGCTCAATAAGAAACAAGGGTAGGTAGGAAATAGGTGTGGGTAGGTAGGAGAAATAATATAATAGTCCACATGAGGTGGATCACCCACTGAATGTGGAGTGTAACAACAAGATCAACACCATAAAAGGTGGAATTTATCCTACACACACTATCCCAATGTGGCACAAACACCCAAGTGTCTCATACCCAAACTACTATGAAATGCATTTCCTAAGTAAACTTAAGTAAGTGTAATAATATCCAAGATGAATAATCATTTACAACAACAATCCTTATCTCCTATAATCTGACTTGGTGCATGATGTCTTCTGACATACTTGGCTAATACAGGCTCGGTAGGCTGTATGATCTTCTTCATCACTCAGTAACTGGATAATCTCTTCATTTTCTTCAATAGTTTTCTCGGTAAGACTTGTCGGTTGAACATAGACAAATTCATCATAGTCTTCTGGTTCCTTGGAATTTCCTTCATCATTTCTTTCTGCAAATTCATCAATTTTCACATTTGCACTTTCTACTATTTTGTTAGATGATTTGATCAGACATTTAAATGCTTTGCTTCTAGAAGAATAACCTAGAAATGTTCGTTCTTCACTCTTTTGATCAAACTTGCCATTTCTATCATCTTTGTGAACATAGCATCTACTTCCGAAGATTTTAAAATAATTTACATTAGGTTTCTTATCATACCAGATTTCATATGGTGTCTTCAAAGTACCTTTCTTCAATTGTACTTGGTTCAGGGTGTAAACTGTTGTGCTTGTTGCTTCTCTCCAAAATGTTGGTGACACTTTCTTTTCAATCATCAGTATTATAGCACAATCCACAATAGATCTGTTTCTTCTCTCAGCTATTCCATTCTTCTGTGGAGTTATTGGTGTAGAGACTTGTCTTTTAATACCATGATCATTGCAGAATAAGTTGAACTCATCAGATGTGAATTCTCCTCCTCTATCTGATCTAAGACATTTTAGTTGTCTTCCTGTTTCATTTTCAACTCTTGCCTTGTACCATTTAAACATTTGAAAAACTTTTGATTTTTCTTTTAAAAACATTACTGACATCATCCTTGAATAATCATCCACAAATAATATGAAATATTTATAACCATAATAACTTTGAACTTTCATAGGACCACAAAGATCAATGTGCATAAGATCTAAAATTCCCTTAGAAGTGTAAGACTTACTTCTAAAGCTTGATATTGTCATCTTACCCATCTGGCATCCTCGGCACATAGCATTCTCAGGTTTTTCAAGACTCGGCAGACCTCTTACTCGGTGCTTCTTACTTATTTTGATCAGATTATCAAAATTTACATGACAAAACCTTTTATGCCATAACCAAGTATCATCTATCTTTGCATACAAACACTTGTTCTGAGTTGAGTCAAGGTGAAATGTATTACCTTTTGTTTGTGTCCCGGTAGCAGCTAACTTTCCATGCTTGTCATGAACTTTGACCATTCCTTTTTGAAATTCTATTCGGTAACTTGTGTTGTTTAGCTGTGCTACACTCAACAAATTATATTTCAAACCTTCAACCCAGTAAACATCATTACATTTAGCATTTTCAAGAAGTGTTATGGATCCTTTACCTCTTACCGGACATGGTGCATCATTACCAAATATAACATAGCCTCCATCATAATCTTCTAATATAACAAACTTGTGTTTATTGCCTATCATATGATGTGAGCATCCACTATCTATGATCCAAGAATCATTAGTGTTTATGTGAGATATTAGGGCTTTTTCTTCATACCTTTCTTCATCTGATTTATCTTTGATAGCCACACAAACTACTTCCTCTGTATCAGTTTCATCTGATTTATCATCATTGGATTCCTCATCAGCTATTAAGCATGTCTTTCTATCTCTTCTTCTGAAGTCTCAGTGTCCTCTATAATGATTATCTTTTTGTCTGTCATCTCGGTAATCTCTCTTTTCAATAGAATCTTTGTCAGGACAGTTAGAAGCTATATGTCCTATTTTATCACAATTGAAACATTTCAAAGGTAGTTTTCCTTTATACTTATCTTTGCCTTTCGATAACCTTCTGGCTAATAGTGCTTCAAACTCTTCTTGCTTTCTGATTTCCTCATACAGTTTGTGTACTTCTTCCATGTTCTTACAAAATCTTTCACTTGCTCCACTATGATCTCCTTCAGAGTACTTATACTTTCTTTCATTGTAATCATTAGATTCATCAAGATGAAAAGAACTAAATGCAGATTCAACTTTATTTACCGAAGATCCACTGTTATCAAAGTTACTTAACTCAAATGCATGTAGCTTACCAATAGTAGCATCTAAAGAAACTGGCATCTTAGGTACAAACCTTAATTCATTGATTGCAGATACTCGGATTGCATAAGCTGGTAGAAGGGTTCTTAACAACTTACTTGTTATATCCTTTTCTTCAATAGGTCCACCTGCTCCTTTGATTTGATTGACAATCTCCTTTAGTCTTGTACTATACTGAGTTATGTTCTCACCTTCATTCATCCTCATGGATTCAAGTTGTCCTCTTAGACTATCTACTTTTGCTCTTTGTACATGTTCATCTCCTCCATATACTGATATGAGCTTATCCCACATAGTCTTTGCATCATTGCAGCCTTCTAGATCATTAACTCTGAGCCGGTCAATGCAGATGTTATTTCAATCATTGCTTGAATATGTTCTTGCTTTGCCTTTATCTCTTCCATTGTCAATGGATAGGTGCTCAGTGTAACAAAATCATTCTCCAGATAGTATACAACATATTCTCCAACTCCTGATAGATGCAGCTTCATTCTTTTCTGCCATGTAGAGAAACTTGACTTGTTTAGCTTCGGTGCATCCCTCTTATACATCTTTGGATCTTTAACTCAAGTGCCTTTAAACTTTTCTTCCAGAGTCCAATGCTCTGATACCAATTGATAGTTCTGATACTTAATATAAGTATAGATGCAATAGCCAACAAGATGAGAGGGGGAGGGGTGAATCTTACAAACTTATTCTTCCATAAAAACATCAGATTCAACCTCGATAACATATACTTCAGTAAAATAACCAAAAACTGTTAAACATGCAAACTCAAAAGCATATAAACATCATAAACCTCATAACACCGGATTTAACTTGGAAACCCAAATAGGGAAAAACCACTATGGGATTTTGGACCCACTAAGAAATATACTCTTCTAGAGTATGCTCGGTTAAAAGCAAATCCTGTTAAAGATTGCAAACACATTGCTAGATGTGACCCAGTTAAGGGATTTCCCTCAGATCTGTTAGGATCTTCACCTTGTTAGAAGTGACCTTGTTAAAGGATTTCAAACACTCAATCAAAATGTCACCTTGCTAGAGGGTTTTACAAATAAGACTGTTAAGTCCATTCGGTTAAGAGATTTTCTGTCACTTTCACAAAATAACAATAATAAAAATCTATCTGCAACTTCACATCTAAAATGCTAAAGCAGATTCTTATTTGTTCAATACAATCTAGACATAGAACTAATCTTGTCCATCTGCTGGGCTTCTATACTCTGTTATTCAAATAGTTCTTCAAGCATCTATGCTCGATAATCACTATGTAGCATCCCTATGCATACATTTGCCCACATATATTGTTTATCAACAATTGCCTATTTATAAACAATTAGCTAACCTCTTAATCTCCTTGATCACATTTCCCATGATCAATTGTAGCCATCAGATCTTCAATCTTGTCCAGGTTCAATGTATCCTTCGATCTGAAAAACATTTTACCCCGCCTTGGAACTTGCATATATTTCTTGGAACTTGTGCTAGGGTATTGCGGTTCAATCTGCACTATAGATCTTCATGCCGACTTTCCTTTGCCATAGATTCATTAACAAACTTCATGCACGACATGCCAATCATTTAATCAGTTCCAGCTCATCAGCTTCCTTCATTAAATAACGCATGTAAACATTTAATGTATTCTGTTATAGCTTGGTTACAGCTCGGTAATAACTCGGTGAATACTAGACTTCACTCGGTAGACATTCCATCTTCATTAACTGATAGCGATAACCTTAGGGTTTACTGACTAGGTTCCTTAGGGTTTATCGACTAGATTCTTTGCTTGATAACATAGTATAGTATTAACCTTACAATTTACAACATATGTATGATGTCAAAACAAAACAATCTAAACATCATGATCTCATCATTGTCTGACTCAGTAATAGTTGCCCATTGAATACCTTATTCATCCCCTTATTCATCATATTCTTTCTGTGTCTTTTACTGACATCTTTATACTCTTCAAATCATACTTCTCAAGATGTGGCAACATCATACTGAATTAGAAAATCAATTTCTTGACATCAATGACAAAATAATAATATCAAGATAGTAAACATCCTTAATCAGTTATATCCATAATCATCAACAACCTTCTCAATATCCTTATTGAAATGCCAACAATCTTCCATTGTTTGTTATAATGCCAAATGCTAACAAGGTGAAGGCTTGTTTATATAGAAAAATATGGGCATATTAAACCAAGAGGAATAAAAACTCCCTATAGCCCAAAATAGGAGGGAGTTTTACCTACTTGGTCAATGCCAAGTACATGGTTATGCCAACTCAGGTAAAGACAAGAAATGATTATGGGGAGGTCGCAAATAAATCCAAAAGATAGTGTGACATTAAACCACCCAAATGTGGGTATGAATGACACATGTGAATGTAGGATTCTACCACATGTCCTCACCCTAGCCATTATATTATAACCTAAGCAAGCTTAATAATGTGTAGGAGAAATAAATATTCCCTAATATAAGAGAAAATAAAAACCTACACTAACAAGTGAAACACAATGTAGAATTTTATTGTTTGTTTGTATATTTTCCTAGACAACATGGTAGCATTATCTCCTTTATTTGTCTCTATTTTTATAAAATTATCTCTTTTGTTTCTTTGTCAGACTTGTCTTATAGACAAAGAAGTGTTTATTTGCATCAAATATGATTAGCATTCGTAACACACATCAGGGATATATAACACAAAGTATGGCATCTAGGACTACTAGGATCTTTAGATTCTCACTTGGAACCATATCCATAAAGAGAAGGCATGATATCTAGGAGTAGTAATATCCTCATATACTTAATAGGAGTCATGTTACAAACACAAAACACTTAACCTTTAGGAATAGGAATATCCTCATATACTTACTAAGATCCATGTCCAAAATTTGTCACAAGGCTAGATAAATTTGTTTAATGCTAGGTGGTTGATGAACCAATGAAGACCTCATGAGTAACAAGCTATGTTATTGCTATAGGGTCACCCTAGGTTTATTAGGCTTGAAAGAATATAAAGTTTGGATTTTTTTTTTAATATTATTACATGTAATAAGGTCCTCAATGACCATTTCATATCTAGTTTGGGTTATAGGAATTAAAATTGAGTCATTTTGCAAATATTGTAAGCAAGCTGCAAAACATAGAATGTGAAGAGTCCTAGGTTGTACATGAGGGAAAGTTGAATGGTTGGAAGTTAAAAATTAGTTGGGAATTTGTTGTAAATACCTGAAAAATTCTTTGTAAGATTGAATTTGATGGTGGGAGAGGATTGGAGATTGTGAAGAAGAAGAAACCCTTATTATTTTCCATTATTTCTAAATTTTTTTCTCATGTTGTTGAATGTTCTCTTGGTTTTCATGAATTTATATTTTGTAATGATCTGAAATGAGTTGGAGAAGTTAGTTATGTGAACCTACTTCCATTTGCAATTTCTTTCATTAATTTTCATAGCGATTTGTACAAACGTTATGTCATTTTTGGTACAGGCTGTCCTAAATGACCGATTTTTCCTATAACAGTCAGAAAGAAACATATGGTATGGATTGGTATGATACAATAACAATTTGAAACCAATGGGAAAAGTTTTAGAAATCAGTCTAGTTTCATTTCCTTTTTATCTGATCCAATTTCATTGTTTTGAATGAGTTATGATGGGCAAATGCAAGGTAATGAGTCACAAATTCACGGAAGTCCACGCATTGGAAAAAATGCTCTTAAAAACGGGGCTCTGTTGAGGTGAAATGTAACGGGGGCCCAAAGCAAAAATAAACGAGCCCTCATTTCTAAATCATATTTTACCCTTTTTTTCCGGGTGGATTTTGTCATTTTCACCCTAGACTGAAGTGAGAAAAGGAGATCAAAAATGGGCCCCCATGCTATGGACTCCATTTCAAGCCTCCACCACTATCCCAGGTACACATTCAATCATCCATTTTCACATTTTGTAATTTTATTGTATATTTTTCCTTTTTTTTTAGTATTATTTAGATTTTTTGGGTATTATTTTAGTTTTTTTTAAAGTAGCCTATAAATAAATTTGTTTTCACATTTGTAAATTCTTAATTTTGATCGCAAATATTCTTCAACAGTTAACCCTAAACCCTAATCAACAAATTTACAAATCAAAACCAAATCTACATAGTTAACAAAACAAAATATCAAATTTACAAGATACAAGATATCTCAGAAACATCAAAACCAAAACCAATTTGAAACAAAACTGAAACTAAATGGAAATCAAAACAAAAACCAAAACCAAATCGAAACAAAACCGAAACTAAATGGAAATCAAAACGAAAACGAAAATGAAATCGAAACAAAACCAAAACTAAATGGAAATCAAAACGAAAACCAAAACAAAACTGAAACTAAATGGAAATCAAAACCAAATCCAAACCAAACCGAAACTAAATGGATGTATCAAAACCAAAACCAAAACGAAATATTCATTAAGAATTAGCCATTGACATAGTCAAATTATTATAGATTTGGTAACTATTTTCCTACTATTCCATGACATGACATAATAGGACCAATTATGGACCTATTATGTCATGTCATGGCATAATAGGACATATTATGCCATCATGTCATATTAAGGCATGTCATGGCATAATAGGAATATAGTAGGTCCTATTATGCCATGTCATGGCATAATAGGACACATTATGCCATGATGGAAAATTATGCTCCTATTATGCCATGCCATGGTATGATAGGACCAACTATGGACCTATTATGCCATATAGGACACATTATGTCATGATGGCATAACATGTCCTATTATGCCATGACATTGCATAATAGGTCCATAGTTGGTCATGCCATACAATGACATGGCATAATAGGTCCTATTATTCCATGAAATGGCACAATAGGACCGTTAAATGTTTCTAGGAATTTTTTTAGGTATTGGGCCTTTCAACCAATAAACAAAAAAAATTAACCACTTCTAGCAAGCCACCATTCCAATTCTTTAAATTGAACATATGTACCAAAATTGTTCTTAATCCTTAATAGGCAATACAAAAGTTACCGCTATTAGTATAACCTTAAAAGTAATTAACATTACTCTTCAAATTTTAGATATCAAAGTTTAGGCTTAGGTTTATGCCATGTCATAGCATAAAGGTCCTATTATGGTCCTATTATGGTCCTATTATGCAATTTCAAGGTATAAAAGGACCAATTATGGACATGTCATGGCATAATAGGACACATTATGCCATGGCGGCATAATATGTCCTATTATGCCATGACATTGCATAATAGGCCCATAGTTGGTCCTATTATATCATGTCATGGCATAATAGGACCTATTATGCCATGATGGTATAATAAGTCCTATTATGCCATGACATTGCATAATAGTCCACCTATTATGCCATCATGGCATAATAGGTCCATAATAGGACCTATTAAGCCACAACATGACATGATTTTCTCGAATTGCCAACTTCATGATCTAATTCATCTCCAACACTGAAGTGCTAATTCGACATGTTTACTTAGTATGATAGGACCAATTATGGACCTATTATGCCATGTCATGGCATAATAGGACCTATTATATCATGTCGTGGCATAATAGGACCTAATATGCCATGATGGCATAATAAGTCCTATTATGCCATGGCATTGCATAATAGTCCACCTATTATGCCATCATGGCATAATAGGTCCATAATAGGACCTACTAAGCCATGATATGACATGATTTTCTCGAATTGTCGACTTCATCATCTAATTCATCTCCACATTGAAGTACTAATTCAACATGTTTACTTAGTAAATGACCACTTATAGAGGTTACTGGATCTAATATATTAGTACTATTCCAACACAAAGTACTAATGTAACATGTTTACCAGAACTACGACTTAATTATTTATTATATAAATTAGTTTATATATCTTGATCTTATTTTACTTTTTTTACAAGTTCATGTATGGAATATTTTATATTGATTTTAATAGTTGATGCATTTTAAAAGAAATGAAAGCATTGAATTGAATATATAATAGATCTATGAAGTTTCATTGAAAGTTTTTATTAAGTTTTGTGCATAAATTTTATATTTAAAGATTCAATAGTATGTATATGTATATTTTTTAAGTTCAATATTATATTATATTTCATGTGCATCTCATTCAATAAGGTAGAAATGTTACTATTTAACATTGCATAATAGTCCACCTATTAAGCCATGACATGACATGATTTTCTCGAATTGCCAACTTCATAATCTAATTCATCTCCAACACTGAAGTAATAATTCAACATGTTTACTTAGTATGATAGGACCAATTATGGACCTATTATGCCATGTCATGGCATAATAGGACCTATTATATCATGTCATAGCATAATAGGACCTATTATGCCATGACGACATAATAAGTCCTATTATGCCATGACATTGCATAATAGTCCACCTATTATGCCATCATGGCATAATAGGTCCATAATAGGACCTATTAAGCCACAACATGTCATGATTTTCTTGAATTCTGACTTCATCATCTAATTCATCTCCAACACTAAAGTACTAGTTCGACATGTTTACTTAGTAAATGACCACTTAGAGAGGTTACCATCTAATATATTAGTAATATTCCAACACAGAGTACTAATCTAACATGTTTACCAGAACTGTGACTTAATTATTTATTATATAAATTACTTTATATATCTTGATCTTATTTTACTTTTTCTACAAGTTCATGTATGGAATATTTTATATTGATTTTAATAGTTGATGCATTTTACAAGAAATGAATGCATTAAATTGAATATATAATAGATTTATGAAGTTTTATTGAAAGTTTTTATTAAGTTTTGTGTGTAAATTTTATACTTAAAGATTCAATAGTATGTACATGTATATTTTTTTAAGTTCAATATTATATTATATTTCATGTGTATCTCATTCAATAACATAGAAATGTTACTATTTATAAATGTTTTTTAAAACTAAAATAGATTTTTCTTTGACATAGAGTTGTATATAATTCATGTATATCTTTATATATACAGGAGCTCTTTGTTATCATGGATGTCTTTGACATAGATGAATTATTATGTCAAAATCCCCCACCACAACCCCCTCCCCCTCCACCTCCACCTCCACCTCCACCACCACCACCTCCACCTCCACCTCCACCCCCTAGATTGGATGAAATTCATTTAAGAAAATGAATTAATGAAAACCTACAAGTGATTGAACAAAATATTACTGCTATCTAAAATAAGCCAATCACGCCACCCCATCTTCTAGAGTTTGCAAAATCAATGCAAACCGTTGTCGAGTCAGTTAGATCTGTTGATTCTCAATTAGATCAATTTCATAGACGACAACGACAAAGAGTTGCGTGAGTTTTATGCCGATGGTTTAACTTATAGGAAAATCATTGATCTCAAAATACCCAAAAACAAGAGAACCAATGCAACCTAGCCAGAAAAGAATTTCAATTAGGTGGTGTGAGCATCCAGAAATGGCTAGACACTTTTTGGATAGATGGTGGATGATTTTTTATTATCCACCATATTGTAATTATGAGGTCCCTTTATATTTTTTGAAGAAATTACACTGTGAGTTTGTAATGCACCAAAAACCAAATTATTTTGATATTAAGTCATTCCAGGGTGTTGGTCGTGGAATGCCACAACATAGATTAGGGGCATAGAGTAATAATCCCCTACCAGATCCACCCATAGTTCCACTTGTTGCTCCATCTATTCCTGTAGATGTGTAGAATACATCATTCATTTCAATATTAGTTGCTTTGACTTCCCTCACAGGTAACCTGAGTGAGCAAGCTGCTCACATGGCATCCGCTCCTCGATCGATGCCACATATGTGTTCGAGCTATCATCAAATGTGTGTAGGTCCTACTGTTGATCTAGGATCCACTTCAGTTGTAGCTAAGCATGATGCAACAAATGATACTATAATGACATCATATATGGATTTTCTTTGCTCTGATGATCATCTTGAGCAGGTATAGATATATATACATGTACATGTCAATCTAATACTTCATTAAATATAGGTATAAATTAAGTGTATGTCTTTTTTTTTATACAATGTAATACTTCATTAAATAAATTTGGTTTATGTAGATAAGGACTACACCAAATATTAGAGTCAATATTGCATCTACTCCTACACAGCTTAGCACACCTTATGGGGTATAGTATCAATTTCTATCTAGACATTGTACTATATTTTTAAGTTAATATGTTATCATTGTATACTATATAAATTTTCGTGTTGATGCATTGAATGCTTCTTTCTCTAGGCTTCCAATCATGAGGGACCCTCTAGATCACATCGTGAAGAGGGTGTGACAACTGTGACACCATCTATTGTATGTATCTTAGAATTCATAAATTAAATATGAACTCTTACAAAATTGTAACTTAACTTGAAATTATTTAATACACATATATATGTTCAATAAATATGATTTCATTAAATGCATGTTTGCAGGTGGATAGTACTATCAAGATAGGTTATCCTCATCATTTTTATCAGAGACAATTTGAATGTACATCGACATTCTTTGAGGTCTTAATATGTAATACTTAATTTGACCTTATTTTGACTCTTAATTTAAGATTTAATTGGACACTTTGAATTTGACCTTGTATAGGACTTAGCTAGCACTACATTTGGCATTGATACTGCACAATCTGATATTCTTAGAGGAGATGAGCAACCTTATGTATGCTATTTTATTATATGATTATTTAATCAAATTATAAATGTTCATTTTTATTTAATAAAAAAATAAACACGTGTATGTGCTCATGTTCGTTATATCATGTTTCTTATCTTGTATACAAGATGGCACAACTATCGAGCATATAGTACATGCAGAACAAGTTACTGGAGTTCATGTACACACACATACAATAAGTTTGTAAATTAATTTATGAATTCCAACTGTATTTGATAAATGATTATCTTTTAATAGTTAATCAGGTATTTTAATATTATTTTTTCCTTGTACAACATGAGATGGGTGGATCTGGTCCACATCCCAAGGAGAAGAGACCACGATATGTTATTGATGATAGCACTTAGATTTTACTGTTTATTTGGCTCTGATATGATGTACATGTACTATTTTATATGATATGTAATTTTTTATGGACTTTACACATTTATTTACACGTGTAATTATTTTTTAACATTGTATATATTGTCTTGGACGTGCACATACTTTATATATATGGATAGTTTCATAATAGGATTAGATCATATATATTTTGTGCATACTTTATATATTTTGTGCACATTAGATATTATGTGGAGTTCATCATGTTACCATCCAAATATATATGGATTATGTGGACTTGAAATTTTATTTATGGAATTTTATTTAAATAACTTGTGATTAGATAAACTAAAGGTGTACATCATGAACTAAAAAAGATGATAAGACCAAAGTATCAAAATATATCTTATAATTATAACATATTTTAAACTAAATTAAAAAGTATTAATCATCATAGATACGCAAAATCTATAATCAAATATATGATTACCATTACAATAATAATGATGATAAGAGAAAAGTATCAAAACAAATATATTGAATAGAACTTGATTAAAACATAATTATCTCACTCATAAATTTGACCAATAGTCTCTCATTTATGTATATTACACAAAGTGTAATCAAGTAGACCTATCTAAAAAAATAAAAAATAGTCTATTTAAATTATAATAATAATGATTTATATCTCACAAAATACAACATAAAGTATGCACAAACAATAGTAGTCATTGAGGCCAAGTCTACTTTGAGAGACCTAGAAAAAAAAAATACATATGATTAGTTTTTATAATGAGGATGCATTGAATTTAAAATACAACATAAAGCATACATCATGACTCTTCAAAGGGAATTGCCTTAAGGGTACAAAAATTTAACTTACTTGTAATTATTCAAAATGAAACATAAAGTATGCACAAATAACTTGGTTTTCATTGATGCCTTCTACTTGTGGTAGACCTGAAACAAAATTACTAGATTAGATTTTATAATTATGATGCATGATTTAAAATGCTATATAAATATATATCATGAATTTTAAAAGGGAGGTGGATTAAGGGTTCAAATTATAACTTACTTGTATATATTCATTCTGTTATACCATCTACATCCTCTCTCTTTTGCAAAGCATCTATAATTGTCTCATGCTTTTCCATAGAGAGTCCATAATTGTTTATTAGCAATTTTTCCATGATATTTATCCAATTTTATATTAGTTGCCACTACCAAATGTGAGTAATGTATAATCTTCTTCTCTAATTCATAATCTTCAAATGCGGGCAATCCATTCTTTCTTGTTAGATATTTGCATAGATAGGTGCCAACAACAATCATAGATCCTTTTGGATAGTCATAAGCATCATCATCTACTCGAGGAGTGGTTAGCTTATGTTCTGGCTCTACACATCGAGCCAACCAATAATATGTCCCCTCTTCATTTTCCTTTGGTGCAACAATAGCATATACATGTCCTGTGCACAAAACAATTTTATTTTAATATTTAATGAGAAATAAAAACAAAAATATACACTCTAAAATTTCATATATGTACTATTTAATAAATCAAAACAAATTTCAAAAACAATTTTACCTTGTTGTATAAGATCTAAAATGCGATCATAGTCATTTGATGCAAACATCTGATCCATATCTTCATTAGTTCTTTCATGCGGATCATTTGCATCTATGGGTGTCAATGATCTTTGTTGTCATTCTTCAACCCATTCTTTATTCTCACAAAATTTCCAATCTCTGGAAACACAAAACTGACAAAAGCAAGCAAGCTCCCTTGTGAATATAGTCCATGTGTTTAAATTAGAACTCTTAAATAAATGCCATTTAGCTGATCCAATGATGGTATTACAATCATGTCGAATAGGAATACTATCTTCCTCTACCAACTAGAAGAAACGTTGAATTGGAGAGTTCTCAGTTGATCCTTTTGACAACTTTGAATTGCACCAATCTACAACTGCATGAGCAACTCTCAATTTCACTGCATCCTCAAATTTCAATTGTTCTCTAGCAAGAGCTCTTTTTACACAGGCACCAGCTCCATCGTGTTCCCCCTTACCATGTCCCTCTTCAAAAAAACACCATAAATGTTGGACATTGGTTTTCTTGTGAACTTTTCATAGCCAATAAAACATTCTAGCATTTTTGAATTATCCGATGCAGTTATTTGACCACATCATATGTTGTTTCATGTCAATTTCTCTTTCCTTAAGATTATCATGAAATACCTCGAAGCAATGCTGAACAAACTCTGACGAGTGTAATCGATTATCACTAGCATAGAAATGATACTCCCTCAAAAAATTTCTATTATCTTTTGTACTGTCATGGTCATGTCTATATATAATGTGCACACATATGTCCACTTGCATTGAGTTGTAGTATTGTGATTGAGTTTCCTCTTGTGGTTTTAGAGTATAATTTTCTGCAAAATCCACAATTGATACTATTGTTCCAATTGAAAATGTGTTCTTGCATATGCGAAACTGGCCATCAAGCCAGCATGCATGTTGGGAATGTTTCACATTTTGGAACAATATGACTTTTAAACTCACTGATAAATGCATTCACACTATTTTGTTCTGTAATCAATTCTAAATGTTTCCCCATCTTTTCATCCTTTAGAGGGTATTATATATTTTTAAATCTCCTAAATCAACCATTTTTTGTCCAAATGTTCATGCAAACATTCACCTATCAAAGAATAGTTTCCACATAAATTGCAAAGGCCATAAATGCATGATCTAGAAAGAAATAATTGCTCATTAGGTGGTTTACAAAATAAAATTGCCATAAAATCTTTTATAGTTTCAGGTGGAACATAAATACCACAATCCTACACAAGATCATTACCATGCAACATACAACGTATATATTGAAAAACATCATAATAGTAACGAAACTGAACATGAGTTTTACAACAACAAGATATTCTTTGTTTATTGATTTTAACATACCAGGGTTTGCAATTTTCAAATGTTCTTTGACTAATTCGTAAATTCATTAACACAGATTCATCACTAAATTTTTTAAAGAATTTAGTTTGAGTCATGTCAAGAAGGTGTTTTGGATGAGGATCACAAATTTTTGATCCCACCCTTAACTTTAAAACATCTCTAGCATTTGATGAAACTCTAGTGTTATCATGCCAAAATTTTGCAATTAATTGTTTAGTTTCATCATTTAATTTCATGTCCGGCCTTTGAAATCTACCATGAAAACTCCAACAATGGTTTAGTGGATCAATTTCAATTGTGTCTCTTCTTTTGGCCGCTCTTGACAAGGTTCTATGATGTAAGTTTAAATAGCCACTTATATCACTTAACATTCTTTTACTAACAATTGTTTTGTCAACTATAGCAGTTGTTATAACTCTACATGCCACATTCTTATCTTTAGATCAACTTGTTTTTCTGATAGAATCGATGACACTGGCAATAGTAGATACAACTTTCTTATATGATTCATCTTTTCTTTTTGGTTTTGCATAAATACCTATTTTTTTATGACTTTATGCATTTTTAACATTTTTATTAATTGTAGCATTAATTGACATTGGAATCCTAACTTTTTATTATAGAAAAATTGTTTATATAATCTATTCGCATGTGTTCTAATTTGTCTCCAAGAAACTAACCCATTAATATTATTTAGCACATTGCTATCAATAGTAAACAAATTACATTCATTTTCTTTTAGAGAGGGTGGTGTAATATTTTCAATTTTTATTTCTTTTCGTATTGGTGTATGAAATTTATATCCAGCTTCATTTAAATCAGTAATTTGATTGGCATCATAGTCTTGGGGATTTAAAAACATACTAGGATTCACATCCACATGAACATTTGCATCAACAATCATACCCATGTTTGGTTCTACATTTATTGCATCCATCATGATCTCTTCAATGGTCTCATCTACAACAGGCATTGAACTAGATGCTTCAGAAGTGTTATTCAATTATCGTTGTTGTGATCTTCGATCTCTTTGGTGTTTTTCCTCCTTCTCTCTTTGTGCTTGAATTTCATCTACTGTCATTGTCTTCCTTTGTTTCTTTTGACGTTGCTTAGAACCCATCTTTACAAACTCCTCTTCAAAAATATCTTTTTACCGAGTTCATCAAATATTTGTGTAAAAAATATTAAAAAGTATTGCCAAATGTTGTAAAAAATGTTTGTCAGTATGGATTTCAATGATAGTGTGGTAAATTTATGCAGTCTATCTTTTATTTTACAGTAACGGTTATTTAGGAATGGGCCCCCGTTTCTAAAATGGGGGCCCATTCCTAAATCCAACGATTAAAAAAAGGAATGGGCCCCCATTTTGAAAATGAGGGCCAGTTCTATGGAATTTGATTCCACAACCTGCCAATTGCCTCGGGATTAGGCCTGGGATGGCCACACTTGAGACATGGACCTACAAATTCAAATCTCCATGAATGAAAGCACAAATGTGAACTTTTGAAATAGTTTATGTGCCTGTAATTAGAGAATTTATATACGAAATTAAAACCCATTTCATATTATACTGTCTAGATTCTAAATATGTAAATTTATTTAAAAATTGATTACTTTAACTATTTTTTATTTAATTTATACTAAATTGGGTCCATAAACTTGAAATATTAACTAATTTTGTTAATTTAATAACTTTTTTTTATTTTAATGAATTTTGAAAAAAAAATTATATGTCATCTTGATCTACACAATTATTTTCTATTTAAAAAATAAAAAAATGCTAACTTTACATCAAATTATGGGGGTCGTACATGTCAAATTTAAAAAAAGATAATTACGGTCATTAAAAAATTAATAAAAAAAAATATCTAAAAAAAAAATACAGAAAAATATGCTCTTCAATCTTCAGTGTGTTACAAACTAGTTCCCAAAATGGTTTGAGAAAAGAATATTAATTGTGTCAAAAAGTGTGGGTCGTACACATGCATGGTATGGTCCTCAAACGGGTATTTTTAAAACAGTTTTTAGAACTCCATTCAAAACGTTATTTTATATTATGTGGGTATTAAAATAAATTACATATTTGGAAATTATACTCAGAGGGATATCTTTTATATTATTGACTTTTTCCAAGATTCAATCTCCAAGTGTTTCAAAATTTAAGCTCAAATGAGACAAAATCTGAAAATGGGGGAAAACACTTCCACTTTTTGGCCAAAACGTGGACTCAGCTTCTTGCACTGACCCTGATATTTTTTGTGAGAGTAGGCTTGTGATAAAACTAGGGTTTCCAACAAGCTTTAAGAAAACTATATATTTGTATTGCATCATCCCAAAGGGCTCAAATTTGGTGAGTCTTCTTTGCATTTCTGCACAAGGCTCCTACAAAGGAATTTGGATTGTTTGATCATTTGGGAAAGATATGGATGTTTTTGTGTGTCTTTTCATAGTAAATATTGTCATGAGGGTTTAACAAAATAATACATTATTGAGTTATTTGATGTAATGATGACTTGTATGCCATCAAAATCCATAGTGAGAGGCCATGATAAGGCCAATATTGTATGTCTTTTTTGAATTTTAGATGACATGTGTGAGATAGACCAAAGAAGCAATGTATCTAAGTGGTGTAATTGGAATGCACCTTGAATTTATTTGTATATCTTATATGTTGATTGATGTTAGTCCTTTATCTACATCAAATTGGGATCAGAGCCCAAAGATATGGGCAAGTGAAGAAGTTTTTGAGTTTTGTGTGTTGTCTTTTTTAGGTTGAATAGAGAACTTGGATTCCAAGAGACTAGGTGGTGAAGAAGGGAGGAAACCTAGGTGAGGTATCACAAAGATAAGGAGAAGCAAGGTGAAAGAGACTTTCTTGAAGAAGGAGAAATGGATTTGTTGAAGAGATACTTTTAGAGTAAGGAAGTACCAAGAAAAAAGAAACAAGTGGTGAGAAAAGAGGAAAGAGAGGTAAATAAGAAAAGTGAGAAGGGGAAGAAAATTAATATTGAGAAAGAGATAGAATATTTGAGGCAAGCCTTGGAAGAAATGAGAAAAAGATAGGAACTTGAGATGCAACAGTTTCTTGAGAGAGAGAAACAAGAGAAAAGTTGGCATTTACCAATAAGGAAGAAGGTTACATGGCCTATAAAGAAGATTACTCAAAGGAGAAGGAAAGAGGAGACGATAAAAATCACCAGACATTGAAGAATATTTTTTGATGATGGAAGAGTTAGAAGATGTTGTTCATCAAAGGAGATCCTTAGATGACACGGACGAAGTTGAGTGTATGGTTCAAGGAGGCAAGGAGGATACCTTAAGGACTCAATATTATATTTCTAACTGTTCATTGGATTATGCATGTGAAGGTTATAAAGAACAAGGAGAAGTGTATACAGGGTATGAGGATGGAGACATAGATGATGATACTGAGCCATATACACAAGAAATGGAGTCTTGGAATCTAGAAGCTGAGAAAATGATGGAAAGGAGATGGTGTAAGAAGAGGAAGAGGAAGAAGGACCCATGAAGAGTTACAAAAATAAAGGAAAAGTTGCAGAAGAATTGTAAGACCAGGAAGAAGGAGCAAACTTGCATTCAAAGGGACTTGAATTTTCTTTTCTCTAGGAGTATGGTGCAGGATCACCCTAGATTTATTAGGCTTCAAAGAGTATAAAGTTGGGGTTTTGTTTTGTTTTATTTTATTACATGTAATAAGGTCCTTAATGACCATTTCATATCTATTTTGGGTCATAGGAATTAAAATTGAGTCATTTTGCAAATATTGTAAGCAAATTGTAAAACATGGAATGCGAAGAGCCCTTAGTTGTACATGAGGGAAAGTTGAATGGTTAGAAGTTAAAAATTAGCTGGGAAAAAATTGTAAATACCTTAAAAATTCTTTTTAAAGTCTAATTTGATGGTGGGATATGATTGGAGATTGTTGGAGATTGTGAAGAAGAAGAAACCCTTGTTATTGTGCATTATTTCTATTTTTTTTTTCTCATGTTGCAGAATGTTCTCTTGGTTTTCACAAATTTCATCTTTCATATAATGATCTAAAAATAGTTGGAGAATTTATTTATGTGAACCTAATTCCATTTTCAATTAGTCTCATCAATTTTCATGGGGATTTGTAAAAGTTATGTCATTTTTGGTACAGGTTATCCTGAATGACTGATTTTTCATGTAACAGTCAGAAATAAACTTATGATATGGATTGGTAAGATACAATAATGGTGTGAAACCAATAGGAAAATTTGGATAAATGAGTCTAGTTTCATTTCCTTTTTATCTTATCTAATTTCATTAAGTTTTGAATGAGTTACGACATTTTTGGTAAGAGTAGGTCTATGATAAAACTAAAGTTTCCAGCAAGAATTAAGAAAATGATATCTTTGTATTGCATCATCGTAGAGGGCTAAAACTTGGTGAGAGAATTATTTACATTTCTACATAAGGCTCCTACAAAGGAATTTGGATTATTTGATCATTTGGGAAAGATATGGATATTTTTGTGTGTCTTTTCATTGTAAATATTGTCATGAGGGTTTAACAAAATAATACATTGTTGAGTTGTTTGATGTAATGATTTCTTGTATACCATCAAAATCCATAGTGAGAGGCCATGATCAGGCCAATATATTATTTATTTTCTAAATTTTTTATGACATGTGTGAGATAGACCAAAGAAGCAATGTATCCAAGTGGTGTAATTGGAATGCACCTTGAATTTATTTAATTATATCTTGTATGTTGATTGATGTTAGTCCTTTCTCTGCACCAATTATGCTAGGTGAGCTTCATTCTAATGGTATCAAAGATTACAAATCCATTAAAAATATCTCTATTTGATAGGTAATATTGGTAGAATGCTACAAAAAGGGTGGTGTGATAGCATAAACAATTTCAAAGTGAACAATAAATCTCATGTTATGTGCACATGTGGAATATATAGATAAATGGATGAACCCACCTTAAAGTAATTATGTACGACAATTGGGAGAAATTTCCTTAGATTTAGTATCATTTAAATAAAAACACATTACAACAAAAAAATTCCTCCAACCTAGAAAAATTAAGGTGATTGCATATAAAAGCAAGAGCATGCAAGAACACATAAGGGATCAAATCATCTAGAGTTAGTATGCATATATGATAAATAATTTGTTGAACATAATGTACCACTAAGAGGGGGGTGAATCAGTGGTTCCCAATATTCTAAACCTTTTAAACCAAACTCTTGGTACCGGTTAGCAAATCAGACACAACAAAGATATACCGGTGAGATAAGGAAAGTGATCAAATGAAAACACACAAAGATACTCAACACATAACACTAGATATACGAGGAAAACCCAATGTCGAAAAAACCTCGGTGAGAAATGCTGCTCAAGACTATTGCTCCAATCCAGCCTCACAATAAGCATTGATAACAAATTTTAGGGTACCAACCCAAGGAGCACCAACCCCTACACCGAGCTCCAAATCAGTGATATAAAATAGATCAGATTAATACAATATTTGTAGTCTTGTTACAAATGAGTTTTGCAACTCTTGCAATCAAAATACTTCACCGGTTTAACTCTTCTCTATCAGTTCTCCCTTGCTCAGTTCTCTGTCGGTTCTTTGTCCTTTGTTTATACCTTTTCTTCCCCGATCTTGCCTTCTATACCCTTTACTGGTACACTCTCTTTTCTACTCCACCTTCAACAACTTTCTTCCTTTAACTCCCTTGTTGGTTCACACAATTATTGTTCTATTTGGCAGCTTCCCAGTTGCTCTTACCTTACTAGTAAAACCTCTCATAAACCTTCTACCAATTAAACCTTTCTATTAGACAACTCCAACACTTAGATCCTTTTGATCTTCTCTCTGATCACTCTACTCTCTCAGTTACTCTGTATTCGCAGACATCAAGCATCACCTTCTTTCATTTTTGTTATGCATATTTATACTTGGATTTCCCACTTCAAATGGTGGTGCGCTAGGGATTTTCTCCACCAACTCAATCCGTATCAAATCTGATCGGATCTCCTCTCCTCGATTGATGATCTACAATAGATCAAACATCACCACCATTTCCTATAATTAGCAAGCTACAACTTATTTTTTGGCCTTTCTCTATCATTCACCATTAATGCCTCAGTTCTTTCCTTTGACCAATGAACACAAAGATCGGATTGTCCTGCTTGGTTTACATCATCCAAAAAGCTTCTGCATCTTGATTCGCCTCGAGACACACTTCTTTTGTCATTGACCCAGGATTTTTGGGCTCCTTATTTAAAGTCAACCTGCTCTTCACCTACCACATCGATGGATACTTCACCAACCTCTTGGATGTTTTCCACCTAGTATCCACCTGTTATCCTTGTTGACATCCACCTCTGTCTAGTCCACCTAGTCGATTTCTATTCATTCACAGACCAAGACATAATACCGGTGCTTGGTCACCAGTTCACTAACCTAGCCAATACATGTCACCTTACCGGTTATCCTTCATGCCTGCTTTCCTCCGTTCTATCGGTGGGTCAACCTGACTTGTCATCCAACACACTAATGCATCCACTAAGTCTATTTACTTGTGATATTATACCTACCTTCATACCAGTATCATGCCAACTAGTAGATTACACTCTTATTTGTTGTCTTTTCTTGCTTACTGGTGGTCATGTTTAGTTACTGGTGAACATCCATCTCCTTCTTTCATCATGCATTCACCTTTCATACAGGTAACCATCCATATTGGTGACATTCTATACTTACCGGTTGACATCAATGATAATACAATGCCAACAATCTCCCCCCTTGGCATTGATGTCAACATACTCTGCATTTCTTCAACCAGTTCTTTCTCCCCATTTTACTTCCATGACAAAGGGTACAACCTCAACATGTACTTATTTCCCCCTTAGTAAAATCTCCTCCTTTGACCATCAATTGGTTCAAGAGTAAATAAGGTATGGTAGTGAACCCCCCCTGAACCATATATCTCCATACACATTTAAGTGCATGAAGAAAGTGACAAAACACCTAACTTGTGTATCAAATACTCAAAAGTGATTACCGGTAGAGGCTTGGTGAAGATATCCACCACTTGTTCACCTTTAGGAACATACTCTTCCTTAACTGCTTGATCTGCCACCTTCTCCTTGAGAAAATGATATTTGATGGCAATATTCTTTGTCCTTGAGTGCATAACTGGGTTCTTTGATATGTTAATTGCATTTGAATTGTCACACTGGATGGAAATGGGGTCAAACATCTCTACCTGTATATCCCTTAGGGTCTACTTCATCCATAGCACCTTAGAACAACATGTGGTAGCAACAATATAATATGCCTTAGCAGTAGATAGATAAACTCAATCCTTCTTCTTATTGTGCCATGAGACAAACCGATTTCCTAAGAAGAATGCACCACCACTTGTGCTCTTCCAGTCATCAATGTAGCCTGCCCAATTAGCATCAATGTAGGCATGTAAGGTAAAATCCCCCTATTTCAGATACCATAGTCCATAATCAAGTGTCCTTTGTAGATACCAAAATATCCTCCTGACTGCATTCACATGTGACTGTCTGGGTGCAGCTTGAAATCTAGCCACCATGCATACTACCTATGCTATATCTGGTCTAGAAGCAGTAAGATATAACAAACTATCAATCATGGATCTATACAATGTCTAATCCACTGTCGATGATTCATCATCCTTGCTCATCTTGCCTCTAGTCACCATGGGAGTGCTTACCGGTTTGATGTCTTTCATTTGGAACTTCTTCAACATATCTTTGGCATACTTGGTTTGAGAGATAAATATCCCTTTACCTTGTTGTGAAATCTACAAACCAAGAAAGTAGGACAACTCTCCAAGCATTGACATCTCAAACTTGACTACATCTGATCAGCAAACTCTTTACACAAGGTATCCTTGTTGCCTCCAAAAATTATGTCATCCATATATACAACCATAATAATCACGCGGCTTCCATCTACTTTAATGTACAAATTACTATTTGCACTTCCTTTTCTGAACCCTTGCTCCTTTAGATACTTATCTTATGTTGAGTACCATGCTCTTGGAGCATGCTTCAAACCATGCAGTTCTTTCTTCAACAAACACACAAAGGTTTCATCATCATGTAGCATAAAACCTTCTGGTTGTCCGTGTATACTTACTCTTTTAAATTTCCATTTAGGAAAGCAAATTTGAAATCCATTTGATAAAATTTATAACCCTTGTAGGCAGAGAAAGCAAGAAACATCCTCATAGCTTCTAGTCTAGCCACTGGTGCAAATGTTTCTTCAAAATCATTACCTTCTACTTGTGAATATCCTTTGCACACTAACCTTTCTTTGTGCCTCATAATACTCCCTTCTTCATTCATCTTGTTCTCGTATACCCACTTTGTTCCAATGACATTTTTATCAACTGGTCTAGGAACTAATTCCCAAGTCTTATTCTTCTCAATCTTTTGGAGTTCCTCTTCCCTTGCATCATCCATTTCTAACTTTTCCTGGCCTCATTGAATGTCTTAGGTTCATTTTCAGTCATGAGGCAGCAATTGACTTGTTCATCATTCCGAGCAAGTCTTCTTTTAGTCTGGACACCATCACTCTTGTTACCTAAAATTTGCTCTTCCTGGAGGTTTTTTTGCACATACCAATTAGGGACCTTATTTGATGCTTCTTCCAGTTCATTTTTTGACTAAGCTTCTTCACCTTCATCACCGGAATCATCATACCAGTTGACTTGAGTATTTTTTTTCTTTTAAACATATTTTCATCTACTCTCACATTTACACTCTCAATGACTTCTTAGTATTTTGTTGTAGCATTTGTAGGCCTTATTGTGAGTTGAGTAACCAAGGAAAATACTTTCATCACTTCTAGAATCAAAGCTGCCCAAGTCATCCCAATCTATTTTAATGAAGCATTTATTCCCAAACACCTTGAAGTACTTGACTGATGGTTTCTAGTCATACCACAACTCATATGGTGTCATCCTGTTGTTTGTTCTGAGTTGAACCCGGTTCAATGTATATGCTGCAGTATGAACCACTTCCTTCCAATACATATCCACTAATCTTTCCTCATTTAACATGGTTCTAGCCATCTCTTTGACTGTCTTGTTCTTCCTTTCTACCACACCAATTTTTTGTGGTGTCCTAGGGGTTGATTATTGTCTTCTGATTCCATGTCTCTCACAGTAGTCTTCAAATTCATTTGATGTGAACTCTCCACCCCGGTCTAATCTTAGGCATTTTAGCTTGCATCCACTTTCCTTGTCTACTGTATTCTGAAAGATCTTGAATATATCAAATTCTTGACATTTTTTCTTTAGGAAAGTGACCCATGTCATTCTTGAGTAGTCATCAATGAAGAGCATAAATTATCTCTCACTGGCAAGATCTCTTGTCCCAGTTGGACCACACAGATCTGTATGTACAAGTTCAAGTGGCCTTGACATATTATGTTCCTTAGTCTTGAATCTCACCTTAGTTTGCTTTCCTCTTACACATTCCTCACAAAATGTTCATACCGGTTTGATGATTGGTGGTATATTTCTCACAGACCCCTTTTTCCTTACTACAACTAGATTATAAAAATTTATGTGGCCTAATCTCCTATGCCACAACTAGTTCTCATCCACTTATCCCATCATGCATTGGAACTCAAATCATTCCTTTAGATTGTACACATTTCCATCAGTTCTTTTACCTTATGCTACAATTTGACCCATACTCACTTCTCTTATCTGGCAACCGGTAGAGTCAAAAATGAATTTGTATCCTTTATCACATATCTAACTCATTCTTAGCAAATTATGTTTTAGACTATCTATATAATACACATCATGTGCCTTCAATTTGCCATCTATATTCAGAGTACCTTTGCCTTTTATCTTGAAGGAGGAGTTATCTCCAAATATTACTAAGCCTCCATTTCAATCTTCAAGCTTGATAAATTTATTTTTATCATTGATCATGTGGTTGGAACAATCACTATCTACAACCCACAAGTTTTTTCTTTCTGCATGTAGGGGAATATGCACAATCAGACTTGATTCTGCTTTGGTCTTGTCTTTCTCAATCCAAACCTATTTGTCTTCTTTCTTTTTGTTTGCTGCAACTTCTTGTTCCAGTTTAACTACTGGTTTCTGATCAGGAGTAGTCCTTTTCTGCTTGATTTTCTTGTTCTTGCAATGCTTTGCAATATGTCCAAACTCTTGATAGTTATAGCATTTCACATTGACATTAAAGGATGAATCTTTAAAACTATTGTAGGACACCGACTTACTTTTCCTACATGCAAAGCTCCTATGACCAAATCCATTGCACTAATAACAAACAACATCCATATCCTAGAGTGCATTAAATAGATTTTTACTTGCATAACTAATAGGGGGCTTGTTCATCAACCTACAATCACCAATTCTATGTCCAAACTTATTACACCGATAATAGTAGCCATGAAATTTGGGTACATACTAGTCTTGTTTCTATGGACCGGCGGGCCTTTTTCTCATTGGATGTCTCCCTCTCATCCTGTTGAATTTAGTGAACCCTTCATCAACAATCTTGAACCTGCGTTTATAATTTGCATTTTATTACATTGGGTGTGGCTTCCGATTTTGAGGATATTGGTTCACAAGATGGTTTCTTATAGCCTCAACATAGGTCTTCTTAATGGTATCTTTGTTGATAGTAAATGTTTGCTTCTCTTTACATTTACTTGAGGAAGTGAATTGTATCTCTTTACTGGAAGTGTCTTTTCTATTGGAACTTTTTCTTTCTTCAAATCCCAAGCCACCGATATCATTTTAATGCTTTTGATTGTTCAGCATCTTGTCCAAAGCTTTAGTGTTGCCCTCATACTTGCTACTTATTTTAAGTTCATCCTTACTCTTTTCAAGCTCCCATCTGAGATTTACAATTTCTTCTTCTAGATTTTGATGCACCTTCTCCTTCTTCTTCAAATTAGAGGATGTAACTTCACATATCCTCTTAGCTTCTTCCAACTACAGTTTCAAGTTAGAAATTACTTGATTGGACTCATCCAGGGATTTCTTAAAGAAATCTTGTTCTTCTGCTGCAACAAGCTTGACTTTCTTGAGTTCTCTTCTTGTCTTACTTAACTTCTCAAGAGCACTTATGAGCTTGCCTTATAGATCCACTTCAGCTTCAATGTCTTCATCTTCCTCATCTTCAATAACCAGTTCATCTAGTGGCATAAAGAGATTAACTTCTCTTTCATCCTCATGGAAGTCATCTTTTGATGCACTCTCTTCATCTGTGGCATCATCCTCAATGGTATATAGGCTATTTTCTTCCAGTAGCTTCTTCCTTGCCAATAAACTTTCTTATTTTTGTCTTTACCAAAAGATCTGCTAGAGCTCCTTTGCTCATCTCCACCGATTTCACTATAGGGACATTTTGCATAAAAGTGTCATATTTTACCACAGTTGAAACATTTGAGTGACAACTTTCCTTTATACTTACTGGATCCTCTCTTGAGCCTTTCTAACAAATTTTTCTACCTCTGCATCTGAGTCTCCACTACATCCTTTATGAGAAACCTCTTCCTTGCCCTTTTTGGTGGAGTTGAAAGCAACCTCTTTCCTTGAGGATCCTTCTCTGGTTGTCCTCATCTCATAAGAAGTTAAGGATCCAAATAACTTATCTATTGTGAAGGTTTTCAGATCCTTGGCTTCCTCTATAGAAGAGACCTTAGTATCATACTTAGATGTGAGTGATCTAAGTACCTTTTTGACAATAATTTCATCAACAATTTCCTCTCCAAGTCCTTTGATGGTGTTCACAGTTTCATCTACTTTGTGATGGTAGTCTGCAATATTTTCTTAATCTTTCATCTTCAATCCTTCAAGGTGACCTCTTAGTGATTGCAGCTCAGCCTCTTTGACTTTGGCATCTCCTTCAAATAATATCTGCAATTTATCCCAAGTCTCCTTGGCAGATGAGCAGTGCATGACCTTGATAAACTCATTATCTGAAAAAACACTGAGAATAACATGTTTAGCCTTTGCATTGTTCTCATAATACTTCTTAGCATTCCGGTATGTGGAAGGAACACTAGGGACAGTATACCCATTCTTTATAGACAACCAAACATCAAATCCTAGAGAGGACAGATAAGTTTCCATTCTTCTACACCAAAATGCATAGTTGGTTCCATCAAACATGGGAGCTTTAGAAGAGGAGGAGGACTCATTTCTTGCCATGTGGTCTAAGACCAAAATCTACCCAAGCTAGAGAAAACTTATTTGACCAGGAACCGAGGCTCTGATACCAATTATTGAACATAATGTACCACTGAGAGGGGGGTGAATCAATGGTTCCCAATATTCTAAACCTTTAAAACCAAACTCTTGGTATTGGTTAGAA
This sequence comes from Cryptomeria japonica, assembly GCF_030272615.1. NCBI lineage: Eukaryota > Viridiplantae > Streptophyta > Pinopsida > Cupressales > Cupressaceae > Cryptomeria > Cryptomeria japonica. Next base: position 255,377,745 of record NC_081407.1, on the reverse strand, counting down.
AATCAAAAGGAAGATATACGGATAATTAAGGAAAGTGATCAAATGCAAACACATAAAGATACTCAACACATAACACCATATATACGAGGAAAATCCAATGTGGGAAAAATCTTGGTGAGAAATGTTGTTGGAGACTATTGCTCCAATCCAGCCTCACAATAACCACTGATTACAAAGTTTAGGGCACCAACCCCAGATTTTAGGGCATCAACCCAAGGAGCACCAACCCCTACATCGAGCTCCAACTCAGTGATATACAATAGATCAGATTAATACAATAGTTGTAGTCTTGTTACAAATGAGTTTTGTAACTCTTGCAATCAAAATACTTCACCAGTTTAACTCTTCTTTACCGGTTCTCCCTTACTCAGTTCTCTATCGGTTCTCTGTCCTCTATTTATACCTTTTCTGCCCTAGTTATGTCTTGCATACCCTTCACTAGTACACTCTCTTTTCTCCTTCATCTTCAACAACTTTCTTCCTAAATCTCCCTTGCCAATTCACACAATTGTTGTTCTTTTTGGCAGCTTGCTGGTTGCTCTTACCTTACTAGTAAAACCTCTGATAAACCTTCTACTAGTTCAACCTTTGTATCAGATAGCTCCAACACTCAGATGCTTTTGATCTTCTCTATGATCACTCTCCTCTCTCTTAGTTACTCTTTCTTCACCAGCATCAAGCATCAACTTCTTTCATTTTTGGTCTGCATATTTATAATTGGGTTTCCGGCCAAGACCTGAGTTCAAACATTGGCGCGCTAGGGATTTTCTCCACCAACTCAATCCATATGAAATATGATCAGATCTCCTCTCCTTGATTGATGATCTGCAGCAGATCAAACATCACCATCATTTCATATGACATATGTACACACTTTCTATATTTAGCAACCTGCAACTTATTGTTCAGCCTTGCTCTGTCATTCACCATTAATGCCTCAATTGTTTCCTTTGACCAACGAGAAAAAATATCGGATTGTCCTACTTGGTTTACATAACCCAAAAAGCTTCTGCATCTTGATCCCCCTCGAGTCGCACTTCTTTTGTCATTGAACTGTGATTTTCGGGTTCCTTATTTAAAGTCAACTTGCCCATCACTTACCACGTCGATGGACACTTCACTGACCTATTGGATGTTTTCCACCTGGTATCCACCTGTCATCCTTATTGACATCCACCTATGTCCAGTCCACTGAGTCAGTTTAGATTCATTCACCAACTAAGACATATTACTAGTGCTTGCTCACTGGTTTACTAACCCTGTCGGTACATGTCACCTTACCAGTTATCCTTCATGCCTGCTTTCCTCTATTATGTCGGTGGGTCAACTTGACTTTTCATCCAACACACCAATTCATTCAATAAGTCTATTTACCAGTGATATTATACCTGCCTTCATTCCAGTATAATGTCAAATGGTGGATTACACTCTTCTCTGTTGTCTTATCTTTCTTACCGGTGGTCATGTTTACTTACAAGTGAACATCTATCTCCTTCTTGCATCCTACATTCACCTTGCATATCGCTAATCATCCATACCGGGTGACATGCTATACTTATCGGTTGACATCAATGACAATACAATGCCAACATAATTTATATTAATGTTATTGTTTCAAACTAACATCATTCAAGTTAAATTTAGTTGAACTATAAGTAAAATGGAGGAAGAGAACATGCAAAGAAACAAAGGACTTTTGGTTTAACATGAGAGAAATATAAATGAATCAATGCTTTGCATCATCCTGAAAATACAACAAATGATATTAAATACAACAAAATCAAACTTGCGAGAAAATATATATATGAAAAATAGAAGAATGAAGATAAAAATAGAGGAATTTTATAACATGGTTAGTTTATTTGTATCCTTGTGTTAATGGGGCATCAAGGATAATCCAAAGAGAGTTTTAACAAAATAAAAGACATTCCAGGAATCACATCATGGGAAATCACAGATCACCTGGAAGAAAACTCAAAAAGAGAAAGAGGGTCCAACCATTATGAGTCAATCTATATAAAATTGTATGCATCTCAATATTTCTCATCATAAAGAAATGATATGCAAGATGTTGAAGGAGATACAACTATTAAAATAAAAGGAGCTATGTTTGTTCCAAATATCGACCATTCCTTAAGGAAGAATCACTTTGTGTGTCACTACGAGCTAGAGGTAATGATTTAGGATAAATCAAGGATAACTCATATAAATCTATATAATTTCAACTATTCTATCCAAATCATCATCTAAATTTATTATCATAGGAGACACAAAAAGAAGACATCCCAAGCAGCACATCACAAGAATCACATCATATGTAAGAAAAGACAAAGAGGGTTCTTCTCTTATGAGCCAATCTATATAAAATAATTTACATCCCAATATTTTTCATCACAAAGAGATGGCAGGTAAAATATTGAAGGAGATATGACTAGTATAGTACAAGGACCCATGTCTAGTTATAGACATGAATCATTCCTTAAGGAAGGATCACTATGTGTATCACTAGGAGCTAAATTCAATGCTTTACAAAAAATAAAGGCGACTCAAAATCATTCTCTAAAATTTCAAAGATAAGAATGTTGCAATAACAAAATATCCTCAACATAGGCAAATAAAGGTGATGTCATATATAAGAAACAACATGTATAACAGATCCAAAGATCTGGGGTCAGTATACATATAGGATAAATATTGTATATCAATATAATTTTTCAAATTGACCTCAACCCCTAAATATAATAAAACTATAATTACAAAAAAGAAAGAGAATATAGAAGGAACAAAAGGAATTTTGGGTCAACATGGAAGAGACCTAAATGCCTGAATGCTTTGCATCATCACCAAAAGGTGAGACATAAGCATATTGATAACAAAATCATATTTACAGTAAAACATACATATGAAAAATAGAAAAATGAAGATAAAATAGAGGAATGTACAACTAGGTCAGTCCCTTTGTATCCTTGTGCTAATATAGCATCAATGATCATCCAAAGACATATTTAATAATTAAAATATATGCCAAGTAGAACATCATATGAATCACATCACATGCAAGAAAACACAAAAAGATAAAGAGGGTAGTTCGCTTATTAGAAATGTATAGAAAATAATCTACATTCCAATCTTTCTCATCAAAAAGAGTCTGCAGGAAAGATGTTGAAGGAGAAACAAATAGTACAATACAAGGAGCTATTTCTAGTTTCAAATATATACCACCCCCTAAGGAATAATCACTATGTTTCTCCTAGGAGCTAGATTCAATGCTTTAGAAAATATCAATGATAACTCAAAATTATTCTCTTATAGTATCAACCATGTCACTTAAATCATCTTCAAGAAAAACATAAGCTATATGATGTTGGAACCCAAAACAACTCTCACAAATCTACCCATAAAAGGATTAGGCATGCATTCGAGACTCGTCACACCTCTTTACATATGTCCATAGTGGCTATTTATAGTATATTTCCCAAGGAGGTATCCTTTGAAGATAGATTAGAGTTTCTTAAAAAGGAATTGTAGAACATTAAGGGTCAAAGACCTCTCAACAATCCCTATTTCTTGGTCTCTAGCTAATCTTCCCTAATATGTGGTATTGTTGGCTATCTAAATTTAGATCTTTTTATTTAAGTTTCTTATTTTCCCAATCTCACTGCTTGTGAGATTCACTCTTCTATCCTTGATGGTAGCACTATAAATGGGATTGGGCTCTTCAAGGTTATCAAATCTAAATATATACTACTCCCCTCTTATCTTAAGTCTTCTAATTTGAAAGATAACACCTCATAGATCTAGTTGTTCAAAGGTGGAAGAAAGGAAGTCATATATTGGTTTTTCATTCACACACATAGATTTGAGATGTGATGGTGCAAAATATTATATCAGACATTGTATTGTCTCAAGATTTTGGTTGCCTTTGGTTCTTGCTTAGTTGTTTTTTTAATAGGGCTTGGGAACTATGTATTATCCCCAAGAAAAATATTTTTTATATTTTATTTAAAATATAGGGATAACTAGTTGTAGTCACATAAATCTGTCCACTTAATTAAATGAATACTTAGTATTTATTTGATTATTTAACCATCAATTAATAATTAATTAAATTAATATTTAATTAATTCATCTTAACCCTCTTCTCCTATTGATTAAATAAATTATTCAATTTATTTGATTTAATTCACTTAACCAAATTCATACCATTAATTAAATAAATAAATCATATTTGTTTAATTAAATCTTCTCTCACATTTAAATAAATTAATATTTATTTAAATCCCCCAAAATCCCACCTCTCACATTTAAATAAATTAATATTTATTTAAATCCCCCAAAATCCCACCTCTCACATTTAAATAAATAAATCATTTATTTAAATCACCTTTATCCTCCACCCACTTGTATTTTCCTACAAAAGCAAGTTGCACAATTATTTTAAATAAATAATTTATTTAAATCACCTTTATCCTCCACCCACTTGTATTTTCCTACAAAAGCAAGTTGCACAACTATTTTAAATAAATTATTTATTTAAAATCCTATTTATCCTCACCCACTTGAAACCTTTAATGGTTTCACTTAAAGTATTCAAACTTGATGGCTTTAAAGTCTTCAAACTTGATGGCTTTAAAGTCTTCAAACTTGATGGCTTCCTTCTATAGTCTTCTTAAGACTTTAATGGTTTTCCTTAAAGTCTTCAAGCCTTTAATGGTTCCCCTCAAAGTCTTCAAGCATTTTAATGCTTTATCTTCCTTTTTCTCATTTAAATAAATTAATATTTATTTGAATATTTATCCAAATACAACTTGCACACATTTATTGAAATAAATGAATTTTTATTTTAATAAAATCCTATTTTCCCTCACCCACCAAATCCACTTGCAAAATCTAATCCCCTTCTAGATTCTTCTAACCCCTTCCTAATTAACTTAATCCATCCCCTAATTATTGTCACATTCCTAAGAAAAATGGAGTCACTTCTCAAAGCCTAAAAGTCTTTGATAACCATTAAAGGCTTTCAACCTTCAACCACTAAATGTCTCAAAGTCTTGGATAACCTTTGAAGGCTTTCAACCTTCAACCACTAAATGGCTCAAAGTCTTTGATAACCATTGAAGGCTTTCAACCTTCAACCACTTAATCCCCAAAGTCTCCAATAACCATTAATGGTTACCTCAAACCCTCCCACATGGTTAAAACATTTGTTTTGACTCAACCTCTACCCAACCCAAGGGTCTCATCAAGCCTTTAATGCTTTGACCATGATTATCTCTTAATCATTTGCACAAAGGTTTATCCTTGCATTAACTCCTAATCCAGTGGGTAATCCTAATTTAGGCTTGACCCTTACCTTCTAGATAACCATGAGGTCTCCTCAAGCATTTAATGCCTCCAACCTCTTCTCTCAACCCAATCTTATGTTGACACTTGTCACCATTTCATTGGTGCAAATTGTGCACATGGATCCCCAACTTTCAAGCTTGACCCTTGATTAAACCTTTCAATCCTGGCCATCCATTGCTCCATTTTTCTTATAAATAGAGCCCATTCCTTCATAATCCAGATCCTGAAAACTTGTATGCATTTAGGCTATAGACATTTTTAGAGAGCATTTAGCATAGCATAACTAAAATCTTGTCTTTTTGGTAAAATCAATCATTTTAGCATCAATAGAATAGTATTTAGCTTTTCATTTCATATTTGAAGCTTAATATTAAATCTCAATCCTCCATAAGCATCCATAGTGCAAAAAGCTGCTGAGAGCTACACTCATTTGGGACTTGGAGAGGAGAGGAACAAGGGAGGAGCAACTATGAGCATCTTGATTAGCTATTTCATTCTATGTTTATATGCTTTCTATTTCATGCTTAATATCTCTCTTGATATGCCTGTTTAGGATAATCTTTTGTTGCTAACACTAATGTTTGTTTCTTGTGCTCTTGTGTGTGTTGCCATCAAACAGATTTTCTAATCCTTTTTGCAGAGCATCATTTGGTGAACCCGACGTGAATCCAAACACCAAAAAGATCAACTTTTTTTTTTTTAACCAATAACATGTTTGAATGTTGAAAATGTCACACAGGTTGCGCTTTTGACACTGTTTTGGTGCGTTTGACATTATTTTGGCACTATTCACCCTGTTTCAGTGCTTTTCCCTTCTTTGTCTTTCCCTTTCTTTTAGTGCGTTTGTGTTAAATAGTGCCTCTGTTCAAACGCAGACTAGCGCTATTGTAACAAAACGTTGTACAAATCACCTTGTAACCAAAAAAAAAAAAAAACCCCCCCAAAAAAAAAAAAATTAGGCTTGTAGAAGCCCACCAAATAGGCAGATTTTACTAACTATTTTTCTCTTTTGTGCAGATTTAAATTAGATTAAAAAGTAGATTTATATTTTTTACTAACTTGTTTTTTGAAGTTGGTTTTAAAAATGAATTCACTTTTTATTTTGGTTTAAAATTAACTTCACATTTCAAATTTGGGCTTTTAAAAAAAGAATCACACATTTGTTTGGGGCTCTTAAAAAGAATTTCATTGTTCCAAGGTAAAAAGAACCACAAACTTACACAAAAACAACTTTTTTTTTTTTTTTGCAAGTTAGGAAACAAACTTCGTTTTGGTGCTTAAAATCAACAAGGCAAATTTTATTTCTTGCATCAAGATAAAACTCACAATCCACACTTCCATTTTTGGTGCAAATAAAATTCACAATCAACTTGTCTCATTTTTAAAGCAATTTTACTTCAGGCAAACGTGTTTTTCATTAAGTTGACCAGGATTTTCAAATTCTAGTTTACTCAAACAATTGCCTTTGAAAATTAAAAAGAACACCATGATTGTTGGAGCAACATCTCCAAATAGTTAGATCACATTGCAATGATAGATTAAAAAGAACAAGTGTTTTTCGTGCTTGGCACACTTGTGCAAAGAGTTGGTCGAGTGGTCCTACTTCTAACACACACTATCCTCTCCCTTGGCTTTCGTGGTCCTAGGTGCAAGAGAAAAGTGTTAGTAACACTCACATTTTATCTTTTTAAGAGAGGCCTGCCAAGGGATCGATACTCTTGGGAATGACCTCGAGCAGTAAATCCTTCGAGCCGCTATAGAAATCAGGTGAGAGTGAAAGCTATAGCCTTGGGTATAGCTGTTCCTCCAGTGTAACTGGCCGAAAGGACAAATGGGCCCCACCACCAGTTACAAGGCTCTTAAGTGAGTCACTGCAGAATGAACTTATGTCCAAAAACATCGAACATGACTAAACACCTTTAAGTAGTAGCCCACCTGTTCTATTGATTGAGGATATTTGAGATATAATTTAGTGCAAGAGCATAGATGGTTTTGCTCCCAAGATACTCACCATACATATTTCCTTGAGTAGAAACATAGCTTTTTGAAAAGTCACTTGTGGCTTGATAAAAGTGGTGACTCCCCCATCATAGGGATCATCTATTTGTTATGCTCGTGCAAGACTTAGTATATCACATCCTTACCTGCCAAGGCGGGATTCATAAGGTATGTAGTACCAAAGTCGAAGAAATATCAAGATGTGGGCTAAATTTATCACAACTGGCCATTTGACCTTAGGGATAAAAAGTGTTTGAAGTGTGTTCGTTTTAAAGACCAAGTGAAAATTGAGCCGACTTCAGACTTTGGAAATACACCTTAAAATACATCTAAAGGAAGGGTCAAAAACAAGTCCAAGGATTGGGTTGATCTAGACCCATACTCATTTGTGCCTTTGAGGCAACATTCTTGTGTTTGTGTGCTTGCTTTGTTTTCTTGTCAAAGAAAAATCAGAAAATCAATCCCAAAAACATAGTATTCATCCAACATTTCTCAAAAACAAACAAAAATACCAAAAACAAAATGCAAACAACAAAGAGACAAATTTTATGACCATTCTTCACATCTTGCAAAAGAAGAAGTGTCATCAGAATATCAACTTGAAAAGGAGACCATTAAGCTCAAAGGCTTTGATCAAAAGGAGGAACTTCTTCTATCTCAATAGACAAATCTTTGTCTCACATAGAGTCTTTCTACATCGCATGCGTCTATACCTTCAAGGTAAAACAAACGAGTTTGATTCAGAATCATTGAATCGTAGAGCTTTTATGCAATATAGAGCTCTGAGTTATCACAAAAATCAAGGAGGAAAGATTAATCCCAACTTCTTCCCAAACATCTGTATCACCTACAACACAGCTCGAGAAATACCTACAACACCTGAAAGGGAAGAGGTAGAGTTTGTCCCATTTATAACCCAAAGTTTTTATTGAAGTTGAGAAACAAAAACATCCATCATCTCACTCATACATCATCACTTCATCATCAATCCATCCCAACTCTCAAAACATTAAGAGGTTCTTGTCCCAAGTTCTCTTTTAGATATTGCTTGAAATCAAACACATCACATCACTTTTTAGATTGTTTCTACATCTAGGATAAGCTCATCCTAAGAGACACATCTACGCAGGTTAAAACTAGTTCATGAGTGAATCTTCTCATTGCTAGGTAGTCAGAATCTGTAACACATCTCAGATTTCTCTACACCTTATCACATCCAAACTTATCAAACAAACAAGCAATTCAAAGAAGGAATTTCGGTTACATCTACCTTAAAGTGCTAGAGATCCCCATACAACACAAATCACCAACCATCAATCTTTCATTTCATCACCAACTCATCATCATCTTCAATCAACTTCAAACACAAACTTGCAAACAAAATGGCTCAAACCCGATCACAGTCGAGACAACGAGAAATAGAAAGAGAAGAAGAAGAAGAGGAAAATCTCAATGAATTTCAAGAAGCACTTGGAGGAAATGCAGATGATGAAAACCCAAGTACTCCCACTCCTGCAACAATAGAAAGGGCTCAGCATAACCCTCTCTTTAACAGACTTTTTGACGAAATACTCAGGAGCAATGCGGATGCTCACTTCTTAAGACTTGCTCAAGAAGGAGCCAAACTCCCCTCAGACTTTGATCTTGCCCAATTAAGACAAGCATCAGAAAGACAAAGTCGCCATGAGGAGGAAGGGTGTAGAGATCCCATCAGATATAACATCCCTCGAGGTAACCCACCACCTCCTCCTCCAAATGAAATGGAGATGTTGCAGCAACAAGTCGAGAATCTCGCCCAACAACTTCATAGTGGTGTTAAGACCAATCAATTCTCACTTAATGACATCTGTCCCTATCCGTTTGATAGGAATCTTTATATGCCACCCTTTCCACGAGGATTCGAAACACCCAAATTTGAAAAATATAGAGGAAAGGGGGATCCTCGTGATCATGTTCGAGAATTTCTTTGTGCTTGTCTTGAAGTGGCATAAGAAGACACATATCTAATGCGCCTTTTTCCCCAAAGTTTGGGAGGAACAACCACGTCATGGTTTTCCTGACTACTAGGTGGCATTAGAACATTTGAGGAACTCATCCAGAAGTTCCTATCTCATTACTCTTATAATATTGAACGCAACATCACCATGGTTGATCTGTGCAACACCAAACAAAAACCAGGTGAACTATTCTCAGTATTCCTGCAACGATGGCGCCAAATATCTAGCAGACGTTCTCTTCAGTTACCTGAATGAGAACTAGTGGAAATATTCATTTCCAACTTAAACAAAGAAATGGAATTTCACCTGGATGTCAAAGACACAGACTCTTTTAACGATATGATCACCAAGGGTTTAAAATGTGAAAGGGCACTCATCAAGAAAGGACTCATCAAAATCTTTAATGAACCAAAAGATGGTCCTCGCCCGTGCTTCAATAGTGATAAACCAAACTTTTGGAACAAGAATAAGAATATCGTCAACGATGGGGTTGTGGATGCTCGAACTATCCAAAATGTGCAACCTGTGGTTCGGTTTGTAGGACAAAATCCTCCACCTCAGAATAACACAAATGTTCCTTCCAATCAAGGTCGCATCACGTCTCATGATGAACCTAGACCTCATCAGCAAAAACAAAAACTCACATACACTCCCTTAGGGGAACCCATTGAAACAGTGTTGCGACAACTCATTTCTCAAAATTTGATCACTCTACCTAAGCTATCAAACTATGAGCCTCAGGTCAAACCGGCATGGTGGAGAGATACTGAACACTGTGAGTTCCATCAAGGAAGAGGACACAAGACAAGTAATTGTCACCGATTGAAAGATCTCATTCAGGATCTTATTGATCGAGGAGAAATTGAAGTTGAAGGACATGACCCAAAAACAACCAATAATGATCATCAGATGTTCAAGAATCCACTTCCATCACAAGATCAAAGGGGTCCTTCCACTTCTAGGCAAGGCACTGATACCACTGATTATACGCAGGCTGCGTATAATTATACTGTAAATCACCTGTATGATGCCAGTGAACAAATTGCAACTATCACCTTCAAAAATCCCACCTCAAATTGCAATGTTGTTACACGTCGTGGCAAGGTCACCATCAAGGCAGCTCCACAAGGCACCACCTCCGTCCCAAAGCAGTACAATCTTGTGGAACAATTAGACAAAACCCCTGAACTTATATCCATTCTAGAACTATTGCGCCTATCGCCATCTCATAAAACAATCTTGGATCAAGCACTCCAAGAGGCGTCAGTCCCTGCAAACCTGAATACGGACCAGTTTCAAGCCATGGTTGGAAATCTAAAGTCATCACCTTGTCTCACTTTTTCTGAAAGTGACAACTCTTCTTTCCAACAACCTCATAATGCTTCGCTACACATTGAAGGCTTTATCAACCAACACAGGATCAAGCGAGTCTTGATAGATAATGGAGCAGGCCTAAACATTTGTACACTACAGTTGGTCATAGCATTGGGATATGCAATAGAATCAGTGGATCCTCACAAGAAGATCACCATCAAGGCCTATGATGATGCAGAGCGTTCATCCAAAGGAGCTATGGTACTACCAATCCGAGTGGGCCCTGTGGTAAAGCACATCATCTGTCAGGTTCTGGACCTTCCTCTGCCATATAATCTATTATTAGGGAGACCTTGGATACATGCCATGCAAGTTGTTCCATCTACCTACCATCAATGTATCAAGTTCCCACATAACGGTACAGAGATCACAATCCTGGGCGATGCAAATCCCTTTGCATTTTGCCATAATATCAGCCATCAACCAGAAATTACTGTTCCTAATAATAGGGAAGCCATTTCCTCCACATCATATGTAAGTCCCGCCTCTCTTGCCAGTTCGAACACCCCTATACCCAAGCAAGAAAAGCTTAAGATGAAAGTAGCAGAGGAAGGTCCTGGAGAATACAACTTGAGTCAGCTCTTTTGTGTGGGACAAATGCCCACTTCTCCTAGAACACATGGTAAGCCACAGCAGTTACTCTAGCAACCACTAATCACACCAGCATGTGCCTTGACGCCTTTCATCCTTGGAAAGAGTCAAGAGGAAGAGACACAAGATGAGGACCTACCGGACTGGATCTATAAAGATCCCATCACCACTGATAAACCGTGAGTTACACTTCCTACAGAACAGTATGGCAAAGGCCTCCTCATTATGCAAAGAATGGGATATGATGGTCAGAGTGCTTTGGGATATTGCAAACAAGGACGACATGAACCTCCACTACCAGAATTCAAGCCCAAAGGTAATACAGGCCTAGGCTTTGAAAAAGAGATCCTTCTTAAACTCAAATTCAAAGGAAAACCCAGCAAACCATTTTGCCCACCTACTACAAAGAGGACACCTTTCATAATCAAAGCACCATCAAGCACTATCCCCACTGCCCCATCGAGGCTCACAACCCCACCGCAACCATCATCAATATCATTCATCCCACCAAACGAACCAGTAATCCCATGAGCAACACCATTTGTAGCAACAACTGTATGGAAACCTACAGCAACATCTATGGCACCAGCCATTCCAATAGAAGCCACTAAATCAACACTGCCGATACTTCCAGTAACAAATCCTTTAATCCCCATCACAGTTCCTGCAGCACCGATCACTACAAAGATACATAAACCAATCACACCTGTCGTGTTTAACTCCAAAGACATCCCAGTATGGTATAGCAATCAGATGCTGGAGAGTGATTCAGAGACTGACTCACATGAGTGGGAATTTGATTCTGTACAACTTAACACTTCAGATGAGGAAGACACATCACCACCTCCGCCACGTAAAGACATCCCTGTTTACGGAGAAGCACAGATAAAGACCACTTGGGTACCTGAGCTGGAAACATCTTCCACAGACCCTATGTCTCATCCTACGCCTGATTCTGACAAGGAGAGTACCATTAACGACCTTCACCATAACGTCTTAACCCTCACTGATACATCTCCCGCACTTAACCTAATCGATGAAGTAATGCCCATTATCCACCCTGAACTCATCGAATGGAACCAATAAAATCCTCCATGTCTTGACCTCTTCCAAAATGATGAGGCTATCATTGACTTTTTGGAATTACGGGATAATCTATCAAGCGGGGATCACAAAGCTGGATTCGCCATTGAACTTAATAGCGCAGCATACTTCAGGGCGGATGCCAAACCTTTCAGCTGCAAAAATATAACAATGAAACATGGATCTTCCAGTGAAAACCACACTGTGGCACTGTTTGATCCCACAAAAGTAAAAAGAAAGAGCGTATCCAACAGTGAAAACATCTTTGAGACACTTGAGGATGAAGGGTTTGACATTCTCCCTGCTAATGCACAATAGGAACGATCAACAATTCTCATTGAGGAAACCAAAGAATACAATGTGGGGACTCCTGAAAATCCTCATATCATACATCTGGCATCTCTTCTCACTCCAAAGGAACAACCTAAATTTATAGAGTTCTTCCAGAAGCGTCAGATCAACTTTGCATGGTCATATGCAGACATGCCTGGGCTTGATCCTGATTTAGTCATGCATCACCTCACCGTAGCAGAAGGAGCCAAACTTGTCAAGCAGAAGCTTCGTAAGATGCATCCCTAGATTGCAGTGCTAGTCAAAACAGAACTCAAGAAACTCCTAGATGTTGGTTTCATTAGGCCAATTGATTATGTAGAATGGATCTCCAACATTGTGCCTGTCGGCAAACCAAAAAGGGGCATCCGCATTTGTACTGACTTCAGAGATCTGAATAAGGCATGTCCTAAGGATGACTTTCCCCTACCAAATATCAACATCATAGTGGATCTAATAGCAGGACATGCGATGCTTTCACTCATGGATGGCTTTTTCGGCTACAATTAGATAAAGATCGCACCCGAAGATCAACATAAGATAGCCTTCACATGTCCATGGGGCACATACTGCTGGAATGTAATGCCTTTTGGTCTAAAGAATGCAGGAGCGACCTATCAAAGAGCAATGACCACCATCTTCCATGACATGATGCATACTATGATGGAAGATTATGTGGATGACTTACTAGCAAAATCACTTACTAGAGAAGGACATCTCCACATCTTAGATCAAATCTTTGATAGACTAGAACAATATCATGTTCGACTCAACCCAAAGAAATGTGTCTTTGGAGTGACCTCCGGGAAGCTTCTAGGATACATTGTCTCAAGCAAAGGCATTGAGGTCGATCCAGCAAAGGTTAAGGCAATAATGGACATGCCACCTCCAAAGAATATCAGTCAGCTAAGGACATTACAAGGGCGGCTTCAATCCATCCGAAGATTCATTGCACAATTGGCTGATAAGTGTCACCCATTCACACACTTGCTACACAAGAACATCCGCTTTCAGTGGGATGCCAGATGCCAACAAGCATTTCAGACGCTTAAAGACTATCTCATGAATCCACCATTGTTGATGCCACCAGATCCAAGTAGACCGTTGTTACTTTATATCTCAGCGACAAGTACAGCATTAGGTGTATTATTGGCACAACATAATGCAGAAGGCAAAGAGTGTGCTGTTTACTACATCTCTCGCACACTGGTTGGCTATGAACTCAATTACACACCTATTGAGCGAGCTTGCCTAGCAGTAATCTTAGCAGCCACTAAATTGTGACACTATCTGTTGACACACAAGGTACAACTCATCGCAAAGATTGATCCACTCAAGTATTTACTCAGCAAAGCAACATTGACAGGTCACTTGGCCAAATGGGTAATGATTCTAAGTGAATTTGACATCGAGTATGTGGACCGTAAAGCTATCAAAGGGCAGGTCATTGCAGATTAGTTGGCCGATGCACCACTCATAGGCGATCATCCCCTCATTTCCAATTTTCTAGATGAAGAGATATTCATGATCACAGAAGTACAACCATGGAAGCTATATTTTGATGGTTCATACACTAGGCACGGCTCAGGGGCAGGCATTTTGTTTATCACACTTCAAGGTGACAGCATCCCGAAGTCTTACAGGCTCACATTTCCATGCACAAACAACATAGCAAAGTATGAGGCCTTGATCACAGGACTCAGGTTAGCCGTACAATGGAAATTACAAGAACTACAAGTATATGGCGATTCCCAACTAGTCATTCGACAAGCAACAGATGAATATCAGACCAAAGATGATAAACTCATGCCATATAAGCAAATGGTGGACACTCTAAAGACATCATTTACTACTATCACTTTTGAGCAGATACCAAGAGATCAGAATCGAGCTACTGACGCTATGGCTACCATCGCATCTCTACTAGATCTTCCACATAATTCAACACGCTACGAGTTCTTGGTAGAACAGCTTTGGATCCCCGCTTATGATATCCCCGAATCTGAAATGATATGTCACCTTGTTGGTTCTGAATCCCCATGGTACGGTGAGTTCTACACCTATCTCCGCGATCATACCCTTCCTCCCAACCAATCAAATAACCAACGAAAAACCTTCATTCGCCAAACTGCTCGATATACCATTATTGCCGAAACCCTATACCGACGTAGTCTTGATGGTACTCTCCTTCGATGTCTGGAACAGGATGAGATAACAAAGGTTTTGGAAGAGGTACATGAAGGAATTTGCGGGACTCACTCAAGTGGTCCATCACTAGCCAAGAAGATCATGCGAGCTGGATACTATTGGCCATCTATGGGAAAGGATTCCTACTACTTTGTCAGGAAATGCAAGAAATGTCAAGTTCACGGCGACCTGATACATGCACTAGCACAAGAACTGCAACCAATCACAACACCATGGCCTTTTTGTCAATGGGGCCTTGACCTTGTGGGTAAGATTCATCCATCTTCATCCAATGGCCATAAATTCATTATTACCCCCACTGAATATTTCACAAAGTGGATCGAAGCTGTTCCACTTACTCAAGTCACTGGCAAGCAGATCGCCTCATTCATCCTCAACTACATCATCTGCCGGTATGGTGTACCCATGTCCATCATCACAGATAACGGTCTTCCTTTGAAAAATCAGGATGTCCGTGAGCTTTGTGAGAAATTTCATATCCAACATCGCTTTTCCACTCCCTATTACCCACAAGGCAATGGTCAGGCTGAAGCATCCAATAAAAACATATTGAGAATCCTAAAGAAGACAGTCAATGATGCCGGTCGTGATTGGCATGTTCAATTGAATCCAGCATTATGGGCATATCGAACTAGCATTCGAACCCCTACAGGTGCAACTCCTTATTCATTGGTCTATGGTGCAGAAGCTATCTTACCTATTGAGGTTGAGATACCATCATTACGAGTTTCCTTGCATAATCTCATCGATGATGAAGCATACAGAGTCTCACGCCTTCAGGACTTAGAGTTACTTGATGAGAAGCGACAAGCTGCATACAATCACCTCAAAGCCTATCAGCAGCGCATGAGTAGAAGCTACAATCACCGAGTTAGATCTTGTACATTTGAGGTAGGTGATCTTGTTCTTCGAGAGAATCCTCGCAACCAACCAAACAGAGAACATCAAGGCAAGTTTGAATCAAATTGGCTCGGCCCATATGTTGTCACTGCTGTATTCGGGTCCGGGGCATATCAGTTGGCTACATCAGACGGAGAACCGCTCGCAGATCCAATCAATAGTTGGCTACATCAGACGGAGAACCGCTCGCAGATCTGATCAAAAGGTGTACAAGGCATCAGGCTCCCCTGCATATCAGAAAATACCAAAAACATTCAGAAAAATGTCCTAAAGAAAATACCAAAAACATTCAGAAAAATGTCCTAAAGAAAATACAAAAACATTCAAAAAAGTAAAGAAAAATCATGCATCCAAACGGTGAACAACCACTCCAGTGGCACCTTGGGTAAGTACGATGGCGAAAACCTGGCAAACAGGCGCCACTCGTAAAGGCAATGGCTCCAGTATCTTTCAGGCTCGTTGTGATCCCATTCATACATACACACATCCATCCATCTAACGATGGCTTGTTATTTGATCTGTAATCCAAGAAAGTACTTCATGCGTCTGGCATCCCGCTTTTTCATAAATCATGTCCAACTTGGGGGCAATGCCCTTACAATCTAGATGATGGAAGTGGATTCTACATTACTGGTGATTCATTGGCAAAAACATTCAAAAATGTCTCGCAAAATACAAAAACATTCAAAAATGTCTCGCAAAATCCAAAAACATTCAAAAATGACTCACAAAATCCAAAAACATTCAAAAACTATTACACAAAATCCAAAAACATCGAAAAACCCATCGAAAATCACACAAAAACATGGCAACACCTTGTACATATTCATTCAAGCAGATGCAAAACCAACATTAACACAGTACTCACACAATGACCATTTATCAATCGACCACACAATCCACATCCAACAAATCAGAAACTGTCTTTAAAAACAAGGATGCATCCTTCCTTACCAAAACAAAGACAAAAGTGACGTTTTCTTTGACAAGAAAATTATGTTAAGCTATCAAATGCTTGGTTGATTCGTGAGTAATTCATTTGTTTATCTGTATCGGGATCTTTCAGCATTGTTTTGTATCGTTTGCGCATTATTTCCGATGAAGTTCTGGGGCATGTACTAATGGTGTCTACGTGGGAAGTTCACTAAGCTATGTAATCTTATGCCAAATACAGTCATAGATCATTACGGCTTGCTGACTACAACGTATACCTCGACCATATGAGCTTGAACCATTACCAAGGATCCATATTCTTTTATTCTTTATGTATATACTATTTGTTTACAGGTACAATGCTCATTCTTTGGTTCCTTCTCATCCAATTTGGATAAAGGTTTTTATTTCTTAGTACGGTATGCACTTGTCTCAGGATATGATCAGCGTAAGATCAAGGAGGACGATCCAAGTCATGCATGAACGGAGATAATCCTTGTCTGTTCCACAAGCAATACTCAGGTCAACTTGATCCATTATATCAAGTTGCTTGTATTAACTTGCTATATCAAATCCATGTAAGAAATACTCTGGTCATCTTGAATCATTATGTCAAGATGCTTGTATTCTCTTCCAACATTTTAAAGCTCAATGATGAAAATAGAGCACTATGGATCGTCATTCCATCTCATCTATATATACTGCATTTCGTTGCATTCCAACCATCCATACATTCATAATAGCTGCATATCATGCATACATAGTCATAATAATGCATACTCTATTTTCCTCTTCTTCCATAGGAATGAGTCATAGGTCCTCCATTTCTTCTAACATCGAACCCCCCCAACCCTTCCCATCTCAATAATCAACATCACATATCCTTCATCGTTTCCCTCAACCCAATCAAGCCACGTTCATCACCATCCATCTCTAATAGGAGGGATTGTGTTTCCCATCCTCATTCATCCACACAATCAAGCCAGTTACTCTGTCTACACAGATACATCGACTCCCACACACCTAGACTATCAACAGATACTCTGATCACGTATCTTCGGGTCTCAACAGGTAATCGATTATGGTAATCCTAGACTACATCAGGCATTTATCATAATGACCTAGTCTCAACGGGGCTGCCATGATTCCCCACAACCATCCATCACATGCACATACTATCAATTGATCAACCAATCAAACACAATCCAACGGACAATTACATCAATTGTCTACGTCTCAACAAGTATTTTGCTTCATATACCTTGACTTCATCGGGCAATTACATCAATTGTCTAAGTCACATCAGGTCACTTTGATTCACTTACTCAGACTTTATCATGTCCAAGCGACCAACTGACATCAACCGTCATGCTTTGACTTGACCGGGGCAATTAAACCGATTGCACCAGATTGTCCAAACAATTTTGATCAATTGCATAGCATCAATCCAAACCCCACACTACATCTGCTATGTATCTCTTGCATGACCTCAAGGTACTCGCTGGCTTGTTGTTTCTTCATATTCACTCCATTTTCTCCCATTCTTTCATCATTAGTTCTAATTTCTTCTATTCTACCTCCCCTCCACTTTGCATTCTTTTTCGAGAGATCGCCCAATTTTTCAAAATAAAATTCGGCCCATCTCTCGAGGGGGCATACCACCCATTAAATTTACATTTTATGGGGCATTTCTTCACACCTATTTTTCTTTCTTTGAAACGACGCGATAAACTGCACCGTCTCAAAGAGGGGCAAATGTAGTCACATAAATCTGTCCACTTAATTAAATGAATACTTAGTATTTATTTGAGTATTTAACCATCAATTAATAATTAATTAAATTAATATTTAATTAATTCATCTTAACCCTCTTCTCCTATTAATTAAATAAATTATTCAATTTATTTGATTTAATTCACTTAACCAAATTCATACCATTAATTAAATAAATAAATCATATTTGTTTAATTAAATCTTCTCTCACATTTAAATAAATTAATATTTATTTAAATCCCCCAAAATCCCACCTCTCACATTTAAATAAATTAATATTTATTTAAATCCCCCAAAATCCCACCTCTCACATTTAAATAAATAAATCATTTATTTAAATCACCTTTATCCTCCACCCACTTGTATTTTCCTACAAAAGCAAGTTGCACAATTATTTTAAATAAATAATTTATTTAAATCACCTTTATCCTCCACCCACTTGTATTTTCCTACAAAAGCAAGTTGCACAACTATTTTAAATAAATTATTTATTTAAAATCCTATTTATCCTCACCCACTTGAAACCTTTAATGGTTTCCCTTAAAGTATTCAAACTTGATGGCTTTAAAGTCTTCAAACTTGATGGCTTCCTTCTATAGTCTTCTTAAGACTTTAATGGTTTTCCTTAAAGTCTTCAAGCCTTTAATGGTTCCCCTCAAAGTCTTCAAGCATTTTAATGCTTTATCTTCCTTTTTCTCATTTAAATAAATTAATATTTATTTGAATATTTATCCAAATACAACTTGCACACATTTATTGAAATAAATGAATTTTTATTTTAATAAAATCCTATTTTCCCTCACCCACCAAATCCACTTGCAAAATCTAATCCCCTTCTAGATTCTTCTAACCCCTTCCTAATTAACTTAATCCATCCCCTAATTATTGTCACATTCCTAAGAAAAATGGAGTCACTTCTCAAAGCCTAAAAGTCTTTGATAACCATTAAAGGCTTTCAACCTTCAACCACTAAATGTCTCAAAGTCTTGGATAACCTTTGAAGGCTTTCAACCTTCAACCACTAAATGGCTCAAAGTCTTTGATAACCATTGAAGGCTTTCAACCTTCAACCACTTAATCCCCAAAGTCTCCAATAACCATTAATGGTTACCTCAAACCCTCCCACATGGTTAAAACATTTGTTTTGACTCAACCTCTACCCAACCCAAGGGTCTCATCAAGCCTTTAATGCTTTGACCATGATTATCTCTTAATCATTTGCACAAAGGTTTATCCTTGCATTAACTCCTAATCCAGTGGGTAATCCTAATTTAGGCTTGACCCTTACCTTCTAGATAACCATGAGGTCTCCTCAAGCATTTAATGCCTCCAACCTCTTCTCTCAACCCAATCTTATGTTGACACTTGTCACCATTTCATTGGTGCAAATTGTGCACATGGATCCCCAACTTTCAAGCTTGACCCTTGATTAAACCTTTCAATCCTGGCCATCCATTGCTCCATTTTTCCTATAAATAGAGCCCATTCCTTCATAATCCAGATCCTGAAAACTTGTATGCATTTAGGCTATAGACATTTTTAGAGAGCATTTAGCATAGCATAACTAAAATCTTGTCTTTTTGGTAAAATCAATCATTTTAGCATCAATAGAATAGTATTTAGCTTTTCATTTCATATTTGAAGCTTAATATTAAATCTCAATCCTGCATAAGCATCCATAGTGCAAAAAGCTGCTGAGAGCTACACTCATTTAGGACTTGGAGAGGAGAGGAACAAGGGAGGAGCAACTATGAGCATCTTGATTAGCTATTTCATTCTACGTTTATATGCTTTCTATTTCATGCTTAATATCTCTCTTGATATGCCTGTTTAGGATAATCTTTTGTTGCTAACACTAATGTTTGTTTCTTGTGCTCTTGTGTGTGTTGCCATCAAACAGATTTTCTAATCCTTTTTGCAGAGCATCACTAGTAAATATGATTCAAAATAATATTTTAACCAAAATCCAAAACCAATATGATGATTTTCTTGCAAACCCACAAATATATAACAAATTTATCACAATTTATATGCACCTGATTACAAAAATTTCACACCAAAATATAGGAAACCTCTTCAAAAGTGATATGAAATGATTTAAATTAATAAAATAAATTAATTTTATGTCATAAGAAAGACATAACATCTACTAAAAATCTAGAAACAAGATTCAAAGAAAACTCACTACAAACTTCACCAAAGTTCAGGAATAACTCACCAAACTTCAAACAAACTTTATTAATGAAAAATAGCAAGAAAATACATAAAACAATAGAAAAATTATGGCCTAAATTCTGCCATGAACTTCTAAAGCCATCAACACACTTAGAACCAAATTATAGCTTCGAAACCCTCACTTGCAACCTATCAACCTCCAAGAGAAACTTCTAAAATTACAAAGTATGATGTTTGAAACTAAGAAAATGGTATGGACAACCCCAAGCAGAAAACCACATCCAATTATTTTTTAATATAATAATAAAAATAAAATATCAATTAAATTTTGCAAACTACAGGAAAATCACCTACAAACCCAAAATACTAAGAACTATTATCATTGTCAAATCATTCAGCACAATGATAATCACTTAATGAGATTATTCTATGATAATATTTTAATATTAGATCACTTAGTATTCCTCTAGCTCTCATCCTTACCTCACCTAGAACCCTTAAAACTCCCATTCTTCAGTCTCCTCAATTGGTTTATTAGTCACTATAGATGCGATGACCTTTCTATTATGTAAAATCTACAACATGAACAAATGCAATTTAGAGCCAATGCCATGTATATATGAAACCACATTAAAAATCCCAATTTGGATGCCCAAATCCAACTCACAAGGAAAGGAAACTTTCCTTTTCTCCAATTGTTTGCAAAATCCAACCTCCTAATGAAAATTCCAACTTAAACAAGCTACTCATTACCACTAAAAGACAAAATAGCTAATGAATTGAAACTTCACAAATCTCAATGCCAAAAGGAGGGAAAAAATAAAATTTAAATGTATATGGTGTTTAAATAATATTCTAGTCCCAACCAAGTCCCCAAAATTATTATTATTCCCCAAACTATAAATTGATCCCAATTTTCTATTTTGAGATTTTCAACTTACCATTTTTAGTACCTGATATTCTATTTTGGATTGTTGACTTAATAATTTTAGTAAGTTTCCTTTCTAATAAAATTTAGAAAAAGGGACATGACAACCTATAAAAAATCCAAATTGATCAAATAAAAAATATATACTTCAAATTAGGATGAGGAAATAATAGATTTAATATAAACTTACATATTTTTTATTAGATGGATGAGTGGCTATGACTTGATCTTGGGTCGTGATTTTACCCCCATTATAGTTGGAGTGGATGTGGAGAGGTGGTAGTTACTTTTAGCTAGTTAACTCATTTATATATTTCATATAATTATTAACTATTTGATTTAATGAGTTAACTAATTTTATTTAATTTATATGATTTTATTCATTTGTTAACTGATTTGAATTATGGATGGCATGTGAGAGTTGTAGATGGAGTGACAAGAGGGTTTCAATTGTTGTAGGAGAAGCCGAGGGTGATCATGACAATGTGGCTAGTGTGTTTGTGTAGGCCCTTTGTTTGCTTTGCGCTTTTATTTTTGGTGGGTTAGGGATTCTTTGTGACGACCTTTTCCGTGATCTTAGCAAACATTGGGTCGTTGTTTCCCTCCTTATGAATGGTAATTTCTTCTTTGGTGACAGGTTCTGGCCTTGGATAATAGTTTCTTGGGCTTTCTATTTTCCTCCTATTTTTGGAGGCCAACCTTAAACCACACACACTAAGCAACATATTAAGCCTAGAGAATGTTAGTCAACTCTGAGTGTTTAACACTTTCAAGCCTAAAAGTCTATTCTTAGTGTGAACACACACCTTAAGCAATATATTAAGCCTAGAAGTGTAATCTTAATGTGTGTGGCTTAAGTCGTTCTCTTTTGGGGTGGTTCATTGTTGTTTTCTTTGTGCTAGGTTAATCTATGTGTGTTCCATCCTTTGGGCTATCTTGAGTGCATGGATGAGTGTATCCCATTTTCCTTTTGTAGTTGTTTGGGTTGGGGAGATTTGGCATTTGAAGTAGGTCATTGTTCCTAAGACGTTATTTTCTATTTCATCCCTGGGCTCTATTTCTGGAGCCATGTTTTTGTGGATGCTTTATTTTTTGGGCCATCCATTTGGGGACTTGTAGTGTATTTTTGGATTCGATGTACATTTTTCTCTTTTTGTTGGGGCTTGGGTCAAGTTGGGATAATCTCGAGGTTTCGGTCACTGGTTTGAAGAGATTCTCCTTTGTGAAGGTGTTTGTGTTTCTCTAGTCTAGTTTTTTGGTGGCCCAAAGTCTTATTCTTTATGGATTCTAGGGTTGTGGCATTCTCTCTACCTTAGGTGGGGTTCTTTGTGGTTACACTAGCTCCCTTTTGGGCCTCCTTTTGAGGTGGAGATTCCTTTGTTAGGGTTTGGTTGTGGCCTTTAGGGTTTTGGTGGCGGTGTGTTGTTCGATGGATAACGGTTTTCCTTGTGGTGTTGGATTTCACTACATATTTTGGGTGGGTTTTGGTTGAGTGTTGTGGGTTGGTTATCCTATGGGCATTTAATCAGAGAGGGCTATGATTTCTTCCTGTCTACTCACGTAGTGGATTCTAACCTCTATTAGTGGTTCTAATTCTCTTCTTGGGCAATTGCTTTAGCCCTTGTTGCATCTCACCCTCATGTAGGCTCTCTTGAGGTGTTTCTCTCAAGGGCCCTCTCCTAGAGGATGGGAAGGGGTATTATTTTTTGAAGGTTCCTTCTTCCCATTTGGGTTATTCTAGTGTTGTAATTTATTGTGTTTTTGTTGACAATAAATTTAAAGAGGTGATCAAAGTTGTTTGATCTATTGGGACTTCTCCCAAGTTTGGTATGTGGATGCAGGGTGTTGCAAATGTGTTTTTCTTTAAGATATTTTATGCACCTTCTAGAGTTGGATCTCCACTTTCCACTGTGGGTTGAATTTGGAGGCATGTTGTGGGTTGGTTACCCTATAGGTGTCTAACCAGAGTGGGTGACGCTTTTGTGATGCCTTCTCCAACAATGGACTTTAACTTCTTTTGTAATATAGATAGAGGACCTATTCAGGTGGTCCATTTTTCTCTATTTGTAGGGTTTCCTACCATGATATGGATTAGGGATGCCTTTTAAAAACCTTCAATATGTTGTTTCCTTGGTTGGTTTATTTTTAGTGTAAGGGTTTTTGTCCAGAAAAAGGTTCAGGGTTTTGTCCTGAACCCTTTTGTTTTGATTAAGTGATTTTGGGGTTTGGGACCCTTGTTCTAATTGGTTGGTTACTCCAGTCAAAAGCCTCATTTCAAGAAATGTCTTTCCTTTTTTGGTGTTTTTAGTCTTGGTAGTCTCATGACTTGTGAGTTCCTCCAATGTGTATGCCTATAGTGCAATTATGTAAAGGTTTGGGCTATCTTGCTTCAATTAATCAAAACCAATTTGAATTATGATGCAATTTGTTTTAATAAATTATTTGTGGAAGATAAATTTCTTAGAATGTATTTTACTATTTTAATATTAAAAAAATGATATCCAAATTAATTAAATAAACATAATTTATTTTATCAATTTAATTTTAATAAAGTGAATTAATTAAGGCAAGATACATTATTTAATGAAAGGATGTTGTTAAATTTATAAATGGAAAATTTGACATGAAGATAAACCTATGAAAGGTTCAATTGTCTATAATTAGAAAAGTTGTTTATGACCATTCTTATGTATCTCAAGGGAGAACATTGGCACTTTCCTCTTTTTTTCTCAATAAATGACCGAAGCCAAAAAATCTATTAGATAATAAAAAGGCATATAGTGTTTTTGATAAATCGGACATAAAAAAGAGGGCCATATCGCTGAAACCACCATATTAGTTCACAATATTAGGTTAAAATCCTACAATGCCCATATTATTACAAGACAAAATTAATGATGACAAAAATTAGAGAATAAAATTGCTAATAGCAAAAAACAAACTCCCTTGCCTCAGCCCCTTGGATATTAGACAGAAGTTGGAGAACATTGACACTTTCATTTCATACTTATAAATTAAAAAATCATAATTAAATATTTTATTTCATAAAAAATACATTTTGTATATCTCTTTCTTATTATATCCTTATAGAGAAGTATCTCATTAATTATGAAATAGACATAATGTTATATTAAAATGCAAGTCATAAATCATTTGGGAGAATGTTTTGTGTAGTTTTCAAAATGAAATAAAAATTAAATTTTTTAGTAAATTGAGACGGGTTATAATTGTTTTGGAGCCGTCTCAAATGGTATTTCAATGCATGCCTTTGGAAATTTGATGTATAGTATTATTTTAGAAAGGTAATATTTTACATTTGATGTATAGTATTATTTTAGAAAGGTAATATTTTACAGCATCTCTTGCAAAGAAGATAAAAAACATATTAAATTTGAATCTTAGCAAGAAGTTATATGCATTTCTATTGAAATGTCATTTTCATTATAATCTTTAAGTTTTATTAGAGGAAATAATTTAATTGAGTATTTGAAAGAATATGATAAATATTTAATATATCTAACCTCATTTTAAGTCAATGCGTTGAGTTTTCTATTAAGAGATTGGAAAATGAAATTCATTGATATGTGGAGATGTTCACTTGAGTGAATGCAAACATGACAAATATTTTTAAGGAAAGAATTATTCTATTGTAAGGTATTCTAGTTTTTAGCATAGATCATACGTGGAAATATAATAAGGATTTTTAATAATGTTTTTCAATATTTATTCTAATAAATTAATTCATATTTTCTATAGAAATTTAAGTACAACACTTGTGTTTTTTGTCAAAAACTAAGATTTAAATTTTTTATGTTCAAAATGGCAGTATAAGCTATAAATCATTTGAGTGTTCCTCCTCCTATGAAGTTTCACTCAATCTTGTCAAAATTTTGAACATTATTTTAAAAATGAGTTTTTCCTCAAAATTCTAATATCAAAGAAATTCCACATTAACACTTGATTCTTGACGCGCTCTTAAACAAATCTATCAATCTCACCAACAGACCAAAAATCCATTGACATAATCCATAATTATAATAAATATATATTCAACGAATATGTCCAGACATACCATTAAAACATTGTTGCTTAGATCTAAATCTTCATCAGACATCTATGCACATTTGATTTTGACTTTTGATCAAATAATAAATACAGTGTCTGAATAGTCAATACGAATCTTTCCCATTATGAGACGTGCACTCGTTCTACATGCCAGTTGTAGTAATAACATATGCAGATCGCACAGCGAAGGAAATCAAATACTTACTATAATAACATAGTGGAGTTTGGCGTTCAAGACAAGCCAGCACGAGGCGAAATGTTGTCTATTTTCTCAGTAATTTATCTCGAAAAGCCGTCGCTACAACTGTCACTCACATTTAAAATGCACTTCTCGCCAATCCAGTGTATCACTGGTATTATATAAGCGGTCACCAAGTTTGTCTATACCCATCAATTTATCTGCACTGCAGTTTTCTGTATGCAATAAAAACCAATGGCTTCTGTCATCTTTTTCGTAAAGAGTATTGTTTTTTGTATGGCTTTGGTGTTTTGCTGGAGTGCATTGACTGAGGCGGCCCTTAGCCCTACGTTCTACGATACAAAGTGTCCACAAGCTTTAAAGATTATAAAAACAACAATAGCGCAAGCAGTGGCAAATGAATCAAGAATGGGCGCATCCTTACTCCGCCTCTTTTTCCACGATTGTTTTGTTCAAGTAACATATATTTCTCTTACATCAATATTTTCAGTATTTATGATTTTGCCTAGGCATTGTAATGGTGTTTCTGATCTTTCTTTGGAATTGCAGGGCTGTGATGGGTCTGTACTGTTGGATGATACAGCGAATTTCACAGGAGAGAAGGGTGCAGGACCAAACTTCAATTCGCTCAGAGGTTTCGAAGTCATTGATACCATTAAGTTGCAAATTGAAAGTGTGTGTAGTGGTGTAGTTTCTTGCGCTGATATTCTCGCAACAGCCGCTCGTGATTCCGTTGTACAGGTAATCTTGATTTTTTTTTTGCTTCCATTTATCATTAGCTAATTGTATATATATATATATATATATATATATTTAGAAACATTTATTTGAACTATTTTAGATTATTTGATTTAAATTATAAATGTCAGATTTTATACTTTTTTTTTTATGCAATTAGTTTGTAGTTCTTTAAGATGATGAATTATAGAATGTGATTTGAAATGTTGATAAAGAATTATTATATTTTTTTTGTCTGATTAACATTGAATATTCTAGATATCTAACATTCTTATAATATTTATGAAAAAGTTCAAGAATTATTTTTCAGTTACATAAAACATAAAATATCAAGAGTGAAATATCATTTGACATTTTCAAATGAATTATTATATAATCTTATGAAGTGATTAACATTGACTAGTCTAGATATCTAACTATTCTTACAATATTTATAAAAAAGTCAATTGTTTAAAAGTTATTGCTATTCTTGTTTAGCTACAGTTTGTTTGGCAGCTGTGTTCTTTGTATTTGATACTAATTATTCTTATTCCAATAAAAAAAAATATTTAAGAATTATTTTTCAATTACATAAAACATAAAATATCAACAGTGAAATATAATTAAACATTTTTAAATTAAAAACACTCTATTAATAGTCGAATCTTTCACCTTGAAAAATGTCAAAACTTATAATATGGCAGCGACTTTTGACTTTTCTATAACATTAGCTGTAATTTTTTAAGCTTTGTTTTTTCTTAATTGTAAGACACCATTTCCAAACTTTTGCTAAGACTTTTCTTAACAGGGTACTACCTACCAAATCTATAAAACAGACTGTACAACTCGTATATAACCTTTCATTATTTATTAAGAATTAATGAAGATATTTTTCTGATTTAAATTGTGTTTATTAAAAAGATAGAGGTCAAAGGAATTAAAATGATCGATCACATTAAATCATCCTGGAGATGATAGAAAGTCAAAAATTAAAATGATATCATCATTCTGATTCTTTTGACTCTCTAAGATAAATTTGATAAGAAACGTTCATTTGAAAAACTCGAATACAATTCATGATGAATTATTTTTTCCCAAATTTGCAGTTGGGAGGTCTGACATGGGATGTGCTGCTGGGAAGGCGAGATGCGAGGACTGCAAGCATAACCGCTGCAAACAGGAACCTTCCAGGCCCCACTTCCAGCCTCAGCAATCTCAAATCAGCATTTAAAGCCCAGGGAATGAATGCAACCGATATGGTTACACTTTCTGGTAACCATAATTCATATGTTTTAATTTATTTTTGGACTCTAAATCATTTCGATGTTGTGATAAGATCATCTGATAATTTGTTAATGCTGTGTGGATATGTATAGGTGCCCATACAATCGGCAATGCTCGCTGCCTTTTCTATAGATCTCGTATATACAGTGAAACCAACATAGACCAGACTTTTGCGGCTTCTCTACAGGCAAACTGTTCGAGTAATAGTGGCCCTACTGACAACAATCTTGGGTTCTTAGATGTCACAACTCCTACTCTATTTGATAATGGCTACTACCAAGATCTGATAAATTTTAAGGGTCTTTTCCACTCAGACCAGGCATTGTTTAATAACGGCACGGCGGATGCTCAAGTTACTACATACAGTTCTGATCAAATTGCTTTCTTCAATGATTTTGCCGCTGCAATGATTAAATTAGGAAACATCAAACCTCTCACCGGAAAGAAGGGGGAGATTAGAAAGAACTGTAGAAGTGTTAATTGATGTCTAAAACGGGCGTAAGCCCTCTGACAACCCTCATAATATGTAGATTAATGGAGTGAAGGCTTAAACGGTTTGGATCTCCTTGCCCAATCTATCAATCCATTGGATTCATTCTATGAAATCAATTGCATTTTAATCCTTGTTTGTTGACGCTTTTTTATTATATATTTGTAGTGCACGCACACATTTTAGTACTGAGCTGGGAGATTGGGAGAAGGCCGGATGAAATAGACATTTATATTAATTAATAAAGCTCTTTTAAAATATATTATATTATAAAATTTAAGCAGGTGAAAATATTAATTCTTAGATATTTAAATTTGTACTTTCATACACTCCTATATTAATATGGAAAATATGTAAATGTGGGACTTGATTGGTAAGATAACAATATCTAGGGTTTCAAAAATTGATTCTTATTGATGTTTTCAATAGACAAGTTTGTGGATGGAAAAGGGGAATAAATTGTTTGAAGGTAAAAATTAACTATCATGCAATCTGTCAAGAGATAGATTGAAATTATATTTTGCACAAAGCTTAATTAACATAGAGAGAGCAATCCCCAAGGAAAAGGGCATGATCTTACATGATTTTTATATTAAACATTGTGAATTTCAAGAAATGAGCTAAAAGAAAAAGAAAATTAAATAAATGTGTAATTAACAAACCATATCAGAGAAGAATAAATAGAATGAGACAACTAAGAGAGAAATTCATAAATATTCTAGTTTTTCTCAATGTGGATCTGAAGGGAAGTTTGGTCCATTTAATCATAAAACATAATCTATTAGTTTAAAGGCTTGAGAGTTCAAGTGTTTTCTCCTATCATTGCTACTTTAAAAATCCTCTGGTCTTTCAAAGAAGGGCCTCTTCTATATATGGAATCTCTTTGATTGACCAACCCTCTTTGCCTTGTCAATGAAAATGTTTAGACCTCTATGAACTATCATGAATTCCTTTGACAATTCATTCATACGATATGAATAAATCCTAAAAAATACATTGCTTAAGCACTTGGAGGAACATGCAACCTAGCTTTGAGAGCTACCATTTTCATTCACATTCAAGATGAGATATGCATCCTTCCCTACTCATGTGAACTTGATGAGAACCTTCAAATTTGACATGTTAGGATGACTCCTATATATGTTTGATAGTTGAAGAATTAATTCCCGAAACTACAAAAATGGATTTCACCAAAAGATGGTGCAAGTGTTGTTGATCTGCCAATACTAGACAATAGCATGATTAAAAATGATTGGCATACTAGTATCCTAAATAATTTGCATGGTGTTGCCATGTGCACCTATTGTTGCATCACTATCATTCTTTGCTAAACATGTTCAAACAAAAATGATGCTTGCTAAGAATGTCAACCTACTCATATGACTAATAATGTAGCATTATATGTGTATCCTTGGTCATAAAGCTTTATAACATTTGAAATCATTCTATTTGTATCACTTTGTGGATTAATGGTTTTTGAAGTGTAGACACCTAAATTTTACCATATTTGGTCAATTTATCCCTAATTTGACCAATTTCTTATTGTTTATATTAATTAAATAATATTCAATTATCTCAATCTTCATCCTAGTCTATTTCTTCTATTATCCCTAAGTTCTAACCTAAGGTAAATAAAAAGTTTTGATTATTTATCTACATCTATCCTGCCTTACCTCATATATCCCACATGTTACATAAATAGTTCTATCTCAAACAACTCCCCCTAACTATAACAATCCTCTAAAGTATATTTAAAACATTTTTTTAGTAATCTTATCCCCCTTTGACATAAAGGAAAAAGGCCAAACCAAATAGACATAATACAAAATCATTGAGAATTACCCGACCAAATATCTTGAACTATTCTTCAAATTGATCACTGAAGCATTCTAGAGACAAGTAGTAACAACTAGAATCATACTTTGATATTCAAAGTCAATGCATTTTTCACTGCATCATCAAAAGAATCTATATTTTAGCATCATTCTCAAGAATCTCTACATTAGCTAACAGTCTTGAATAAGAAGAAAGTTTCAATTCTATGTTAGTTTGTAAAAATCCAAACATCCCCATGTACTCATCTCTTCATCTCCTTCTCAGAGATAACTTATCATGCAATTCTGGAGCATTATCTCTTTCCTAACCATAGAAATATGTAGAAACTTTATAATTAGTAGCCATTTCAACTAATTGACACTCAATTTGATCAATTTCTATGTGGCTACATGCCACCTTAAATAAAATTTGTACAACATTTCAACCATCTCCATTGATTTCCTGAAATGTATTAAATTAAGGATCATCAGCCGATGTGATTTCTTGCATTTTTCTATCATCTTCTCTTGTAAATTTGATTCTATAACTTCTTCCATAGCAACACTGCCATCTCCTTCAGCCATTCTCTCTACAATTATCTCTACAAGATCCTCCAGAAGATGATCAGGAACATCAGTAGCAACTAAATTATTCTAAACTAAGTACTTCACAAATGCCTTTTCAATAACATCCTGCTCATAAGGTACATGATTGTGATATGAATTTCCAACAACCTGCACTCCACCAGGCTTCCTAATCATTTCAAGAACCTTCTCTTCCATAATCCATTGGTAAATTTAAAAAACCCCAACTCAAAAAAGGTATAAAATCTTGGCAAATTATTTAATTATTTAAAAAATGATAATAATTTTATTGGCAAATCTCTTTATTTTAAAATTTTTTTTTAATGTTATTGGCAAATTTATTTATATTGAATTTTTTTTGTAGAAAATATTAGTGAATCTTGGAAAGTAACAAGAGTATGAATTAATTACTATTGTAAATTCTTTCATTTAAAAAATAAATTCGTATAGAAGAGTAGAGGCTTAAAGGTGGAAAATATTAATGAGTTTAAGGGTTAGATTCCGCTTTATTTAGTTACTACCATTGATTTAAAATAATCTAATAGCCTTGTTTCTATTTTGTGAGATAAAATGTACCAACAATTTGTAATACTCATAGGGCCTAAAACTCCTTTTGGACCATCAATTTTTCATTTAGGTCAACAATTGAAAAGTAATTTCAAACCTCATGAGCATTAGAACTTATAAGTACATTTTACCTCATGGAATACAATAGTGGTCATTAGATTATATTTTAAATGAATGGTGGTAACAAAATATTGTTGATGTAACCCTAAAATAAATTAATAATTATGACATATTATTGGTGAATAATTTAGATTTTTACAATAAATTATAAAATTTTGGCAAATTTGATCCAATCATGTATTGAATATTGTGGCGAATCTTTGAGTTCAAAAATTTAGTAAAATAAATTCTCTAGCAATTTAACTAAGAATAA
The DNA here is from genome assembly GCF_030272615.1 of Cryptomeria japonica. Lineage (NCBI taxonomy): Eukaryota > Viridiplantae > Streptophyta > Pinopsida > Cupressales > Cupressaceae > Cryptomeria > Cryptomeria japonica. The sequence goes on along the minus strand of NC_081407.1, from coordinate 255,346,015 downwards.
AATATTTTTTTGTAGAAATGTGGAGATTTAGGTCACCTTAAAAATTGAAATATTAGCCAAATTTTGATTCCTAAATTTAAAAAATGGCCAATTGGCAAATATTAGCCACTAAAAAAATCACTGTTGCACCAACATCAGTCAGCTCATAAGAATCTTTCTTCACTTTTTAAGCTTCCTCACTTTGACCAACTCTCTATTCTACCTTCTTATCTTCTTCTTCATCATCACTATCAATAGTCACTAGCTCAATGTCCTTCTTCGAAACCCTTTTTCCACTTTTCTAAGTTTTAGAACTAGAGGCAGAACCCTCTATAGATAACTTCCTTGTTTTCTTTGCTCCTTTCTCAATCTTCATCACTTCGGACCTTCCTATAATCTCTTCTTTCATTCCAAACCCTTATGCATTTGGATCCTTTGACATTTTCAATAATTTTTATGCTAACCTCATACAATCATATTTAGATACTTCATAGGATAATTGAGTTATTCAAGAAACTCTCAGAACCACAGCTTCCAAAAAGAAATTATCTTTATATACCAAATAAATAATGTCATTCTCATACCAATCTATAACCTTAAGAGGAATACGATTCCTCAAAATAAAATCACTTATGAGATTCTCAAAGAAATTTCTACACAACCAATAGTCATATCACTTTTCCATGCAACATTTTCAACATCAGGCAAATCATTCAAAAAGTAGAAAACTAAATAGACAATCAGAGAACCATACTAGAATGGATACATTTCTCTTTAACATTTTGATATTGTCTAACAATGACCATTGTAGAAACTCTCATAGATCATATTTTGCATTCTCCTTAACCATCTTATACGCCACATGCACTCCAGTGGATTCACAAGAACCTTCTTTGTTCCTGTAATAGAAGTTGTATGATATCCCCATTGATGTATACTTGATGTCCACATCTCTAATAGTATCAATTATCTAATCTCTTCTATCCGAAATCACTCCAATCAAACGATTCACTTCAATATTCTTTAAAGATTTCAGCATAGGCACTTCTATGGTCATGGACAATCCATTCTAAATTTGTAATACTTCCTTCAAAATCAAATATAACTTATAGAGCTAGATAAATTCCCCATGAATTCTGCTCAGAAAAACTCTTACAACCTCTTCATCATCAATGATAAAAAAATAGCTCCAAGTATCAAAACTCTTGTGCCCTAGACTATCGAATTCACTCTTTAACCTCTATGAATCATCAACCAAATAATTCTACTTGAAAGCCCCAATATTCTCATGATCATATTCTTCTAGATCAACACGAATATACTGACAAATATTTTCCTTATGAATAACATGATCATCAATTCTAGAAAATACTCCAACCTCATCTACATTTGATGAAATGAAGTGTTTCAATTCATATTTAGGTTTGGATTCATCATTGATACAATTTTTGCCATTATGCCAAATTGCTGCTCTGCAATCTTTTCTCATAGTTTTGCGCAAACTCACTCCTTCGCTCTTCTTCACTTCTGAAATATCAAGTGCACAAATGATCGAAATCATAGAAATAAATACTAACAAATTAGGTTTTCAAAAAGCTGATACACTGTTTGTTGAACCATGAAAAATCACATATGGACCATAAGATATTCTTATAGCCTTTGGAAAATCTTCACGCACATTTCCCAAGCTAAGAGGAAAACCAACATCAAACCAAGAGGGATCAAAATATGTTTTCATTAAGTCTCCCCCTCAGACCCATCTGTCTGAGCCAATTACCGAAATAGAGAATTACATCCATAGTGGATGCTGAACCACCTTCAACATTTCCTTCAGCATTCTGTTTTAATTTCTGTAGCGTCCTAAAATTGCGACACTTGCAATTTCGACTGCATTTCGGTCTTCACGATGGCGACGCAACACGCAACCTGAATGGAGACCCCGAAACCTGATTATGACACCAAAAACTGCATTTTTCAAGTACCCTGGCCTGAACCTCCTTGCACCCTGCTGTCCCGAGAGGTGGGACCAGAGCGCCCAGCGCCCTGGTCCCTCAGGACCAGGGTGCCCAGCGCCCTGGTCCCCAGGACCATGGCGCCCAGCGCCCTGGTCCCTGGGTCCTATTTTGGGCCCGGTCTCCTAAGGAGATTGCGGGTCTTTTTGTTTGCAATTTGGAAATTACATTTCCTGGTCGGCCTAAGGTCGGGAAAATTAGTCTATCAGCCCTAATTGACAAGTATATAAACTACATTTTTCTCTCTCATTTAGAGAGATAACACATACATGACGGAAAAAAGCGTGGAAACTATACTCAAGCATTCAAGCATTCAAGCATTCCTTCAAGCAATTGATCATTTCAAGTCTCCATTCAAGGCTAAGTGTTGCATTCAAGACAAGGATTCAACCATTGAAGAGGAGATCACATACAACATACAACATCTAAACCTTCGCACATAAGGATACAAACATCCTTAGAACAAGGTATTAGTACTTGTTTTACAGTCATTTACATTTACAGCACTTGCTCATTTCTTGGTTAATTCCAAAACTGGGGTTTGACCTAAAGGCAAACCCCTAATCCCTAACCCCCCAATCGTCTTCGCTTTTCTGTGTGTAGGTTGCAGGTACGCGGCTGAAATCGAAGATCTGAAATCCTTGTGCAGAGACGAACAGATCCCCCTTCGTTTCGCAGATTTTTCGGAGGACCGTGGCGCCGGGCACCATCGTCCCGACAACTTTTGCTCAAATTTGCAGGACAACGCCGTATTGACATTTTACTGCTAATTCCAGGTCCGCAGCTTCATACTATATCCCTAACTCAGTTGATAATCGAATCTTTATCACTTTCTATGCATTCCTAGCTTAATTCTTCTATCAACATTCTTTACAAAAGAGGGTAGCCTTGCTTTCTTAACCCTTGAAACTCATTTAGCATCCAATCTTGCATTGTGTGGGATTGGATCTTGTGGGTTTCAACCCCTCTTTTGAATGTAAAGTCTCTCCCCTAAGTGAAAACCATCGAATCCTAGCGAACCTCCCTTCTCTCTCCTCAGAGTTGGAAGAGGGGAGAGCAACTAGGGTTCGATCGCGATTTTCCGCTTTACATTTTGGTGAACCCAACGTGAACATCCTTTCTAATTTTTCATGCTTAGATCTGAAAAAATTGATTACATTTCCATGTTTGATCTTTTGCAAAATTTTAGAGGTGATTGCATAAAAACCCTAAAATTTCTTTTTAGTAATTAAGCTTGTGAACTGTTTAAATGTTAATGCTTGTTTCAGATCTATCCTTCTATTACAAATTATCAATTCATATTTGTGCTTTAATTTTGAAAATTAAGTGGTTAAGTGTCAAAACCCTAATTTTTGAAACCCTCTTGATTCAACCTTTGTTTGACAATTTGACCGATCAAAACATCTCCAAATCAGCTGTAACTTTGGATTCCGCAATAAAATCACAATATCTTTCATCCCTGAAAATTTGGAAAAAAGTTGCGAGGACCGTGGCGCCGAGCGCCATCGTCCCCGACATTTTTTTCGAAATTTCGGGAGCGAGATCTTACTGTATTTTCCTGCTAAAATCCAGAATTTTGGTTGATTTTATCAATTTTAACACCTTCAAAATTACAGTCAAAGTTGGTCTTATAATTGCTTGGATTAAGGCTTTTAAACATTCAAAAATCATTGAAACTGAAATTTTGTGTCAAAATTGTGTTCTTACTGTCCTAAATCTGAAAAGTGTGTTAACATTCATTAAAAATTTCAGTGCTTTATTCAAATTCTTGCATTTTGTGACTTTTGAAATTAAGTGCTTAATTACAACAACTTTAATTTCCGCTTTCAAAATCGAATTTTGCGTGAAATTGAGTCAATTTTTAAATTTCAAAATTTGCATTGCTTTTGACATTCCCTCTAAAATCATAAAATTCAAAATTTCAGTTTCCCTCTCTTTTTCAAAATTCAAATTTTGCATTTTTCGACAATCTTGGTAGGGTTCAATTTTGAGATTGCAACTTTAATTTGGCCTACCTACAGATCGTAAAATCACTCAATTTTTTGAGATTAGCTTTAAAATCATCATACCTTTCATCCCTGCAAATTTCGAAAAAAGTTGCAAGGACCGTGTTGCACTCCGAGCGCCACGGTCCCGGACATTTTTTCTGAAATTTCGGGAGACTGTCGTGATTGCATTTAACAGCTTAAATCCAGAAGATTGGCTGATTTTACTGAAAATTGCTACTTCTAAAATCAAAATTTTCTCTCCTTCTCTAGTGCATGAGTTTTACAACAATAAGCCCTACTTACACTATTCCCGTTAGACGAAGCCGTAGAATTAAGTCTTTCTGAGGTTTAACCACCGAGGAGATGGAACCTAATTTGAATAGCCTTTTTAACGAGGACATGGGTAATTCCTCTAATCCTCCTAATGATGAAGAAGCTCTCCATGAGGTTTCTGAAGAACAAATTTCAAAATTGGATAACCAATTTGATGATTTTCGACAATGGATGTCTCAAGAATACCCTGATAGTCAAGCTCTTCCTTTAATTGAGGGTCTAAAACGTATGCTTCAAAGTGATAAGAATGGAATTGATATTTTGCGTGGTATTGCACACATTGTGAACTCGAATGTGATGCCTATAAAGAGTTGTGCCAAATCTTTAGGTTATACACAACCTCCTACTCAAGTCAATCATTCTATTCCTTTGATGACTTCTATTGCTAGCATACCTACCTTTACATCAAACATAATGACCACTTCTACACAAGACATTCCCCCTATGATCACTAGTCATGGGGGCAATCCCTCTTCTTCAATTAACCCTATTCCTTCATTCAATCCAACTTCTTCATACATTCATTCAATGAGTGTTCCTATTACATCTTCACAAATGAACATGACGCAAGGGGGCAATTCATTTAACCATTCCATTCCTCCTTGTAGTGTTCCTCCTGTTCAATCATCTCCTATGACTAATTATCATAGGGTCCCACCACCTTACTCTTTGCCTTCTTTCAATAACATAACACCTCCATCTCAATCTAACACATCTAATATGAATTCTTCGACTGAAGCGACCATTAACAATCTTGCACAAACTGTCTCTTCTTTACAGCAACAAATTGCCTCTATGAATCAATCTAAGTTTAGTGTGCCCACATTTGATGTTGCGAGCCCACTTTCTCTTGACATTGTTCGAGCTATTCCTCCTAAACATGTTGAAATTCCGCATTTGGAGCTTTATAATGGTAAGGGTGATCCTCTAACACATGTTAAGACTTTTCAAACAATTTGTACTGATTTTGCTTATGACCAAAGGTTGCTTGCAAAATTATTTACTAGAACATTAAGAGACAAAGCCCTACAATGGTATTGCTCGTTGCCTTCCTATTCTATTACTTCTTTCGAACAACTTGCAAATGCTTTCATTCAACAATTTCAAAACAATATAAGTCCTAAAGTTACTTTGATTGATTTAATGCATTGTAAACAAGGTGTTAAAGAAAAAGTGACTGATTTCATTGGTAGATATAAGCATTTGTATGCTCAAATTTCTTTTCCAGTGCCTGACAATGATATTCAAAGAATCTTTATTTCTAATTTACAAAAAGATATTCGAGACAAACTTATATTTTCTGAGTTTACTTCTTTCCAACAGTTGTGTGCAACTCTTCACAATTATCAACTGACTGTGAGTCAAATGGAACAATCACATCCTATGGCTCCGAGTGATAAGGGTGATAGCAGTCAACAACCATTTGGGAAGTTTAAACCGAACAGAGATTCCATCAAATTCAATGAAAACATCATCAACAACAATGTGAATGCAGCATCAGGTGTGCCTCCTATTTCTAAATTTTTCAAGAAAGAAAGAAAGTATACTCCTTTGGATGAATCATTGCATAGTATTATGAATAAGTTATTGGAACAAAATGTGCTTACTCTTCCTCCTATAAGGCAAATTGATCTTGCAAAGATTACTTTACCTTATTTTGATAACAAAGCCTTTTGTCAATTTCATCGTCAGCCTGGGCATGATACTAAAAAATGTTTTTCTTTAAAGGGTAAAATTCAAGATTTGATTGATAATAATACTATTTCTGTTTCTGGAGTGAATGATAAAGGCAATACATCTGTAGCTCCTCCTAATCAAAATCTTCAGATTTTCACTGATCCATTACCTTCTCGTACTTCTCATACCTCTAATGCGATTGAGACTAATGATTCCTCTTTTTCATCTGATGGTCTTGTGTCTATGGTTCCGAATGTGATTAACTTTGTAGAGCAGCAAGAAAACCCTAAAGAACCTTCCATCACATTTGATTCCAGTGAAACCATTAGGGCACCTGATGGTCCTTTATACATAGTTGCAAAAGTCAAGAATACACCTTGCTGTGGAGTGCTTATTGATCCTTCGTGCATGGTTAATGTTATTACTGAAGAATTTCTTTTTACTTTGCAATTGAATCAAGTGATATATGACAAAACAGATGTGATTGTGAAACTATTTGATGCATTTTCTTCTCCTGCAATTGGTTCTATTACATTACCTATTGAGGTCCATAACAAATCCCTTGATGTGAACTTTGCTATTATTCCATCTTCCGAACAATTTCGTGTGAAGCTTGGCTATTCTTGGCTATCTTCCATGAAAGCTATTGCTTCTCCTATTCATAAGTGTTTGAAATTTCCCCATAATGGTGAAGTTGTTACTGTCAATCATAGTCTCTTTAAACCAGCTGAAAGAACTTCTAGTGTTCCTATTGATTACTTTTGGCCTAAACAATTCCAATCTCTTCCTCCGCGAAGTGATCATCTTTTCAAATCTTATCAAAAGTGGAAAACAGATATGATCCTATCTTTAAGTGAACCTAGAACACCTAAACTTGACATTCCTATCATTCTTGAGAAGGAAGTTCTTCCTTTGAAAGATAAAACTAATGTCTTTTCTCAAGAAGATTCCCAACCCATCCCTATGGATGTGACTATGTCTATATCTAATAAACTTCCTAAAAATAGACCTATCCCTCCTCGTCATGATGGACTTGGTCTCCTTCCTAAACCAAATATTCCTCCCTTATATGGAGCAGTTCCTCCTCCTTCTTTTTATAGAGAGAAGAGACCTTCTTCTTCTCCTATTATCCAGCCTAAGAGACCACAACCTAAACACCCAAGTGATAGGGATGAGAACATTCCTCTTCCTCAATCTTCTTCACTTCCTACTAAGACTAGATGAAATCGTTCTGCACGCGAACGTCGACGAAAGCGTCGTCTTAGAGCTCAAGCAGCTGCTTCTCCAACTTTGCCATCTCCAAAAACACCTTCAACAAGCATTATTCCATTTTCTCCTCAGCCGGACATTGAGCCTAAATCTCCTAAACATAAGATGCATGATGGTCTTGATCCTGTGTGAGTTAAAGATCCTATTTTTATAAATCTTGATGATGATATAGATGAAAATGTTACTTCTCTTGCTTCTGATAGTGAATGTGAACTTGTTGATATTGATAACCATTTATCCAATGAATTTTCTAAAGCACTCATCCTAGCTCCTAGACAAGAACAACGTGGCTTGGAACATGAACATAGCCCTTGTTTGGATCTTGTGATAGCTCCATCTGCTGTGTTGGATGTTCCTCCTCTAGCGTGTTCCCTGCCTTCCCGAAACATTGATCAGCAAGATCGGGGGGTAGATGACGTGCTAGACTAGTTTCATTAGCATAGCAGATTCTCTCCCCCTCTCTTTTGTTACTTCCTCTATATGTTACTCTCATTCTTCTATTTGTTGTCCTTAGTGTTGTCTACTTGAGGACGATGCAAAGCATTGAGATCTCTCGATCTCTGTCATGTTGACTCAAAAGACACATGTGTTCCCTTCTTCTAGGTGACCTTCCTTGATTGGGGAATGAAGAACAATTATGCATACATACATATGATATATATACATGACTTATCATACAGCATACTGACCCCGGGGAAAGCGAAGTCACCTCGTGCTTTGTGTTTTGTGTCTATTATCCTTGGGCTTATCTCACACTTGGGGGCTAAATCCTTGCGATAATGTGCTCCTTTCCTTTCTCATTCTTATATGTATCACTACCTTAAAGCAATCACCCCCGGTGAGGCGTGTGCGATCGCTTTAATGTAGGGGGGCATACATCCCGTTCATATCTTTTCAAGATACTTGAGAATTTCTTGGCAAATTTAACCTTGCCTTGAGAATTTTTGATATCTTTCTTGCATGACTCATAGTGAGGGAACCTTACTACTGACAGTCATGGTTCTCCCTCGTGATCTTCCCTTTTACTTTGTCAATCGAAGTCGTAAGATCCTTAGTCCACTGGGGGCTTGGTGTGTCTTGCCTCCTTGACGTGGTGAAAGTCTTTCAATGTTGTTTCCTTGTACTTTAGCGGAAGTGTGAGCATACATACTCCCGCTAAAGTGGGGCCTAAATGTAGCGTCCTAAAATTGCGACACTTGCAATTTTGATTGCATTTCGGTCTTCACGATGGCGACGCAACACGCAACCTGAATGGAGACCCCGAAACCTGATTATGACACCAAAAACTGCATTTTTCAAGTACCCTGGCCTGAACCTCCTTTCACCCTGCTGTCCCGGGAGGTGGGACCAGAGCAGGGCACCCAGCGCCCTGGTCCCTAGGTCCTATTTTGGGCCCGGTCTCCTAAGGAGATTGCGGGTCTTTTTGTTTGCAATTTGGAAATTACATTTCCTGGTCGGCCTAAGGTTGGGAAAATCAGTCTATCAACCCTAATTGACAAGTATATAAACTACATTTTTCTCTCTCATTTAGAGAGATAACACATACATGACGGAAAAAAGCGTGGAAACTATACTCAAGCATTCAAGCATTCAAGCATTCCTTCAAGCAATTGATCATTTCAAGTCTCCATTCAAGGCTAAGTGTTGCATTCAAGACAAGGATTCAACCATTGAAGAGGAGATCACATACAACATACAACATCTAAACCTTCGCACATAAGGATACAAACATCCTTAGAACAAGGAATTAGTACTTGTTTTACAGTCATTTACATTTACAGCACTTGCTCATTTCTTGGTTAATTCCAAAACCGGGGTTTGACCTAAAGGCAAACCCCTAATCCCTAACCCCCCAATCGTCTTCTCTTTTCTGTGTGTAGGTTGCAGGTACGCTACTGAAATCGAAGATCTGGAATCCTTGTGCAGAGACGAACAGATCCCCCTTCGTTTCGCGGATTTTTCGGAGGATCGTGGCGCCGGGCGCCATCGTCTCGACAACTTTTGATCAAATTTGCAGGACAATGCCGTATCGACATTTTACTGCTAATTCCAGGTCCGCAGCTTCATACTATATCCCTAACTCAGTTTATAAGCAAATCTTTATCACTTTCTATGCATTCCTAGCTTAATTCTTCTATCAACATTCTTTACAAAAGAGGGTAGCCTTGCTTTCTTAACCCTTGAAACTCATTTAGCATCCAATCTTGCATTGCGTGGGATTGGATCTTGTGGGTTTCAACCCCTCTTTTGAATGTAAAGTCTCTCCCCTAAGTGAAAACCATCGAATCCTAGCAAACCTCCCTTCTCTCTCCTCGGAGTTGGAAGAGGGGAGAACAACTAGGGTTCGATCGCGATTTTCCGCTTTACAATTTCTTTGCCCACAACGAGTTTCCTTTTCCTCTAGAGTCCACTACACTTTCCAAACCAACAGTATTTCCTTTACTACTTTTATCAAATTTTGTAGTATGCCCAACATCGCTACAATTATAGCATTCTAAACCATTCCGCATAGAGTTTTCATTCTCATTTCTTCTGAAGTTCTTATTCATCTTTTATTCAACAACTTTGTGCCCATAATCATTGCAAACATAGAAATCTCCATTGAAAGATATGATGTTTCTATTCTTATTCATTCTGCTCCTACATTTGCTGGCCTTGTGTTAAAACTTGTTGCAATAATGACATTCCATTGAAAAAGTAATTCCTTATCTGATTTCTACATGCACCTGTTTTCTTCCCTACTTGATTACATGAGAAAAAAAGTTATTTTGAAAGATAAATACGTAGAAGAAATAGGTGGAGGACTCTGGTCCATCACAAACATTCAGAAACTTTGGTTAGGCATGAAATTCTTCTTATCATCAGTAGCATTATTCACCTCTTTGTCCTTTTCTTCATTGATCTTCAAGCATTCACCAAATTCATCATTATTCTAAAACCACAAGATAGATTTCCGAATCTCCTTCCCACCTTTAAAACTTAAGCCATTACTAATATGATTTTTAGCATCTTTGAGTTCCTTTTTTAGATTCATCACTTCTTCTAATTTCAAACATTATTTTATATTCTCATCAAAATTTGTTTTATATTCATCAATAGCCTTCTTTTCTTTGTCTAATAAATCCATAAAGAAAAAAATATTTTCAACTGCCTTCTTATATTTGTCTTTGCACTCATCTAAATCAGCCAATGCCGGTCTCAGTTCTCCTTCCATAGGAACAACTCCCTCAACATCATCCCAATCACATTGATCTAAATAATCCATAGCATTCAGCTTTTCTTAAAACATAGTTCTTGAGACTCTAGATCTACCTCAAGAAGGTTAATCTTACTCAAGAGGAACCTTTCTTTGATACTAATTGTTGAACAAACACTATATGTTAAGAGGTAGGGGGGGGGCGGGGGGGGGGGGGGGGGGGTGTGAATCAACGTAAACTAAAATTTTAGACAACAAAATTTTATCAATATTTAAATGAAGACATCATAAGATCATTCATATCAATCACACATGAACACCATAATTTATGTGAAAAACTTAAACTAGGAAAAACCACGGTGACCACTAACTCACAGAACTGATCCACTATATAAATTGATTTACAAAAGAGGGAGCTCATTGTTTGAGACTTTCATACCAAGGATAAATTCTCTCGGGGAAATATATAATAAAAGGACTTACGCACTAAAGTTAAATCAACAGGGAAAGATACATAATTAAAACTTATAGAAAATCAACTATATGAATAGAGGCATCTCAGTATGCTAATTATAGTCACTATTATAGCACAATCTTTGACCTTACTGAAATATCCATACCACCAAATCTTTGGATCACTTATTCTATATCAACTATCACCTTTGTACTATAATCCCTTTTGCTATAGCAACTACAGTCACATAGATATCCTTACATCAAGTCACACATGCTCATTGTTGAATTCCAAATACTCATATCTCATCTTTTCTTTTCAACAAATCATCACATATTTACCAAACTAGAACAAAAACATCCTTAGCAAGTTGTCCAAAATAAATATTGTAATATGTATGCACATTTCCGACCCAAGGTATAAAACTAGACCAAAATATGAAACATATAGAACATAATCTAGAATAAAATAAATCAAATGTGTAACACCAGACATAAATAATAGTTCACGTGCAACCATTAGACCAAAAATATATGTTACATTTAACTCCAATAACATATCCCGAACACATGTATCGATCACATCATTTCATAATTACAAAAGTCCAGACTAAAACAAGCAACACCTGGACAATAAAGATCAAGCTTCCAACTATCATCACCATAAAAAACAAGCTCATATTAATTGGATCAACTACCAATGCAACCTATCCATGTCCAAACCATACAACCAATCATAGTAACCTTCGGTCCAAAGACATAACTTTAAATACTTCAACATAGTAGTTAACTCTACTGATGTCTACACCAAAACCCATATGATCACACAAATTGACATCAATGACAACAAAGAATATATTTCTAACACCTTGACCCCTCATGGTTTACTAATGTAAAGTCCTAAAATTGCACCCCTTGCAATTTTGACTGCTTGTTGGACCCTCACCTTACTGGTCTCATCGCCATGCTTGATCGGGACCTATTTACGCCTCCCCTATGCAAACAAGCTTTATATTTGCATCTTGTAACTTGCATAGCCCCTTGTTCCTTGCCTAAATTAGGGTAGGACTAGGGCACCACGCCCTAGTCCTCCCTCATCAGGACCTATCTCAAATTTGAGTGGGAAATAAATCCCCCATATCGGCCTATGTCAAAAAATTGATAAGATTGACAATAGGCAAGTATATAAGGAGGTATTCCCCTCTCATTTGAGATAAAAACAAGAAATAAGGCAAACAAGTGGAGAAGGCAAGATGATAATATCAAACATTCAAGAATTCATCATTAAGCATTCTCAAAGGCTGCATATTCTTCATCTATCCATTGGAGCATTATTACATCATTCATTTGAAAGCATGTGTGTGGCTTAGGGTTTTTTCATGTTCATGCCATTTCATACAACATATGTGACTACATTCAAGAAGCAAAAGCATCATCATCATCTATTGTAGATCTGAAGGTATACCTTTTTACAATTTATTTCAAGTATTTGCAATATTTAATTCAAGGTTGATTCCAAACCAGGGTTTGACCTAGGAAAACCCCTATTGCCAACCCTTTTCTCCTTCTTTTTGTGTGTAGGAAATAGGTGCGCAACTATACCTCTAGGATTAAGCTTTATTTGTAGAGACAGAAAAACCCTTTTTGACATGCAGAAAGTTCGAAGGACCAAGAGGGTGAGCAACCTAGTCTAGACACATGGTCCCTCCTACTTTTGGCAAATTTTGTAGAGCAACCTTGAATCATCTCAAACTTCTCAAATCTAGGTGAACGATGAAATCCCAAATCTGTAGCTCACTGTTTCCATTTATTTTGTCTTCAATTTCAACACTTTACTTATTCAACTTACAAAAGAGGGTCAAACACATTTCGAACATAATCAATCTACTTAGTATTTAGTCCTTGTATCATTGAGGATTGAATCTAGTGGATTCACCCCCTCTTTTGAATGTAAAGTTCTCTAAGTGAAAATTAACTTAGTGATTTGTCCCTTCCATGTGGTGAATTTGCTAAGGCCTAATTTTCCACTTTACATTTTGGTGAGCCAGACTCCTTACACCATTAATTTTGATTTTTTGTTTTCAGATCTGAGCGTATGCAATTTAAAATTCAAATTTTTATTTACAAGTTTAATTTCTTTGCAAATTTAAAAAAATTAGAGGTTAATTTCATTAAAACCCTAACTTTTAATATTAAAATTGAGCTTGTGAATTGCTTAATTTGGATTAATTATTTCAGATTTGAAGATTCATTCAATTCTAAAATTCAAATTTTCATCTACAAGTCAAATTTCACAATTATGTTTTAAAATTAAGTGGTTAATTTAAAATACCCTGATTTTTAAATTTTTAAATTGAGCTTGTGAGCTATTTAAATTTAGAATTTCCCTCTTCAAATTTGGTTGCTAAAATTGCAACCTTTGATCAAATTTCAATTTCAAATTTAAATTTTAAAATTAAGTCGTTAATTAAACAAACCCTATTTTCTAAATTTAAATTAATTTTGTGCATTTTCCAATTTTCAATTTCCAAATTCCAATCTTGGATCTATTTTCAAACTTAAATTTTAAGTTAAGTGGTTCTTTCTACAAGACCCTAATTTTAAATTTAATTCTCTTATGGACAATTTCAAATTTAAATTTAAAAAAAAATATTAAGAGGTTAATTAAAAGAGCCCTACTATTTTTTTTATATTAAATTAATTCTTTCAATTTTCAAATTTCAACATTTCAAATTTAAATTTTAAAATTAAGAGGTTATTTAACAAAGCCCTAATTTTAAAATTAAATTGGAAAAATTCAAATCTTCTAGTGGGTAATTTTAAATTTAAATTAAGAGGTTATTTTCAAGGCCCTAATAATAAATTTAAAGTTCCTAGTAGGTTGCATAATTTTTCAAAAATTGAATAATCATTTTTCTAAAATTTTGTATTATTCAAATTCCAATTTCCAAATCTCAACATTCAAATTCTCATTTTCAATTTTTATTTCACATTTTTCAAAATTTAAATCTAAAAAAATAAAATCTAATCAAATTTGTGAATCCCATAAATTAAGTGGTTTTATTTACAAAATCTTAATTTATTTCAAATAATTTTCTTGAACTCAAATTTCAATATTCAACATGACAATTAATGGATTTGGTTTATTTGCTATTTCACACATGATTACATTTCTACTTACATACATTTATTATAATGATGTGTTGATAATGACTTATTTCAGTTCATGTTACTTCTTTTCATTCATAGCACTTTCCACAAATTGTATTTTTCAGATTTCCAAGTTGATTCCTTTTCATAGATTAGATCTCAAAGATTTCCTTTTTCATATATGTTGTGCTATGGTTATATTTTCGGGAAAATACATTTCATATGTAGATCACCTAAAAGATTTTGTAGATCCTAATCCTAGAGATGACAATGAGAAAACTAATACTTGTAACTATATCCCAGGGTATCTAATGTGAATGAAGAAAGAGATAATAATCCTATCAATGATCTCTCTAATGGAAAGGAAGCATTGGAGAGTAATGTGGCCCCATGTTCTTCTCATACACATGCCCTTGTACAAGGGGGGCAAGGTCAAAATATTGGTGTTTCTATCTCTCTAGGTCCTCCTTATTCTCCTAGAGCCTATCTTAAACAACAAATAATTTGTAGATAATATTATGTCATGCATTTCATTCATGATCTCTCTCACCATATAACATTAACAAATTATGAGGCCTTAGATAAGGATCTTCCTTCCCCATCTACCAAAGAAGATATGCATGATGAAAGAAAGGGAAATCCTCCTCTACAAAATATTCCTTCTTCATCTACTAATCCTTTCGTTCCTTCTAAACATCCTATGCTACAAACTAAAAATAAATTTATTATAATATTCCCTCGCCTTCCCAATTAAAAAATTCTTATAGGAGTGTATTTAACATAATATCAAAATAAGGTTTTAGAGGACAAGGACTTGAAAATTTTGAAAAAGGAATTTGAGTCCCTATAAACCCTCCTACACAAATAACCATAGAAGGCCTAGGAAATAATAATAAATATCCTAGATAGATGAACTCCTTAGAATTCAAGACTTCAAAAATAATCCTGCAAGACAACAAGCCATTAGTGCTTTCAAAAGAGCTTCTTCTTCAAAAACTCCTTTTTGTTCATTTCATCAAACCCATCATCACCATGCCGATGATTGTCTTGATTTTCAATATTCAATAAAAGAACTTATTGATAGTGGTAAAGTTAAAATCATGAATGACAATCCTTCCTCTCCTAATAAAAACTCTTTTCCTCAATCTCAAAAGAACAAACCTACATCTATTAATGATCAAGAAATATTAGCAAGTAGAATATTTTGGAGATTGAAGTACAATAGGAATATTGCTTTTCCTTTCATTAGACCGAATTATAATTATAAACATAAGAAAGGGATTTACATTGTCTTTTTCATAATTTTTATTCTCATTCTCTTGGAAAGTGTAAAGCATTTAAGGAATTTGTTCAAGAACAATACGATCATGCTTGTATATGTCTTTCAATGGATCTTGCCCTCTTTCTAGGTTAAAAAGTAGTTCCTTAGCACTCCTTTCATCATCATGTTTCTCCTCACCCTATGACATAAGAAGTAGTGAACTTAATTGGAGTCTCTTTGTTATTATAGGTGGTGCTTCTTCAACATCAAATATCTTGGGGTAGCAACACGATTTCCCCTCTTTCTCCCCTCTTTTGAAGGTTTCATTATTTTCTTTGTGATTGCATTACTCATAAATTGATTCTCTTTCTTGTATAGAATTATCCTTCATGCGAGCACATATTTCTCCCTTGGGTGGGACCTATTTCTTGCTTGAAATGGTGAATCTTTTATGAATAATCTCTCCTTAGAGAACTTTTGTAAACCTTCTTCTTCCTCTTTCTTTCTCTTTGAAAATTACCTCTTCTTTTGCATAGTGTTATTCATCACTTGATGTTCATTCTTGCATAGGGTTATCCTAGATGCGAGCACATGTTTGTTCTTTCGTTAAGACTTATTCTTTGTTTAAAATGGTACATCTCTTGTGAATAAGCTCTCTTTAGAAGATGTGTAATTTTCCTCTTTGTCCTCTTGCTTGGGGGGCAAGGTTGGATTTTTCTACCTCTCTCTTTCTATCTAATGTATCACCATTCCCTTTAGGGGAGGCATTTTTCATTTGTGGATATCCTTTCTTGTAATGCAATGTCTCTTATGAATAATCCCTCCTTAGGGGAATATGTGATCTTTCTTTCTTTCCCTCTATTTCTCTTTGAAGATTACCACTTCTTTTGAGATGCATTTTACATAAACTAATTTCTTTTCTTGCATCAAGAATATTCCTTCATGTGACTATATTAAAAATTTCCTGATGCCTAATCTCTCCTCAGAAGATTGTGTAATTATTCTCATTGTCCTTACACTTGTGGGGTAATGATTTATTTCTCTCTCTCCTCTCTAAGGATATACTTTTCCTTTGTGGAGTGGTGTTTGTTCATGATTGGGTGTCATTACTTATGTGAATTTATTTTTTCTTAAGGATTATATCTTATACAATAGGTGTAAGTCGTTGGCTACAACCTCTTCTTCACTTGGCAATGCATATCTATCATAAAATTACCACTCACATTGGGTCAAAAGTGTGTCATCCTTCATCAAGAATCCCTCTCATCTAGAAATAGGAGGAAGGTATGATTTCTTGTTATCCTTCCTTTCTTTTGGTAGAAGATGATATGTTTGTTCAAGATATCTCCTCTTGGGGGTATATATCTTTTGATAAAATATCTCTTCTCCTCTAAGGATCCCCTTTACACTTATTGTGAGATATCTCTTTTTCAACTATCTTATCCTTGCTTGAAGAGTATACCCTCTATAGCTTAGGATTTCTGACATTGTTGCCTAAAGGATATCTACTTGGTGTTGAAGGTAAGGTATCCTTGTTTCTAGCTTCCTTAAGACATCAACATGGAACTATGTTGATATCTTAAGGAGGGGCACCCACATCAGTACCTTTGTATCATATTGTACTATACTTTCACATTAACTTTTGCATGTCTTAAATGAGGTATTCATTCTCAGAATCATAATAAAAACTCTTAAAGTGTGATATTTCACACTCAAAACCAGACAACATTTGGTATATGTCTTAGATGAGGTTACACATCATCAAAAATAATATTTTAAAATGGTATAGCCTCAAAACTAGGCATGTATCTTCGCTACTTGGACTTTACACTTTTGCACACACACAATTGCCCCTTGGCATTTTCATTTAAATTACATGTCTGTAACAGGTTGAAGCACACCCAAAAATAGAGAAAACTCTTACACAAGGTGCTATACACTTGAAACCAGCCATCACTTGCACACATGCATGAGGATGGGTGGAAATAGCTAAAAATAACTAGACTATTCTTACTCTCCTCCCTACATGGATCACCTAGATAAAAACATGTATGGGCGAGTAGTCCATTTCCTTTTCCCACCATGGATCACCTAGATAAAAAGATCTAGGGGTGAGCAATCCATGCTCTCTCTCATCATTCTTCTCATGGATCACTTGCATAAATATATCTAGCATGTATTCATGCTCTCTCTTCTTCCTCTTATTAACTCATAGTTTTTCTATTGATAGTTCATGGATAATTCTTGCTTTGTTCTTTTATGTGATCATTTGTGTTTTTGAGATGGCATTTTCAAGAATAATATTAGTTGTTGAGACATTTTGATATTGAGGTCTCTTTGGCTAGTTGACTTCAGGGCTTGTTTATGGTCTTTAGCTTTTGGGTCTTGTGTGCCTTTCTATCTTTGCCTTTGTTTGTCTTTTTGCCTTTATTTATCTTTTTGGTTTTGTCTTGTTTTGTTTTCCCTTGCATACGTTTGAGTGAGTTGAGATCCTTAGATTGAGGGTTTAGTTCCTTGAAATTAGTGATATCTTATACTCTTTGTGATTTTTCTCTCCACTCCTTATCTCTCTCTTTCTTCTACTTTACCATGATTATTTGCATAAGTTTATACTCCCGCTAAAGTGGGGGCTAAATGTAGCATCCTAAAATTGCACCCCTTGCAATTTTGACAACATCTTGGGCCCTCACCTTACCGGTCTCATCTTTGTTGGCAAGAGACATTATTTTGGTGAAGATCGATACATGATAGATGCTTAGGAGTTGTCATTGATGGCAACCCAGTTTAGAAATCACATTCAATATACATAGATTTGATTTACCAGAAGTCATATTATTTATAAGGTATAAGTCTAGAAGGTGGAACATACTAACCGGTAGTGCATGAGATCATTGTGTATATCTTTATTTTAATGGTGTAATTTTGGTTATGGTGATTAAGGAAGATGACTCGAGGTTTGAGGCATCTTATCTTGTGATCTTGATATCCGGTGTTGATTAATTATCAAGATTAAAGGTCTCGTATCCGGTAATTCAGTTAGAACATAGCTATTTTGGTGTAACGTGTGTTGTGGAATTGTTGGGTTGATTTAAGTGATTGGCTTCATGTTCGAGGAGTTTGGGCCGACTTATATGAATCTTCTTATAATTATGTTTTGGTCCACATATGGATTTGTGGGTGGATTGAGTTGACCTAAGGTTACATGTTTCATGTTGTGTGTTATGTGGTTTTTCTGAAGCCGACATATTTGAGATCTTATTAAGTTATGCGGAAATATAATGTTAATCTAGATGATCATTTTAGTAATGGAATATGTGAATGTGGATGTGTGGTATGCGGATGAGCATTAGAATGTAGAATTGATGCTCTGGTAGATGACTATGTAGCAAAATAGGGCAGAAAGGCAAAGCAACATTTTACAGTCAGATTGTGCTAAATCGAAACTGATATTTGGCATATGTAGATGATATATTCAAGTTCATACAATGTAATTAATCATGTATCTCATTTGTATGATAGTGAGTCCTCTGGGGTTGTTACCCAATTATATAATTGAGCAGTGAGCTCTAAGCAATGTGCCTGAATGCAAGTGCATTCCCTTTATGTAATATTATCATACTTCTATCAATAGTATAATAATATTGTGGGTTCAAATCTCACCGTGGTTTTTCCCTTTCTGAGTTTCCATGTAAAAATATTGGTGTTATTGTTGGGTGGTTGATTGCTTTATATTTTTGAACTTTTCTTTCATTCTTATGTATTTGGTGGTTTAAGAATCAGCTTAATAGATTTGTAAATTGTAAAACACTAATTCACTCCCCCCCTCTCAGTGTTCACTGATTCCAACAATTGGTATTAGAGCTTAGTTCCTCAGAAGAAGCTTGACAACTTGAGGAAGATACAAAAGATTGAATCAATGGACTCCAGTTTGCAAAGACAACTTATTGCGACGCTTGAAGATCTTGATGCAACAAGAAAAGAAGTAAGTTCCTTGAAAAGAAACCTCAGTGTAGCTGAAGACTTCATTGAGACATTGAAAGAACAAGTGAGCACTTATAGAGAAAAGAGAGGAGCTAATGGGCAAACTTGAGGAGAGAGAAGAGTAAAGCATAGAGAATCAAGAAAAGAAATATGAATGTGATAAGCTAGCTAGAGACAAAGCAGTATTGAAAAATAAGATGCAATCCATTATAATGAAGCTGACAAAGGAGATTGAAGATCGAAAGAAGAATGAAGAAACCTCGAATCAGTCACTAAAGGAGAGATCTAATGAATGTTGCACATTGAACTATGAGAATGATCGATTGAAGCTTGAATTGGTACAAACAAGTAATGATGGACAAGAGCTTGAAAGGCAGATCATAATTCTGAGAGATGAGCTTTCTACTACTAATAAGTACAACGAAAAATTCAAAGCTATCTCTGGCCGGTTAGATGAGATGTTAGAAAGTCAGAGACATGAGAAAGACATGAGAGGACTTGGATATGAGAAGGGAGAATCCTTTGGCTTTGGACAAAGAAATCATTAGAATAATAAGAAATCTCTAGTAAGACAACCTAATGCCTATAAATTCAATGGTAAATGTTTTGTTTGTGGTAAAATTGGTCATATGGCAAGTCAATGCAGAAATAAGATGAAAAATGGGATGATGAATAATGTGATGAATAATGGTCCTACCTTTACCGGTCAATGTTTCATATGCAACAACTTTGGTCATAAGTGAAATATATGCAGAATGGTGAACAATTTTTAAACTAAGAGATGTTATGCCTATGTAATGTTTGGACACATTCCTAACCAATGCAAGATAAGATCAAATCAGATGAACTTGAAGCCTATGTAGAGAAATATTGTTTTCTATGCATGCAACAAATTTGATCACATTGTAAAACATTTATGAAGAAAGAACATGAGCAACAATGGTCTTGTAAATAAGAATAAATCAGATGGGTAAGTGCACCAAGATGGTGAATAGAAAAGTGGCCACATGCCAAAAAAAAAAAAATTTCATAACTCGTACGAGTTCTAAAATTTCAAAAACGTGCTAGGCTTGGTAACACCAAGCCTAGAGAAAAAACAATTAAAAACACCAAAAGTTCCTCAAAACCCGTACGGGTTTTGAGGAACGTTTTTTTTAAATAAAAAAATTTAAAGTTTCTCAAAATTCGTATAGGTTTTGAGAAACATATTTCTTTTGTTTAGGCCATGGGTTTTGGCCATTTTGAATGCCAAAACCCATGGAACAACAGCAAGGAGAAGCCAAAAAAAGCATCGAACCCGCACGGGTTCGCAACAATTTTTTATTTTCCCATCATCAAAAGCAATTTTCAACAATGGCATCTCGTCGAATAGGTAAGATTTGATTTGTTTGATTATTTTTATTTGCATTTTAATTAAATTAGGGTTTTTTAATTGATTTAAGTTTTGTTTTTATTAATTTGATGTCAGATTCTTCAAGCAATCTTGAAAAATGAAATAGACAACAAAGACCTCCTCCTGCACAAGCAAGACAAGAAAACCCTGTTAACATTGCACAAGAGCAAGCAGAAAACCCTCAAAATCCTGAAAATGTTGCTCCTCAACAATCACCACCTCCCTGAAACCCTCCACATCCTCCATTAGATCATGTAGATGTCATACAAGAGGATCTCATCAATCGCTTTACACAAAATAGTGCCCAAATTTATATATTGGTGAATAGGTTGAGGACCTCTAAGCTTGAGCACCACTCAACCCTTGCCAGAACACTAGAAACAATGGCTAATAGTGCAAATGAGGTATCTAGGGAGGCTACAGAATGGGGTTCATGGAGGGATAAGTGGTATATGGTCTTTGACCAACCACCTTCTAATAATTGGGAGGTGCCTCTATATGTTTTGAGAAAGTTGTATTGTGAGTTTATCCTCGGCAAGAAGTCGAATTACTTTGACATATGACAATTTCAGGGTAGAGGGAGAGGCTTTGTGCAGGATAGACCTGGGGCCCATAGGGTGGTAGATCCACAACATAGGAAACATACAGCTCCTAAACCCATGGTTCATGTCATTGTCCCTATATCCTTGAAGGAGTCTATGGAATTACAAACTCTTCAGGCAGCTGCATCATTGACTGATGTCATTGTTCAACATGGGACACAGCTGGTCAGAGAAGAGGATGTACCAACACCTACAACACCTCCTTCATCAATAGCACCTCCTTCCTCAATGACACCTCCTTCATCAGCAACACCTCATGCATCATTTGGCATGAGCTATCCCATTCAGCATATGTGCCCCACCTACCAGGGTGAATGTTCTGGTGTAGACATTGACACAGATGAGGATGGTGGGACATCTCATTCATGTACATGTTGTGGGAGTAGATGCCATGCTTCCATTGCAGAGGATGTGGTCCTCACTGATGAACTACTCAATATGTTGTACCCTCTCTATCAGACAAGGTGCATTTAATTCTGTTTATGACATGTTATCAATTAAGTGACTAAATCTTATAAAAAGAAATGAATTTTTATTTTTAGAACAATTTAAAGTGACATATAAATAAAATGCATTGCGGGGTGCAACAGGTGGTGGGAGTACACCACATACTGTTTAGTCGACTCCACAGTCACGAGTAGTTTCACCACCAGAGGTAAAGATTTGTAAATTTGTTAAAAATATAATAATACATTGGATTCAAAATATATTTTGTTAATTATATATGTATCATTACTTGATATTTTGTAGGGCTTATCAGTGGCTGAGATGTCCCAACTTGATGATATCATGCTTTCAGCCATTGAATTTGGCCAAGATAGTTATGTAGTACCATTTAGATTTATATATTTTTTACTTAAGTGATATATTAAATACATGCTCTTTTCCCTTATGTTAATTTTTTTCCATTAGTTTACCCCACCTGCCTTGAGGACATCTTGTGTAAGAAATCCATCCTCTAGCACTCTGAGGCAGAAAAAGATATCCTCTCGGACACCCAAATGACAGAAGGCAATTCACTACAATTTAAATTCAATTGTTGAAATGTATTATGATTAAACATGTATATGTAGATATTGATAAATGCACTTAATTTATTTGTTCTATATACAGAAACATATGGGGCTTACGGAATTAATGAATGCACCTGATGTCGATGAGGTTCAACAGATGGAAGAGGTGATATCTTCATATTCACTTTGGATTGCATTCTTGCTTGTTCAAAATAACTAAATCCTTTTATGTCTATATCATATGCTATCATTTTTCATACAAGAAATGGTAATAGCTGCATCAGATTCGACAAGGCCTCCTAAGGTTACAGGAGAACTATATGAGGCTTCGGTGTGCATTTTTTCTATATATGTTAAAAATATTTGTTTTATCTAGTTTGTCAACAACTTTGGGTTATTAACTTGTATGATTGTCTTTAAACTATTACAGGCCCCTTGCAAACTTCCTACTGTTATTCTACCATTCCATTTCAGTAGAAGTCCTACACGTATATTATGGGATCCAACACGACCAAGGCAAAAGGTATGTCTGTCTTAGATCAACTCCTTTTCACTAATTGCACAACGGAGTTGAAACCGTCTAGTTAACTCCTTTTGGATCACTTACCATGGATATAGGAAATGGTTGTAACTGATTCATCTGTGACTTTGCCTTCTACGACCACAACACATCCATCTGAGGCTCCGGTATACTTTAGTTTTTTAGTGTATTCATTTTTAGTTATTATGTGTTATTTGAAATATATGTCATTAACATGTATTAATGTTGTTTTATCAGTTACAGCCTCCTGTAGGACATCCCACAGATCCTCACCCTCACCGAATTGAAGAAGACAGAGATGAGGTAATCAACATTTCAACTTCAAACAATTTAGAGTTCAGTATTTAGTTATTTTGATGTTATATTGAGAAAATATATCTGATTAGACATTTGAATTGTCCTTGTGCAGCCACGTACTACTTCAAAGAGGCTCTATTTTGATGATCCACCACAGTCATAGATACAGATAGAGACATATAGTTATAGTTGTGGTCATTGAAGGGCCAATTTTTTATATATTCAATATTTGTATATGTATATATCGACTTTGACAGACATGGGACATGCCACAATTTTGTAACTATTATTGATTTGGCATCTATGCCATTTTTTGATATATGTACATGATTATTGTTCATTTTGATATATATGAAACTTGATATTAGATCCAATTTGTTCATTGATATATATGAAACATGATATTCCTGAAACTTAGTTATTTTCTATTGAAATGTGATCAAATTTGTTAGTTGTGTATATCTCTTGAAATGTGATCCAATTTGTTCATTAGTTGTAACTCATATGGCATATACTTTTAAACTATATATTGCTCATATTGTGTATACCCAAGTACTGATACCGACAATGTTGATATTTTGTATTTTGATTAAGTGAATTTGCTTTGAGTCCTTCATGCATGAAGAGATTGGAGTGAACTTATTATTTCATAAACTTGTGCTTATGGAGTGAAGCTCATCATTTCAAGAACCAATTAAGACATTTCATGCTTAAGTTCATCATTTCATGCTTATGGAGTGAAGTTCATCATTTCATCACCTATAAAAGAAGAGTTGAAGCACTTATGGACAATCTATTTGAACCTATGGGGTCGTCTTGTCGCTTCCTAAAAAATACTATCTTGGTTTTGGGCAACTCGATTCCATTTTCTTGTGGTGAGATTTTTTTTGTCGCATCAAAAACCGTCAAAAGCTGTCAGTGAGAGGTGGCAAAATAGTGCATATTTCATTCTACTTGTCATGGGAATAAACCATCACTGCAAGTGCATCTAGGTGGCTAGGTTTAAGCTAGGTTTTCCCTTGTCTCACTCCCCAAGGCATTCGATCATTACAAGCCACCTCGTAGCGACTTTTTCCCTTGAGCGCTCAAAGCGCAAAAAATGGTCAAACTTTGACGTAGCGTAACTCGGAGACCGTGGCACGTATGGATGATCCATTTGAACCTATGGGGTTGCGTTATTTCTGCCTATAAAATCCTATCTCGGATTCGGGCAACTCGATTCTGTTTTCTTATGGTGAGATTTTTTCTATTGCATCAAAAACCGTCAAAAACTGTCAGTGAGAGGTGGCAAAATAATGCATCTTTCATTCTACTTGTCATGGGAACGAACCGTCAACATGAGCACATCTATGTTGCTGGGTTTATGCTAGGTGTTCCCTTGTCTCTCTCCCCAAGGCATCCGATCATTATGAGCCACCTCGTAGCGACGTTTTCCCTTGAGCTCTCAAAGCGGAAAAAATGGTCAAACTTTGACGTACCATAACTCGGAGACCATGGCACTTATGGATGAACCATTTGAACCTATGGGGTCATGTTATTTCTTCCTACAAAATCCTATCTCAGATTTGGGCAACTCAATTTCATTTTCTTGTGGTGATATTTTTTCTGTCGCATCAAAAACTGTCAAAAACTATCAGTGAGAGGTGGCAAAATAGTGCATCTTTCGTTCTGCTTGTTGTGGGAATGAACCATCAATGTGAGCATGTCTGGGTGGTTTGGTTTATGCTAGGTGTTCCCTTGTCTTTCTCCCCAAGGCGTCTGATCGTTACGAGCCACCTCGTAGCGACGTTTTCCCTTGAGCGCTCAAAGCGGAAAAAATAGTCAAACTTTGACATAGCCTAACTCAGAGACCGTGGCACTTATGGATGATCCATTTGAACCTATGGAGTCATGTTATTGCTTCCTACAAAATCCTATCTCAGATTTGGGCAACTCGATTCCATTTTCTTATGGTGGGATTTTTTTTTTTGCATAAAAAATCATCAAAAACTGTTAGTGAGAGGTGGCAAAATAGTGCATCTTTCATTTTGCTTTTCGTGGGAATGAACCGTTAGTGTGAGCGCATCTAGGTGGTTGGTTTTACACTAGGTGTGCCCTTGTCTCACTCCCTAAGATATCCGATTGTTATGAGCCACCTCGTAGCGACGTTTTCCCTTGAGCGCTCAAAGCAGAAAAAACGGTCAAACTTTGACGTAGCGTAACTCAGAGACCATGGCACTTATGGACAATTCATTTGAATCTATGGGGTTGTGTTATTACTTCCTACAAAATCCTATCTCAGATTCGGGCAACTCGATTCCATTTTCTTATGGTGAGATTTTTTTGTTGCATCGAAAACCGTCAAAAACTATCAGTGAGAGGTGGCAAAATAGTGCATCTTTCGTTCTGCTTGTCATGGGAATGAACCTTTAGTGCGAGTGCATCTGGGTGGCTAGGTTTAAGCTAGGTGTATGCTTGTCTCACTCCCCAATATGTTCGATCATTACAAGCCACCTCATAGCGACGTTTTCCCTTGAGCGCTCAAAGCGGAAAAAACGTCAAACTTTGACATAGCGTAACTCGAAGACCGTGGCACTTATGGATGATTTGTTTGAACCTATGGGGTTGTGTTGTCATTGCCTACCAAAATTCTATCTCAGATTCGGACTATTCCTAGTAGCCCTTCAAATTGGGTAATTCAATAATAACTCAAAACTTTCCCAAAACACTTGGAAAAAAAATTACATATTCATATTCAAAATTTGCAAATCAGCCCCATGGACACTTTCATATATAAAATTTGGCATCTTATATAAACTATCAAGCTCATCACTATTTATATTTACAAAATAAATTTTGCATCTAAATATGCAAATTACAACTCCTCGTTGTTTTTTTATACAAAACTTAGCATCTAGATATGCACATTACAACTCATTGTTGTTTTTTTATACAAAATTTAGCATCTAGATATGCACATTACAACTCATTGATGTTTTATATACAAAATTTGGCATCTACATATGCACATTATAGCTCATATGCATATTACAGCTCATATGCATGTAGAGCACATCCAAAAAAGCGAAGTTACAAAGTTTCGCAAAAGATATATACAAAATTGTCAAAATTATTCTACCATATTGTAGAATTATTCTTCTAGATGGCCCAAAATCAATCAAGTGAACCTTCTAGATCAGCTCTAACCCTTAGTGTCTCAAGTATTGCCTCATGGTCTGATTCACAAACTTTCCACAAATCCTTGTTAAGAGGTCTACCACGATATTTAATCAAATGAATATTTGTTGCAACAAGAAGGTTTGAGTAATGAAGAATACATTTATGTGTCTCAAAGTCCTCAAACAACCAGGCATTAAATTTTTTGATAGGGTACCTGCATTTTATAGAAGAATAATGCCAAAATCAATACAACGACTACTAAATAAATGAGTTTAAGAGGTCTCAATATAACTCGACACAACAACGTGGTACCTTCTAAGCCATGTCCCTGTCACAACAACGGATCCTATTGGGTACTCAATACCCTCTCTATCAATCACTATAGAAGTCAATTTCTTTTTGGCCTCAATAAAATGACACAAAAAAAGTAATTTGTCCCTTCTTCATTGTTCTCATCTGCAATAACTACATATACATGACCTGCATTTAATAGAAGGATATAAGTTAATACCAAAATCAGCATAAGTTGATACTAATAAATTAAGCTTAAAATTGTAGCACATTGCAACCCTTTACCTGGTTCAACTATGTCTGATACATGGTCAAAATCCACTAATGCTTCAATCCGGTTCATTTGTAGTGATCTAGGAAGTTGATATGTATCTAGGGTTTGCAAAGGTCTACAAGACCATTGGTCAACCCACTCTTTTGATTCGCATTCATCCCACAAAAAATGCATACACGAAGAGAAAAACCATGCAATATGTCTAGTATAAATAACTAGTGATGTTGCATTTGAACTTCTAAATGAATGCATGTCACTTGATCCAGTAAGTGTACAACAATCTAGATAGTTTTCAATGTTATATTCACTTATTAACCAAAAATATCTAGAAACCATAGACTTATCTACATTACCTGGTCCCATCGTAGAGCTACACCATTGCACAATTGTTTTTGCATCTATTAACATTGCACCACCTTCGTACTTCAATTCCTCTCTGGTAGAGCTCTTTTCCCACATGCTCCCACACCAGCATGCTCTCCCTTTCCATACCCTACCTCAATGAAATTCCAAAAATGTTGCACACCACTTGTCACATGCATCCTAGTCAACCAGTAGAACATCCTTGCATTCTTGAATTGTGCGGTGCAATTATCAGATCATATTAAGTGTTGGTTGTATCTTATATCTCTTTCCCTTAAACTATCATAGAAGATTGTAAAGCATCCTTGCACAAACTCTGAGGAATGTGTACGATCATCGCTGATATAGAAGTGATATTCTCTTATAACCTTTCTATCCTCCTCGGTGCTATCATGTGCATGCATGAATGCTATGTGTACAAAAATTGTAACTTGTGTAGAGTGGTAATACATAGATTGTACATCATTTTGCGGCTTTAGTGTATAGTTCTCAGCAAAATCAATGACAAAGACAATAGTGCTGAGGGGGAAAGTGTCCTTACACAACTTGAATTGTTCATCTAACCATCTAGCTCTATGTGTCTGACCTATGTACTCATATACTAGTTTCTCTTGAAACATCTTCATAAAATCAGCTACGCATATATCCCTTTTCACTAACTCACACCTCTTTAATTCTTTTCCATCTTTAACACCATATGTTACCGACTTATATTTTCTAATAGAAACTAGTTCCTTACCAATTTCATGTGTGCTATCTAGATGTAGGCATCTATGCAACTGTTGCAAACCACCACATGCAGGACAAAAACCTCTCAAATACATCATCTTATAATAAATGCACCCGTCATCTCGTCTACATAATACACTTGAAATAAATTCTCTTGGTGACTTAGGAGGTGCTTGTAGACCACATTCCTGCAAAACATCGTTAGTGTGCAAAGTACAACAGATATAGCGATAAATATCATAATGCATGGAAAATTCAACATGGACCCTACAACAACATGTAGTATGTGTATGATTAATCTTAACATAAAATGGTTTTGTCATCTCAAAAAATCTTTGACTAATTTTAATCTGAGGAAAGCTTTGAAGAAACCTTTCATAAAATTGTGTTTGAGTTGTAGCTAAATAGTGTTTTGGATGTGGCTCACGATTACTAATTCCAATTTGCCTTCTAACAACATCTCTTTGGTTGGGTGAAACCCTTGTGTTGTCATGCCAAAATCTCTCAATTAACGTTCTTAGTGCATCAACAACAACCTTGTCCTTGTGTGGGGGTCTACCGGAGAATGCCCAAAGAGAATTATTGTTAGGATCCTCAATTTTCTCTCGCCTCTCTAAGGCATAGTGTAATGTGGTTCTACTTATCCTTAATGACTTGCTTGTTTTGCTTATTAAACATGATTTTTTCATTTCCTTTCCCATTATGGTTGATGTGAGGACACGACGAGTAACATTAGCATCTTTAGTGCATAATTTTGAACCAATGTCTTGGTATGCATCAAAAAGATTTCTCACAATGGTTCTTTCACTATATTTTCGGATGTTCTTAACTCCAAAATTTTCATTGTCTCTCTAAATTTCAGATTTTTAATAATTTCAACAACTAATTGGCATCTTCCACTTTGATTTAAGTTTTCAAAATAGTTATTCCAAATTCTTCTAACCATTCTTCTACAAGTTCTTTTGGAAATTTTATCATGCATTGGCTTCACAATATTTTCATCAATATCTATTAGGAACTTTGGTTTTCTATGAATTATTCTAAGAGGTGTTAAGATTGGTGCATGCTTTTCATTTTCATTAGATGCATTATGTGCATTGATCACATCAAATTCAAATGGTAAATCTTCTTCAATTTCATTATCATGTGCATTCACCGAATCATTTTCAAATGGTCTATGTTCATTGCATTCATTAGGTGCATTCATCATATGTATTTGAATTGGTGTATGTTGATCATTTGATTTGGTGCATTAATCATATCAATTTCAATTGATGAATGTTCATCACTTTCATTAGGTGCATTAGATGATGTACCTTCATGTAATCTCTTCATACACTCCCTTTTTCTTTCCTTGGCTACCTCTCTTTGTTCATTTGTTCCTCTCTTATTCTTTCCCATTGTTCTACACATAACATCATGATGACAATTCACAATCAAATAGAAACAACAAATGATCATCATTTTGTTATAATCATAAATAACAATAATAAAATAACTTTAAAAAAACCAAAATACAAGACAAATAAATCATAATCAAAGCAAAAAACAACAAATGATAATGATTTTGCTATTATCTAAAGTAAAAATTATAAAATAACTTAAAAATCAATCATTCCAAAGCAAAAGTGACAAAAGAATATGAAAACCTGAGTGTTACTGTCCCAGAAAATCATGTGCAAAAGTAGTGGGGCCTTCAAACAACTTGCAATGATTTTTTTTCGGCCATTGGGACTAAAATATATAAATATTTTCCCATAACCCTATGGGTTATGGAAACCTTATATGTCAATGTCCACAATTTCTCATAACCCATACGGGTTATGTAGAACTAGAAGTTTTGGCCTTAGTTCTACCCGTACAGGCTATGTAGAACTAGGAAAAGGAGAGGGGGGAGAGGGAGAGAGGGAGGGAGAGGGAGATAGAGAGATAGGGAGATGGAGAGAGAGGGAGGGAGAGGGAGGGAGAGGGAGGGAAAAGGAGAGGTGGAGAGGGAGAGAGGGAGAGAAGGAGAGGGGGAGGGAGAGAGGGAGATTGGGGAAAGGAGAGGGGGGAGAGCGAGATTGGGAAAATGAGAGGGGGGAGGGAGAGAGGGAGAGGGAGGGGGAGAGAGGGAGAGAGGGAGAGGGAGAGAGGGAGAGAAGGAGAGGGGGGAGGGAGAGAGGGAGAGAGTGAGATTGGGAAAAGGAGAGGGGGAGGGAGAGGGAGAGAGAGCGAGAGTGGGAAAAGGAGAGATTGTGGGAAAGGAGAAGGGGAGAGGGAGAGAGAGAGAGATGGAAAAGGAGAGGGGGAGAGGGAGAGGGAGAGAGAGGGAGATTGGGGAAAGGAGAGGGGGGAGAGGGAGAGAAAGCAAGATTGGGAAAAGGAAAGGGGGGAGATGAAGAGAGGGAGGGAGAGGGAGGGAAAAGGAGAGGGGGATAGGAAGATTGGGGAAAGGAGAGGGGGGAGAGGGGGGGAGAGGGAGAGAGAGGGGAGATTGGGAAAAGGAGAGGGGGAGAGGGAGAGAGGGAGAGAAGGAGAGGGAGAGGGAGAGAGGGGAGAGGGAGAAAGAGAGATTGGGAAAAGGAAAGGGGGAGGGAGATTGGAAAAAGGAGAGATTAGGGAAAGGATAGTGGGAGAGGGGGGAGAGGGAAAAGGAGAGGGGGAGAGGGAGAGGGGGAGAGAGGGAGATTGGAGAAAGGAGAGGGGGAGACAAAGAGGAAAGCGACATGGGAAAAGGAGAGGGGGAGATGAAGAGAGGGGAGGGAGAGGGAGGGAAAATAAGAGGGGGATAGGGAGATTGGGGAAAGGAGAGGGGGGAGAGGGAGAGAGGGGGAGATTGGGAAAAGGGAGAGGGGGAGAGGGAGAGAGAGGGAGATTGGGAAAAGGAGAGGGGGAGAGGGAGAGAGGGAGAGAAGGAGAGGGGGAGGGAGAGAGGGAGAGAGGGAGAGAGAGAGATTGGGAAAGGAGGGGGGGAGGGGGGGGAGGGAGAGGAGAGAGAGAGGGAGATCGGGGAAAGGAGAGGGGGAGGGAGAGAGGGAGATTGGGGAAAGGAGAGGGGGGAGAGGGAGAGAGGGAGAGGGAGAGAGAGAGATTGGGACAAGGAGAGGGGAAGAGGGAGAGGGAGATACGGAGATTGGGAAAAGGAAATATTGGGGAAAGGAGAGGGGGAGAGGGAGAGAAGGAGAGGGGGAGGGAGGAGAGGGAGATTGGGGGAAATGAGAGGGGGAGACGGAGAGAGGGGGATATTGGGAAAAGGAGAGGGGGAGAGGGAGAGAGAGAGGGAGATTGGGAAAAGGAGAGGAGGGCGAGAGGGAGAGAGGGAGAGAAGGAGAGGGGGAGGGGAGAGAGGGGAGAGGGAAAGAGAGAGATTGGGAAAAGGATGAGGGGGGAGGGGTGATTGGGAAAAGGAGAGATTGGGGAAAGGAGAGTGGGAGAGGAGGAGAGGGAAAAGGAGAGGGAGAGAGGGAGAGGGAGAGAGAGGGAGATTGGGGAAAGGAGAGGAGGAGAGGGAGAGAAAGTGAGATTGGGGAAAAGGAGAGGGGGAGATGAAGAGAGGGAGGGAGAGGGAGGGAAAAGGAGAGGGGGGATAGGGAGATTGGGGGAAAGGAGAGGGGGGGAGAGGGAGAGAGGGGCAGATTGGGAAAAGGAGAGGGGGAGAGGGAGAGAGAGGGAGATTGGGAAAAGGAGAGGGGGGAGAGGGAGAGAGGGAGAGAAGGAGAGGGGGAGGGAGAGAGGGAGAGGGAGAGAGAGAGATTGGGAAAGGAGAGGGGGAGGGAGAGGGAGAGAGGGGAGATTGGGAAAAGGAGAGATTGGGGAAAAGGAGGGAGATTGGGGAGGAGGTGAGGAGGGGAGAGGGGGAGAGGGAGAGAAGGAGAGGGGGAGGGAGAGAGGTAGATTGGGGAAAGGAGAGGGGTGAGAGCGAGAGAGAGGAGAGGGGTGAGAGTGAGATTGGGGAAAAGGAGAGGGAAGAGGGAGAGGGAGAGTGAGGGAAATTGGGGAAAGGAAATATTGGGGAAAGAAGAGCGGGGAGAGGGGGAGAGGGAGAGAAGGAGAGGGGGGAGGGGAGAGTGGAGATTGGGGAAAGGAGAGGGGGGAGAGAGAGATAGGGAGAGGGAGAGAGCGAGATTGGGAAAAGGAGAGGGGAATGGGAGAGGGGAGAGAGGGAGATTGGGGAAAGGAGAGGGGGGAGAGGGAGAGAAAGCGAGATTGGGAAAAGGAGGAGGGGGAGATGAAGAGAGGGAGGGAGAGGGAGGGAGAGAAGGAGAGGGGGAGGGAGAGAGGGAAGGGAGAGGGAGGGGGAGAGAGAGGAGAGAGAGGGAGGGAGAGGGAGAGAGAGGGGAGGGAGAGGGACGGAAAAGGAGAGGGGGGGAGAGGGAGAGAGAGGGAGAGAAGGAGAGGGGGAGGGAGAGAGGGAGATTGGGGGAAAGGAGAGGGGGAGAGGGAGAGAGAGAGATTGGGGAAAGGAGAGGGGGGAGAGGGGAGAGAGGGAGAGTAGGAGAGGGGGAGGGGAGAGAGGGAGATTGGGGAAAGGAGAGGGGCGAGAGTGAGATTGGGAAAAGGGAGAGGGGGAGGGAGGGGGAGAGGGGGGAGAGAGGGGAGAGAAGGGAGAGGGGGGAGGGAGAGAAGGAGATTAGGGAAAAGAGAGGGGGAGAGTGAGATTGGGAAAGGAGGAGGGGGAGGGAGACAGAAAGAGAGCAAGATTGGGAAAAGGAGAGGGGGAGGGAGAGGGAGAGAGAGGAGATGAGAAAGGAGAGATTGGGAAAGGAGAGGGGAAGAGGGGGGGAGAGGGGAGAGAGAGAGATGAGGAGAGAGAGGAGAGGAGAGAGAGAGAGAGAGAGAGAGAGAGAGGAGAGAGAGAGAGAGAGGGAAAAGGAGAGGGGGGAGGGAGAGGGAGAGAGAGGGAGATTGGGGAAAGGAGAGGGAGAGAGGGAGAGAAAGCGAGATTGGGAAAATGAGATGGGAGATGAAGAGAGGGAGGGAGAGGGAGGGAAAAGGAGAG